>NW_012123487.1:1277287-1286589 GCF_000951035.1 Colobus angolensis palliatus
CACTTGAGGTCAGGAGTTTAAGACCAGCCTGGCCAACATGGCAAAACCTTGTCTCTACTAAAAATACAAAAATTAGCCAGGCATGGTGGCACACGCCTGTAACCCTTGCTAATCTCCAATCTCATGACTTTAAATAGCATCTGTACCCTGACAATTGTCAAATTTACATATCCCCAGCCCAGATATCTCTTCTAAACTATATATAGTCTCACATATCCAATTGTTTTTGCACAGTGTCCGTGTGGGCCTAATAGGAATCTCCAGTGTAATGTCTTAATCTGAACTCATTGTTCCCCAAACCTATTCCACCCACATTCTTGATCATGTGGAGACTACTTGGAAGGCTGAGGCATGAGAATCACTTGAACCCAGAAGGCAGAAGTTGCAGTAAGCCAAGATCACGCCCCTGTACTCCAGCCTGAGCAACAGAGTGAAACTCTGTCTCAAAAAAAAAAAAAAGAAAGAAAAGAAAAGAAAAAAAAAAACCAACTAGCTCTCTGGAAGAAAAAAAATGCCCTGATTTGTAGTGTTTGCCAATCTCAGTAGTGTAAATACTTGCAGGCCTGTCTCAAGCTTCCTGCCTGATGTCTCTGAATGTGGAACAGGAAAGAGATGGGGGTGGGAGGGGAGGGAAGCTGGCTCTGGCACAACACAGCAAACACGACCCACAGCTAATAAATGCAGGAGCCAGGTTGTGAACCAGGTGTGTGGATCCCGAGCCCACACTCATAACCACTTTGTTATACTGTCACTAACTACACAAGAGCATTGACATTCAAGGGAGATACACCTTAAGACCTTTGTGAAGTGCCAGTTTTACAGTATTCCATAAAGCATGCAGGGTTAGTAACCAGCACTTTCCTATACCTCTTTGTTTTCATCACTAACAGGAGCAGTTGGTTTTCCTTTGAGGGCCATTCTAAAAACCTTTTTATTTGGAAATAATTTTGCCTTCCCAAGAGGTTGCAGAAATTGTACACAGAGGTCTGTGTGCCCGCCACTCAGTTTGCCCAGACGGTTACATCTTAGATAAGCACAGCACAGTATTACACTCAGGAAAGTGACATAGGTAAAATGCGTGTGCATAGGGTTCAATGTCATTTTTTTCTAGGTTTGCCAGATTTAGCAAATGAAAATATAGGAAACTCAGTTAAATTTTGTTTTTAGTATAAGCATATCCTATGCAATATTTGGGACATACTTATACTGAAAAGATTATTCCTTATCTTTTTTCTTTTTTTTTTTGAGATGGAGTCTCGCTCTGTTGCCCAAGCTAGAGTATAGTGGCACGGTCTCAGCTCATTTCAACCTCCACCTCCCAGGTTCAAGCGATTCTCCTGCCTCAGCCTCCCAAGTAGCTGGGATTATAGGTGCCCACTACCATACCCGGCTAATTTTTGTATTTTTAGTAGAGATAGGGTTTTACCATGTTGATCAGGCTGGTCTCGAACTCCTGACCTCAAGTGATCAGCCCGCCTTGGCCTCCCAAAGTGCTGGGATTACAGGCGTGAGCCACCACGCCTGACCCTTGTTTTTCTTAAATTCAAATAAATTGGGCACTCTGTATTTCATTTGGCAACCCTAATTTTATCACGGGTAGAGTCATAACCACCACTATAATCAAGATATATAACTATCCATCACCATTAAGATGTTCCTGAGCTACCCCTTCGTAGTCACACACATTCCTCCCTGAATCCTCCCTAGCCCTGAGCAACCACTAATCTGTTCTCCATCTCTATAATTTTGTCATTGTTTTCACTCAGCATAAGGCACCTGAGATCCAGCCACGGTATTGCATTTAGCAACCACTTGTTCCTTTCTATTGCCCCTTCTATTATCCCATGAGGGTCCTTTATCACAAAGAACAATTATTTTTCAAAATTTCTTTAATTCAGTAAGTGTTTATTGTATATCCACTACCTGCCAGGCACCGAGGATTGCAGCAGCAAAGTAAAATTGATTACATGTCACAGGTCAGCAGGTTACTTCCAGTTGACAGAGACTTCTTCCTGTGGATCCTAAGATAGGAGATGATACTGGCGCTAGGAGGGGAGGACTGGCCTCCCTGAGCACTTCCCTCTGGAGATGCTAGGGAAGGCTTTGTGAAGGAGCTCGGGAGGCAGGGTTTGCTGATGGATCTGACATGGGGTGCAAGAGAAAGAGACGCACCAAGGCTAACACCAAGAGTTATGACCTGAAATAGGAAGGACAGAGTTGCCATTTACTGAATGTATGGCAGACACATCTGACGGCAATAACCGAAGCACACCCTGAGAATGACACTGCATGGCAGATATACTTGATATGTGTTTGGAGTTCTGAGCTGAGAAATCCTGGAGTGGGCAACCTAGAGATCCTCATCTATGAGGAACCTCTGAGCCCCCTTCCCATCCTCTGGAACAAGGGCCATACAGGGGATCGAAGCCCTTTATTTTGGGTTAAATGAAGGTTGCCAGGTGGAGGTTGTTATGGAGCGGGTGTTGAGTGAAAATGCATGCTTTCTGCAGGTGACAGTGGTTCTACGGTCCAGCTCACCACCATTGGACCATCTTGTATGTAAGTTCTCCTCAATAGACCCCATGTCAGCCGGGCCCAGTGGCTCACCCCTGTAATCCCAGCACTTTGAGAGGCCGAGGCGGGTAGATTGCTTGAGGTCAGGAGTTCGAGACCAGCCTGGCCAACACAGTAAAACCCCATCTCTACTAAAAATATAAAAATTAGCTGGGTGTGGTTGTGCATGTCTGTAATCCTGAGGAGGCTGAGGCAGGAGAATCGCTTGAACCCAGGAGGCGGAGGTTGCAGTGAGCCAAGATCGCACCACTGCACTCCAGCCTGGGAGACAGAGTGAGACTCCCTCTCAAAAAAAAATCTTGTCTTGTTTGCTGGCTCTGGGTCTCTTTTTTGGCCTCTTGAACCTGGGGCCTTCCCTATTGGAGTGGACAGGGGTTCAGCACAACACTGAGATGGGAAGAATGTGGATGGAATAGGTTTGGGGAACAAGGAGTTCAGATTAAGATATATTACACTGGAGATTCCTATTAGGCACACACATGGAAACTGTGCAAAAACAATTGGATATATGAGAATATATATAGTTCAGAAGAGATATATGGGCCAGGGATATGTAAATTTGACAACTGTCAGGGTATAGATGCTATTTAAAGTCATGAGATTGGCGATTAGCAAGGGAGTGAGGGTAGAGAGATTTCTAAGCACTGAGCCCTGAGGCCTTCCATTTAAAGATGGGAGATGAGGCCAGGCACGGTGGCTCATGCCTGTAATCCCAGCAATTTGGGAGCCCCAGGTAAGAATATCACTTGAGGTTGGAGTTGGAGACCAGCCTGGCCAACATAGTGAGACCTCATCTCTATTTTAAAAACATGAAAATAATAAAATAATAATAACATTAGCAATGGGAGATGAGGAGGAGCCAGAAGAGACCCAAAGGAGTGGTGGTGAGGGTAGTAAGTGTCTAGGAGGCCAAGTGAAGAGAGTGTTCCCAGGAGAGCAAGCAGCTCTGTCAAATAGGACCCATGGGTCAAGGACAATGAGGACTGAAAATTGACCATTGGGTTCAGCATTGTGGAGGTTGTTTTTGAACTTGACAAGAAAAGTTGTGGTGGAATGATGGTGGTAAAACCTCATTCTAGACGGTTTACAAGAGAAAGAGAGAAGAGGAATCAGGAAACAGTCAATCTAGATAGCTCTTTTTAAAAGAGATTTACATAAAGAGGAGAAGGAAAATGAGGCTACTGCTGGAGGGAGACTGGGGGTTAAAAGAGGATTATTTTTTCATGGGAGAAATTATAGCACATGTATATGCTAATCAGCTTGACCCACCAGAACTGTGGAGATTGATAATGCAGGAGAAAGGGTTGACACGGTGCCCTTACGTAAGCAAGACGGGTGGAATCTTGTGCACAAGTGGAGAGGGTAGCCTTGGATAGGAGCACAGATGGTTCACCCACAGAAATGAGGACAGCAGAATATGGAGCTCAGATCCTGGTAGGAGCCTAAGCGTGGCAGCTTAAAACTTGCGGAAATTCTCTTTTGAAGGCTTCTATTTTCACAGTAAAATGGGAACGATGGTCCTCAGCTGAGAGTGCGGATAGAGGAGGACACTGGATGAAACTGTCCTCCAGGAGAGCAAAGCAGCAAATGGTCCAGGAGATGCAATAGGAGCTCTGGGCAGTACAAAGAACACACTTAGGTCAGTGGTTGAGTTTAAAGCAAGCTTGTCTGGTTGGGTACAGTGGCTCACACCTGTAATCCCAGCACTTTGGGAGGCCAAGGCAGATAGATCACTTGAGGTCAGGAGTTCAAGACCAGCCTGGCCAACATGGTGAAACCCCATTTCTACTAAAAATACAGAAATCAGCCTGGCATGGTGGCTCATGCTTGTGAGCTGCTTGAGATGCTGAGGCAGGTGAATCGCTTGAACCCAGGAGGCAGAGGTTGCGGTGAGCTGAGATCATACCACTGCACTCCAGCCTGGGCAACAGAGTGATACTCTTTCTCAAAAAATAAAAAATAAAAATAAAAATAATTTTTTTTAAAAAAGGGCAAGCTTGTCCAACCCACCGCCCATGGACCGCATGCAGCCCAGGATAGCTTTGAATACAGCCCAACGCACATTTGTAAACTTTCTTAAAACATTATGAGATATTTTTGAAATGTTTTCAGCTCATCAGTTATTGTTAGTGTTATTATTAGACCAATTAGCTATTGTTCGTGGCCAGTTTAAGACCAGCCTGACCAACATAGTGAAACCCTGTCTCTACTAAAAATATAAAAAATTAGCCAGGCATGGTGATGCGTGCTTGTAATCCCAGCTACTCAGGAGGCTGAAGCAAGAGAATCGCTGGAACCCAGGAGATGGAGGTTGCAGTAAGCCAAAATGGCACCACTGCACTCCAACCTGGGCAACAGAGTGAGACTCCATCTCAAAAAAAAAAAAAAATTAACTGGGTGCCTATAATCCCAGCTACTTGGGAGGCTGAGGCAGGAGAATCACTTGAACCCAGGAGGCAGAGATTGCAGTGAGCTGAGATGGCACCACTGCACTCTAGCTTGGGCTACAGAGTGAGTCTCCATCTCAAAAAAAGAAAAGAAAAGAAAAGACATACGTATCCTATCAACTCACACTGAAGTGTATGTAATGACTGCTATGTTCACACAAAAGTATTTGCACTTTAATATGTGTTAAACCAAAAGGATGAATGAATAACGGTAGCATTGTAAACATTAGCTAAGATCTGCCGGGGAAGATTTTCTCAGAAGGCCAAGGGCAAGAATGATTCTCAGAAACTTTTTCTTTCTTGATCTCTAGTCATCCCATGACTTTCCCACCTGAACTCCAAATCCATTACCATTCCCTTACCTAGAAGTGACCATTATCCTTCCAAATCTGTTTCTATCCATTTACATATGTATTTATGTAACATCTAGAAATATAAATTTAGCTCATTGTGTGAGTTTTATCTAAATGTCTTCACCTTACATTCTAGAAATTGCTTTTTTTTTTTTCACTCAACAGTACATTTGGAATTCTTTTCTGCAACAGCTCCTGAAGATTGACCTCCTTTTTAAAAATTTTTATTAACTGCTACACAGCACTTTAAAATACTGTGTCTCAAGCATTCAAATTATCTAGGAATCTTGTTAACATGCAGATGCCGATTCAATAACTCTGGGGTAAGCCCTGAGGTTCTGCATTTCTAAAAAGCTCCCAGATGTTATTGATGTTGCTGGTCAACAGATCACACATTTAGTAGCAAAGATGTACAGTATGAGTGGAGTAGTGTGCTGGGGCCAACTTAGACAAGCTCATGAGAACTGATTGTCAAATTTCCAGGAATTTGGTGAGTTTGTCGTTAAACACAGCAATCATTGAAAAAAAAACTAAATTATATACACTTACAATTAAATACGTTATATTACAGATAATAAAAACCAAAAATCCATCACTTTTCCAAAAATTTTACTACCTTCTTAAATCTATGCTGTTGATGTTACGTCTATCTATTGTGTCTGAGTGGTGGAAATCTACATAATGGCATGCTTCTGCACAGCTCTTCCGAACTCCATTCAGTGACATCATCTCGACAGCTTGAAATCGCCCATGGGGAACATTTACACCACAGAAATTTGGGTATAAAAGTCTTCTGGGGTGAGCAGGTCTATGCAAACATACCCCCAAAGTTCAGGGAAGCTGAAAAGTCGAAGAAAGAGGCTGACATATCCAGTCTCTCAGAAAGAAACATTTCATAGGGACTAATGAATAGAGGCCATAGTTTCAGAGATGAAATGGTAGATTACCCTGCAAACCCAGGGCTCCATAGGGAAATAATGTGTTGAATAATTGAAGTTGAACCCTCAGGCAAAGTCATGAATGCTATGTGAATCTGTCTAAGGGCAGGATTTATGGTAATAGTAGGTAAAGTAGAAAACTTAGAGTCATTCCTGGAACAGAGGTTGTTGAAAAGTCAACATGGCGGATTAGCTTCCCAGATGGAGTTGCTTTAGCCTCCAGAAAACGCTTGCGTTACCCCAAGCCTTCTCCAACACTTGATATTACCCATCTTTTCCATTTTTGTTAATCTGCTAAATAAAAAGAAAGGTATCTCATTTTTATTTATTTATTTGTTTTTTGAGATGGAGTCTTGCACTTGTCACCTGGGCTGGAGTGCAATGGCATGATGTCAGCTCACTGCAACCTCCGCCTACTGGGTGCAAGCAATTCTCCTGCTTCAGTCTCCTGAGTAGCTGGGATTACACAGGTGCCCACTACCATGTCCAGCTATTTCTTTGCATTTTTAGTAGAGATGGGGTTTCACTATTTTGGCCAGGCTAGTCTCGAACTCCTGACCTCATGATCCCCCCACCTTTGCCTCCCAAAGTGCTGGGATTACAGGCATAAGCTACCACACCCAGCCAGTATCTCATTTTTAACTTGCATTTTCCTGTTTAAAGTAAGATTAGGTGTCTCATATGTTCATAACCAGAAATTTAACAATATTTCTTGCTCTTATAAATACAGCCTTTTTACTTTTTTTTTCTTTTTTACCCAAAACAAAAATGGTCAATAAGAACCTTTTTTACTTTTATATTTTCTAGGTAATTATTGTACAAGAAAGTCAGTGTTTTTTAAATTAGGCTACCCTTCCTACCAGTTCTAATAATAGCTTGATCGTTTATTTTCTTGGGGATTCTAGATAATCATATAATCCATAAATAATGACCAATTTTACTTTTCCGCGTATACAATTGTTAATTTTGTTTTGTGATACTGGCTCTGACTACAGCTCCACATTGTCTAGCAGCAGTAATAGCTCATCAGTGTCTCACTTCTGATTTGAATAGGAACACTTCTTGTATTGCCCTACTAACGTTTGCTCTAGATTTCTTGTAGATGTCCTTTATCCTCTTCCTGGTTTCTTAGGGGATTCTTTTTTTAAATCAAGAATAGAGGTTCAATTTATCAAATGTTTACTTTCACTTTCTTTTTTTTTTTGAGACAGTCTTGCTCTGTCGCCCAGTCTACAGTGCAACTGAGCAATCTCTGCTCACTGCAAGCTCCGCCTTCCAGGTTCACACCATTCTTCTGCCTCAGCCTCCTGAGTAGCTGGGATTGTAGGCGCCCACCACCATGCCCGGCTAATTTTTTTTTTTTTTTTTTTGTATCTTTAGTAGAGACAGGGTTTCACCATGTTAGCCAGGATGGTCTCGATCTCCTGACCTCGTGATCTGCCCGCCTTGGCCTCCCAAAGTGCTGGGATTACAGGCGTGAACCACCGCGCCTGGCTCACTTTCTAAGTTATGCGTTTTGGTGATGTTTGAATCTATTACACAAGCATGTACTCTTTTCTGTGATCAGAAAGAACATTAAAGATGGTTCCTTATTCAGGTTGTCTCCTTCCCTTATACTTTGTAGCCTTATGTCAGCCCTTTCACTGTCCTCCTTGAATGTGTCCCCTCCCCAGGAGGTGGAGGACAAGAATGTTCTCTCCATGTCCTGCTCAGCATTGAGCTTTATACATAATGGTATGTATGTATGTATGTATGTATGTAGAGACAGAGTCTCACTCTGTCGCCCAGGCTGGAGTGCAGTGGCACGATCTCGGCTCACTGCAACCTCCGCCTCCCGGGTTCAAGTGATTCTCTTGCCTCAGCCTCCAGGTAGCCGCTGGGATTACAGGCACGCGCCACCACGCCCGTCTAATTTTTGTATTTTTAGTAGAGACAGGGTTTTACCATGCTGGCCAGACTAGTCACGAACTCCTGACCTCAAGTGATCTACCCGCCTCGGACTCCCAAAGTGCTGAGATTACAGGCGTGAGCCACTGCGCCAGGCCCATAACGGTATTTCAACAAATGGTTAGGGAATGCCATGAATTTCAGCCAGCATCTAGTGCGTGAATTCTTGAAAACTCCCCTGCCATATCTACTAGTTTGAAGTGAGGGCTGCAGGACCTTTCCAGCCTCTCCCTATCCCACCCTGTCACTCCCGACCCCACATATATAGACGGCAGGTTGCTCCATAAACCTGTGATCTCTGGAATTTTGATTGGACCTCTGGTAGCTGGGCCCTGTTTTGGATATAGAGGACACCAAGAGTCCTGATCAGTTCCTGCATCTAGGAAGGTGCAGAGGGTTTAAAAGTGCTACTCACTACTCCTGACATGGGAATACTGGAAATGCCAATAATGTGGAATTTTTTTTCTGTTGTTTTAACAAACGGAAAGGGCACAGACATCAGAGTCAAATCCCAGATTCACCCAAACAGCTATGTGATCTTGGGCAAGTCAATTTCTGTGTCCCTTGTGGACCTCCCGTGTAACATAACACTTACCAAAGTGTATAGAAAAAGGTCCAGAAAAAATCTGAGAGAAGCCTGTAGGGTTGTTCAAAGCCTCTGCAATCAAATTGATGGAGCTCAAACCCCACCTGTGCCATTTTTACTAGACGGATCACACGTCTCCGTATCTCAGCTTTCTTTGTTCATGCATAAACTGGGGACAGTAAGAGTACATAGTTGATGGGGCAGTTGTAAAGATTAAACGAGGTAACAAGCCAAGCTTTATCATAAAGCTAAAGCTCACCGTGAGCTCCCCATGGACATTATTAGCCTTATTGCTTTCATTGTCACAAGGGCGGCTGTGGCGAAAGACAGCACTTTGTACAGTACCCATCGGACCCGGTGAGCTGGAGGGAGCCAGTTTTTATTGGCCTCGCTGCACGGGGCACGGGGAGGGGGCCGTCCCCGGCTGTCCTAGCACCTCCGCGGCGGCAGAGGGCCC
>NW_012123487.1:1287504-1298788 GCF_000951035.1 Colobus angolensis palliatus
TGCAAGTAGGTGGCTCCCGAAGGCCGCGCTTGAATTTCGATCCCAAACCGGGTCCGGCGCCCTCCCGGGCCCAAGCTTAGCGCGGTGCTGCAGTGGGGCCGCCCGACCCAAAGCGAAACCGAAAGCCCCGCGGAGCGTGACCTGACTGCGTTCCCGGGACTGGAAGGGGGAGTCCTGCGAGGGACTGGGTGGGTGGGGAGGAGTCAGGGTGTTCCTTGGAGTACAGGGCTTTGGCTCCGGGCTGGGGACGCGCACGTGATGCAGGCCGCCTCAGAGTATAGGGCCCGCTTGGGATCCCGGAGTTTGGGAGCAGAACAGGATTTCCTAGCTGGGCAGGAACGTGGGGGTGGAACTTAGGGAGTCGGGCTAAAGTTCGGATTAAGGGGCGGGCCCGGGTCGTGATCCTGGGCCGGCGGGCTGAAGCTTTCAACGGAGAGTTTCAGTCCTGGGTTTGGGTCTGTCGGTGGAGACGGGTGTAAGCAGAGGTTTGTGCCTTGGAGTGGTCACTTCTGGGGGTGGGGATGGGAGAATCCTCGGAACCTGGGTGAAAGGTCAGGGATCCCAGACCTCGTAAAAGTCTGAGCGCCCCCTCCCCTAGGTGGCCATGAACGGTAAGGCCCGCCAAGAGGCGGTGCAGACTGCGGCCAAGGAACTCCTCAAGTTCGTGAACCGGAGTCCCTCTCCTTTCCACGGTAAGTGGTGGCCAGGGCAAGAGAGAAGGGTGGAGGCTGATGTGCCCCTCACCAGCTTCCGTCGCTGTGAGAGGGTGCTTTTCCCACAGCTGTGGCTGAATGCCGCAACCGCCTTCTCCAGGCTGGCTTCAGTGAACTCAAGGAGACTGAGAAATGGAATATTAAACCGGAGAGCAAGGTACCGAGGGTGGGGTGGGGATGGAAAGGCAGGTCCCTAGGCTGGGTCTCAAAGCCCTGTGTGCCAGATGGCTAATGCAACTCACAGCCCTGTCTTTCCTCCCCTTCTCCTCAGTACTTCATGACTAGGAACTCCTCCAGCATCATAGCTTTTGCTGTAGGGGGCCAGTATGTTCCTGGCAATGGCTTCAGCCTCATCGGGGCCCACACGGACAGCCCCTGCCTCCGGGTAAGGAAATGGGACGGTGTTGGGGTGGGAGGAGATGTCAGGGGGAGTACAGGGCAAAAGAGAACCAGGAGATACAAACTGTGGCCTCTATCCCCTGGACAAAGGGAGAAGGTAAACTTTTTGGCCTCTTCCTCTACACTTTGAGTCTTTCATGTGACACTAATATTCGCTGTCTTGTTACTTATGAGTAGCTGAAGTCTCATCTCCACATCTCATCATGAAGCCTTCTCTGACTTCTTCTCCATCTTTACACTCAGGTGAAACGTCGGTCTCGCCGCAGTCAGGTGGGCTTCCAGCAAGTCGGTGTGGAGACCTATGGTGGTGGGATCTGGAGCACCTGGTTTGACCGTGACCTGACTCTGGCTGGACGCGTCATTGTCAAGGTGGGAACCGAGGTTGGGAATGGCAGAGCCTCCTCGGAAGACCGACTGCCACACTCCTCAGGGTACCCGTGGGGAAGAGGGGTGGAGGCAGTCTGGTCAGAGGACCACCCTGCTTAGTCTGAGTGAAGTGAAGACTGACCACTGGGGTAGGAGGCACCCTGGGCTGACCTGGTCTGGCTGGCCACAGTGCCCTACCTCAGGTCGGCTGGAGCAGCGGCTGGTGCATGTGGAGCGGCCCATTCTTCGCATCCCACACCTGGCCATCCATCTGCAGCGAAACGTCAACGAGAACTTTGGGCCCAACACAGAGATGCACCTGTGAGACTGGGGTGGGGCTGCGGTGGCTGGGAGGGTTGGAGAATGATATCAGGTGATTATTACCTAATGGTAGCCACAGTCACATTTTACTCTTGGGACCCAGTTGATTTCTAAGGATCCTCACAGCCTTGCCATTTGGGGAGTGGGCTGGGAATTGAAGGGCAGGGGCAGTTGCCCATCAGGAGGCACCTGAACTTACCAGATGCCCCACTCTGCTGTGCCCTCCTCGCAATCCCCGCCCCCCAACTCACGTCTCCCCACAGAGTCCCCATTCTTGCCACAGCCATCCAGGAGGAGCTGGAGAAGGGGACTCCTGAGCCAGGGCCTCTCAGTGCTGCGGTAAGAGTCCCCTGATCATGGGAAAGGCGGCAGAGTCCCCTGAGAAGAGGGGAGGAAAGGAGGAATGGACTCTTCCCAGCGTCTTTCTGCTCTGCAGGATGAGCGGCACCATTCGATCCTCATGTCTCTGCTCTGTGCCCATCTGGGGCTGAGCCCCAAGGACATAGTGGAGATGGAGCTCTGCCTTGCAGACACCCAGCCTGCGGTGAGGACTGGCTGGGGGAACCTGTGGGTGGAGGGCCTCCAGGATCCCAGCCACCCGTAGCCAGTCCTGCTGAAGCACTCATCACCTCCACCAAGCCCTCAGTGACTCTCATCCCTGTTCTTCCCAGTAGACACATCCCCCACTGTTTCTAGGTGGTGGTTCTCAAAAAGACAAGTTCCCCACCCCAGACTTGCCTGCTAGGACTGTCTTGGAATTGGCCCTTTTTACAGATTCCACAGGAGTTTCTTCTATAGGTGGGCCCTGTCTGCTTTGACCCACACTGACACCAAACTGCTTAGGGAAAGACGTCTGAATGTGGCTATCTGTTCTCTGTCTCCCCGTTGCTGATGGTCAGAGATTGCTAAATCTTTGGATGCTCTGTCCTGCTTGAACATGTACTGAGTTTCTGTTTCTGTTTTTTGACTGGTTTCCTCTGTTTACTTCTTTGGGCTTTTTGGTAACAATTCAGCCCTTCCTCTTCTTGACCTACAGGAAGAGGTCAAGAGCTATTGGCCTCCACCCTTCTGTTCCTCAGCGCCAGCCCAGCCCCCTTCTCCAGTCTCTGCTGAGTCCTGCCCAGCAAAGAATCCCAACACTTTGGGAGGCCGAGGCGCGGGGAATCACATAAGGTCAGGAGTTCGAGACTAGCCTGACCAACATGGTGAAACCCCGTCTCTAATAAAAACACAAAAATTAGCTGGGCCTGGTGGTGCGTGCCTGTAATCCCAGCTACTCAGGAGGCTGAGGCACGAGAATCCTTGGAACCCGGGAGGCAGAAGTTGCAGTGAGCTAAGATCAAGCCATTGCACTTCAGACTGGGCAACAAGAGCGAACCTTCATCTCAAAAAAAAGAAAAAAGAAAATAGTGCACTAAGCCCGGGGTCAGGGAGAGGTTGCACAAGAAACCAAGGAGGCCCTTGGGAGCAAAAGAAAGGTGAGTGAGGGTGGAGGGTTGAAAGTCGGGCTGACTGTCTTATCTCTCTAGGTCTTGGGTGGTGCCTATGATGAGTTCATCTTTGCTCCTCGGCTGGACAATCTGCACAGTTGCTTCTGTGCCCTGCAGGTGAGGAGCTGGGGCACCCTAGGCAGTACATACCACCAGCAGAGATGGCATGTTTGGGGTCAGAAGAGCTGCCTAAAGCCCCAGCAGGTTGTGAGAGAGGGCCATTGTCTGCCTGCTCAGTCTGCTGGTGCTGGATGGACCAGGAGGGGGCCCTAAATGCTGCAGCCTCAGCATCACTACCTTTGGACTCTGTCCTTGCACTGTCAGGGGGTTGAGGTGAGAGGAAGGCTGAGAAGTTGATTAGAGCACCATGGTGTCTTGTCCTAGCCTTGCTCCTGCTGCTTCTCCTGAAGTTAACCTCTGCCTCAGGGAAAGGCCTTATCATCCCACAAGGCAGTATCATCCACCTCCTTCTGCTTCCTACTCCACCCCCCAGGCTTAAGCCCCAGCCTTCTCCCTGTTTCTTGGGATCTCAGTCAGGTAGCCTGTCTTCCTAGTCACCTTGCTATTCCCCACCTTCTCTCCACCCTAGTCAGTTCCCTTTCTTTCTCCCCCCTTGCCTTTGATCTCCCTCTGCCTTTTTCTGCCTTTCCTTCCCTGTAATCCTGTGGCTGGAGATAGGCTTTGAGCTGTAATTGAGACCAGAGCCGGACCTGGGACCTGCATCCACTTCTGCAGGCATCCAGCCAGTCATGTCACCTTGACGGAGTCTGTCACCTCTTTGAACGTTAGTCTTTTCCCTGAGGCCAATCAGTTTATGTGATCTGTGTAGCCTTTTGGCTTTCCAGGACTCTCAGCTCTTCCTCTCTTCTTCCTTCACATCTTCCTACTGGCTTTTGCATGGGAAGGTAGAGAAGAACACCCAAAGGATGGTGCCTCCTGTCCCAGTTGAAAAGGTTTCTATGTAGCTATTGATTTGGCAAAAAAAGGAAGAAAAGGAAGGAGGGAGGGGGGAGGGAGGGAAGGAAGGAAGGAAGAAGGAAAGGAAGGAAGGAAGGAGGGAGGAAGGAAGGAAGGAAGGAAAGGAAAGGAAGGAAGTCGGTCCCTACCACACCCTAAAGTTTCTACCTATTACCTATGTAGCTATTGATTTGGCAAAAAAGAAAAAAAGGTCCCCACCACACCCTAAAGGTTTCTACCTATGTAGCTATTGATTTGGCAAAAAAGAAAAAAAGGTCCCCACCACACCCTAAAGGTTTCTACCTATGTAGCTATTGATTTGGCAAAAAAAAAAAAAAAAAAAAAGGAAAAGGAAAGAAAAGAAGGCTGGGCACAGTGGCTCACGCCTGTAATCCCAGCACTTTGGGAGGCCGAGACGGGCGGATCACGAGGTCAGGAGATCGAGACCATCCTGGCTAACACGGTGAAACCCCATCTCTACTAAAAATACAAAAAAAAAAAATTAGCCTGGCGTGGTGGCAGGCGCCTGTAGTCCCAGCTACTCGGGAGGCTGAGGCAGGAGAATGGCGTGAACCCTGGAGGCGGGGCTTGCAGTGAGCCGAGATCGCACCATTGCACTCCAGCCTGGGCGACAGAGCGAGACACTATCTCGACAAAAAAAAAGAAAGAGAAGAAAGGTCCCCACCCCACCCTGTGCCAGGCAGTGCCCTAATTGATAAAAGCCATGGCCACGGAAGGCAGACAGAGGAACGTGTACACCCAAGGTGCTAGTGGACGGGGAAGTGTGCACACCCAAAGTGCTGGTGGGCTGAGTTCCAGAAGAAGGAAGTTGGAGATGATGCTCTCATTTCCTTCCCTGAACCAGGCCTTGATAGATTCCTGTGCAGGCCCTGGCTCCCTGGCCACGGAGCCTCACGTGCGCATGATCACACTGTATGACAACGAAGAGGTACGTGGAGGGTTCTGGGGAGGGTCCCCTCTGCAGAGTCTTCCACAGCCAGCTTGTTGTGCCAGGCATCCACCATGAGCCAGGGCTCTTCTGGGGGCCCCAAAGACAGGGGAGATGCCGCCTGGGCCTCCTTAGCACTTGGTGTCTCCTCTGACTCAGCATACATCTGCTTATTCAAGGGTGACCGTCTCTCCTGTATCTCTCTTTGTGCCACATGGTGAGCTTCTTCCTTTAGGACAGGGACTCTACCCCGTCCATCCTCGTAGCCCCAGGGCTCAGTACAGAGTAGGTCCTCATGATGCCTGTGTGTGTGAGGCTGCAGTCTCAGCTGCATAAGAGAGCTTGAACGGATAGTGTTCTCTCATGTAACAACCCAGGTCAGAGTTAACAGTTTAGGAGGGGTCCCTGCCATCCTGAACACATGACTTCCATTTCAGGATTCAGGGTGGCCGTTCCAGCTCTGGCCATCATGTCTGCACTGAGTTAGTAGGAAGGGCAATTTGAATTTGGCAAAAAAAAAAAAAAAAGAAAAGAAAAGAAGGCTGGGCGCGGTTCACACCTGTAATCCCAGCACTTTCGGAGACTGAGGCAGGTGGATCACGAGGTCAGGAGATCGAGACCATCCTGGCTAACACGGTGAAACCCTGTCTCTACTAAATATACAAAAGGGGCAATAGACACCCCCTGGCTTTAAGGGCGTGATCCAGAAATGACATTCATCACTGCTTACATTCCACAGAACTTCGCTGCAGGGGAGCCTGGGAATGTCATCTCTAGCTAGGTAGTTAAGTGCTCAACTACAACTTGGGCGTTCTGTTATAAAAGATATCATGGACAGTTAGCAGTCTCTGTCATATGCATAAAAGAAAATTAACCAGTGTGGTGGGGCACCTCTGCTGAGGGTCACAGGATGACCCTGTCATCTTGTGATGTGAGGGTCACAGGAGGAGGAAGGGGAGTAGTGCAGGAAACCCATCAGTACTGTTAAGACTGCGAGTTAGTTTGGCCTCAGCCCACTGTCCAGTGTTCAGTGATGACCCCAGGTTAGGGGTGTTGCTAAGAACACCCAGTGACTCAGTGGGGTTTTGGGCTAGTTGGGCAGTGGGCCCCTCTCACTGGCTTCCAAGATCAGGACCCTGAGCCCAGATTCCCAGAGTCAGGACTCTGCTGTCACCAGGTGGGGTCTGAGAGTGCACAGGGAGCACAGTCACTACTGACAGAGCTGGTGCTGCGGCGGATCTCGGCCTCGTGCCAGTACCCGACAGCCTTCGAGGAAGCCATACCCAAGTCCTTCATGATCAGCGCAGACATGGCCCACGCTGTGCATCCCAACTACCTGTGAGTCTCTAGTGCCAGTCACAGTCTTCACGTAACTGGGGACCCAAGCGTAACCTGCCTCAAGGCTCTGCCCTGGCCCCAGCCTCTTCCTTTCTCCCTTCTTCATTCTGCTGGGAGGTTCAGGGGCACTTCCTTTTCACTACTCTGAGACCAACTCGATCAAAGTCATGCAATGCCTAACCCAGGTGTGTGGAATAGCCTTTGTCTACAAACTTGTTTCCATCTATTACTAGAGGCTGCCCAGGACCCTGTGTATGGAATGACTCTAAAGTCCCACTGGGCTGGGCGGGAAAGAGTGGTGATCTATTAGTGATGTCTGCCATGGGAGGGTGGTGAGTGTTGACAGGCCTCCTCCTGTTTGCTATGCCTGGCCCTTACCTGTCTCTTACAGGGACAAGCATGAGGAGAACCACCGGCCCTTATTCCACAAGGTGAGATGTGCCATTTCTCCCTACGGACTTGGAGGCCTGGCTGTTCTGGGCCCCCACTCATTGCCTTTGGGCCTGTCATTACCTCTGCCTCACCCTTGACTCTCCCCAGGGCCCCGTGATCAAGGTGAACAGCAAGCAACGCTATGCCTCAAACGCAGTGTCAGAGGCCCTGATCCGAGAGGTGGCCAACAAAGTCAAGGTCCCCCTGCAGGTGAGGGTGGGCCCTGCCTGGGAAGGTGTGATGGAGGGAGCTTGGTGGGGACACAAACAGATGGGCCCCCATGAACAGGGAACCTGGTAGATGGCCTTCAGTGGAGGGGGTCCCAGTAGAGTGAGAAAAGTAGGGATTTGGGATCTAGCTGGATTCCATGCTGGCTCTGCTGCGGTGCTAGCTGTGTGACCTTGGACTAGTCTCCTAGCCTTTGTAAGTCTCAGTTTCCACATCTGTAGAATAGTGATAGTGATGCCTACTTTGCTGGATTTCTGTGAAGACTGAAGGTACAGTGTGCTCCTGGCACATGGTAGGCCTGTCTTTCCCTGCAGCACCCCCACTTTCCTGTGTCTCGTACACACCCTAGGGGCTTCCACAGGGAAAGTTCAGGGCTGGGGAGTATGGAACCCCAGCTACTCATTTTCTCTCTTGCCTGAGAAATCAGCCATCTAGTCCTTTCTCCTCAGTGTGTTTGTGTACATATATATGTTGTATACATATATGTATGTAACACAGTATTGTATATACACGTATATATACACATATGTATACTGTCATGCATTGCTTAACAATAGGGATACGTTCTGGGAAATGGCATCATTAGGCAGTTTTGTTGTTGTGTGAGCATCATGGAGTGTATGTACACAAACCTAGACGGACAGCCTGCTGCGCACCCAGGCTGTGTGGTGTAGCCCATTGCTCCTAGGCTGCAAACCTGTACGGCTTCTTACTGTGCTGAAAACTGTAGGTAATTGTAACAAAATGGTAAGTATATCTAAACATAGAAAAGGTACAGGAGGCCAGGCACGTTGGCTCATACCTGTAATCCCAGCACTTTGGGAGGCTAAGACAGGTAGATCACTTGAGGTCAGGAGTTCACAACCAGCCTGGCTAACATGGTGAAACCCCATCCTACCAAAAAATACAAAAATTAGCCAGGCGTGTTGGTGCATGCCTGTAGTCCCAGCTATTTGGGAGGCTTTCCCTACTTGGGAAGGATCTCTTGAGTCCGGGAGGTGGAGATTGCAGTGAGCTGAGATCTTGCCATTGCACACCAGCCTGGGTGACAGAGTGAGACCCTGTCTCCAAAAAACAAAACAAAAAAAAGAGAAAGAAAAAGAAAAAGTACAGCAAGCATATGTTATAAAAGATTAAAAATGGTCCACCTGTATAGGGCACTTATGAATGGAGCTTATAGCACTCAAAGTTGCCCTGAGTGGTGAGTGAATGTGAAGGCCTAGGACAGTACTGTACACTAGTGCAGATTTTATCAATGCTGGACACTTAGGCTTCACTACATTTATTTTGAAAATTGTATTTCTTCAACAATAAATTAGCTTACTGTAATTTATTTATTTATTTATTTATTTTTGAAATGGAGTCTTGCTTTGTCACCCAGGCTGGAGTGCACTGGTGCGATCTCGGCTCACTGCAACCTCCATCTCCTTGGTTCAAGCGATTCTCCTGCCTCAGCCTCCTGAGTAGCTGGGATTACAGGCACCCACCACCACGCCCAGCTAATTTTTGTATTTTTAGTAGAGATGGGGTTTCACCCTGTTGGTCGGGCTGGTCTCGAACTCCTGACCTTGTGATCTGCCTTCCTCGGCCTCCCAAAGTGTTGGGAGTACAGGCATGAGCTACTGCGCCCGGCCAACTTTTTTACTTTATAAACTTCCATTTTTTAAATTTTTGACTCCTTTGTAATAACACTTGGCTTAAAACACAAGCACATAGTACAGCTATTCAAAATAATTTCTTTTTTGTATCCTTATTCTATAAGCTTTTTTCTATTTTTAAAATTTTTAGTTATTTTTAAAATTTTTTAACTTTTTGGTTAAAAACCAAGACACAAACATACACATTAGCCTAGGCCTATACAGGATCAGGATTATCAATGTCCCTGTCTTCCACCTCAACATCTTGTCCCACTGGAAGGTCTTCAGGGATATTGACATTCAGGGAGCTGCTATCTGCTATGATAACAATGCCTTCTTCTGGCAAAACTCCTTCTGGTACAGCTCCTAAAGAACCTGCCTGAGGCTGTTTTACAGTTAACTTTTTTTTTTTTGTCAATAAGTAGGAGTACATTCTAAAATAACAATAGACCGGGCATCGTGGCTTATGCCTGTAATCCCAGCACTTTGGGAGGCCGAGGCGGGCGGATCACTTGAGGTCAGGAGTTCAAAACCAGTTGGCCAACACGGTGAAACCCCGTCTCTACTGAAAATACAAAACTGAGCTGGGTGTGGTGGTGCACGCCTGTAATCCTAGCTTCTCAGGAGGCTGAGACAGGAGAATCGCTTGAACCTGGGAGGCAGAGGTTGCAGGGAGCCAAGATGGTGCCATTGCACTCCAGCCTGGGCAACGAGTGAAACGCCATCTCAAAATAAATAACAATAAAAAGCATAATATAGTAAACACATAAACCATAACATAGTCATTTATTATCATTCTTAGGTATTGCATCCTGTACATAATTGCGTGTGTTATGCTTTTATATGACTGGCAGCACAGTAGATTTATTTACACCGGCATCGTCCCAAACAAGTGAGTCATGCATTGTGCCACAACATTGGAACAGCTGTGATGTCACTAGGCGACAGGAATTTTTCAACTCCATTATAATCTTATGAGACCACTGTCATGTGGTCTATCCTTGACTGAAATGTCACTATGTAGTACATGACTGTCTATTTCTATATCTATCTACCTGTCTATATCAGGGACTCGAGCATTGGTGGTCCAGTGACAATCATAGCAGGCAAGCTCTGGCATAGTCAGGCGTAGAACCGCGGCATCCTGACTCCCAGCCCAGGGCTCTTTCTGCTGTACAGTGCTAGCTCTTCCTTTCGGAAAGCTGAATTGTTCTGCCCCCAGAAAGCCTTCTCTGAGAACGTGATATTTGAGCTGAGACCTAACCACTGAGAAACAGGCAGCTATGGGAGTGTCCCAGCCAGAGGGCATAAGTAGAAAGGTCCCAAGGGGACCAGGAATGAGCTGTCTATTAGGAGGAGAGAAAGGCAGGATGGTAGAGCCAGGATGAGAGCAGGAGGGGGTCAGGGAAGAGGCCCAGCTCAGTGATCATGCAGGAATACCTAGGCCATGGAAGGGCATTTCAATTTTATTCTAAGGCAGTGAGAAGACATTGGGAGATTTTTCTTTAATAACTTACGGCAGAAGTAGGACACATGTATTTTAGAAAATTAGAAAATACAGATAGAGATGAGAAAGTAAAACACTAATCCGCAGAAATTTGGTGTAGTCTTCCAGATTTTTTTCTATGCATGAACTTCATATACACTTTTTAAAAATGATATTATATTGGATATATTTTTGTTGCCTCTTTTCACTCAGTCATCTTCACCTTACTATTTCAGTTTTTTTTTTTTAATTGTTTTTTTAAAATTAGAAACAGGATCTTGCTCTGTCTCCCAGGCTGGAGTGCAGTGGCATGATCATAGCTCACTGCACCCTCAAACTCCTGAGCTCAGGAGATCTTCCTGCCTCAACCTCCCAAGTAGCTGGTACTACAGATGCATGCCACCATGCTGGCTAATTTTCTATTTTTAGTTAAAATGGGGTTCTTGTTATGTTGCCCAGGCTGGTCTTGAACTCTTGGCTTCAAGCATCCTCCCATCTTGGCCTACCAAAGTGTTGGGATTACAGGCATGATCTACCACTCTCAATCCCATTTCAGGAAATTGTTGTTTCAGTAAACTTGTACCTCATCTAATGCACAGATAACTTTCCGTTTTCCCCAGTTATCCTCAAAATATTTTTTTACAGTTTTTTGACCCACCCTAGTATCCAACTCAGGACCATGCGTTGTATTTGGCTAATATGTTGCTTAAATGTCTTCTAACGTAGCACAGTTCCTCCCACCCCTTTTTACATTGGCTTATTCAAGAAATATCTGGATATGTCTCCTTGCTGCCCCATGGTGTCTTTCGCTTGTCTGTAAGCCCTGTATTTCCTATCAACTGGAATTTCTAAAGACTTGATGCATTCAAGTTAAACTTTTTTTTTTTTTGACAGAGTGAGAGTCTCACTCTGTTGCCCAGGCTGGAGTCTAATGGCGTGATCTCGGCTCATTGCAACCTCCGCCTCCC
>NW_012123487.1:1299761-1305030 GCF_000951035.1 Colobus angolensis palliatus
C
This sequence comes from Colobus angolensis palliatus, assembly GCF_000951035.1. Lineage (NCBI taxonomy): Eukaryota > Metazoa > Chordata > Mammalia > Primates > Cercopithecidae > Colobus > Colobus angolensis. Next base: position 1,299,763 of record NW_012123487.1, read on the forward strand.
CGGCTAATTTTTTTGTATTTTTAGTAGAGACGGGGTTTCACCGTGTTAGCCAGGATGGTCTCGATCTCCTGACCTCGTGATCCGCCAGCCTCGGCCTCCCAAAATGCTGGGATTACAGGCGTGAGCCACCGCACCCGGCCTGTTTCTTGTATTTTTAATAGAGACAGGGTTTCACCATGTTGGCCAGGCTGGTCTCGAACTCCTGGCATCATGTGATCTGCCCGCCTTGGCCTCTCAAAGTGCTGGGATTACAGGTGTGAGCCAGCACACCTGGCCTGCTTTTCCCTTTCTGACTATCATAGATCGTGGAATTTCATTTATTCAGTGTCCACTATAATGATTATATTTGATGTGTGAATTGTCATGGCTTTGACCAGTGGGAGCCCCTTCAGCATAACCCCTGTGGCCTTTGACTCTTGGAAGTCTCCTTGCTTTTTGGAACTACAAAAATTGCAGGCGTGTCTTGTTCATTTCACCCCCCAGACTCAGTAGCTTTTGACGAGCAATGGTATTAGAGACCATGGTCTGGCACTGCAAGTGTTCATTGTTCTTTGAGGAGGGAATGGTACTTTGGGACCATTTCCATGGACACATGGACACAGCAAGAAAAAAGTACATATTTTAAAAATCATGAAACCAGGTGCAGTAGCTCAGGCCTGTAATCCCAGCACTTTGAGAGGCCGAGATGGATGGATCAGTTGAGGTCAGGAGTTCGAGAACAGCCTGGCCAATATGGTGAAACCCTGTTTCTACTAAAAGCACAATAATTAGCTGGACATGGTGGTGGGTGCCTGTAATCCCAGCTACTTGGGAGGCTGAGGCAGGAGAATCACTTGAACCCGGGAGGCAGAGGTTGCAGTGAGCTGAGGTCGTGCCACTGCACTCCAGCCTGGGCATCGCAGGGAGACTCCATCTCAAAATAAAATAAAATGAAATAAAAATGTTTAAATAAAAATCATGCGTTAATACTGTAATTCTTATTCATAAAATTATTCTTGTTTAGTTAAATAGTTATTACCTATTTGATTTTATAATTCTGTTTCCTCTTACACTGAAAACCTTGATATCTAGCATCATATTTTCATTTTCTTATTGACTCTTTTACCATAATATAAAGAAAATCATTTCAAAATGTCAGTAGCAATATTTTTAAACACGTTAATATCACTGAGTATTCTTTTTCTGTGGGTGTGGATATTAAGCAAGAGGGTGACAAGGATGGATATTTTTAAAATCCCCCTTCCTGTTGTGTGGAGAATGGATTGGAACTAGGCTAGGGTAGTGGTGATGGAGAGAGAATGGGACCAATTCAGAATATATTATCCTTTGGGGTCTGCCATTTAGCATTGGCTTTGATTTTTGCTCCTAATGGACTGTCTCCCAAGCCCCTTCCTGCCCTGCAGTTCTAAGATGGCGTCCTCCTTGGCTCTGATAAGCACATACTGCATGTTGCTCATGAGTCTCCTTCTCCTGCTAGGATCTCATGGTCCGGAATGACTCCCCTTGTGGAACCACCATTGGACCTATCTTGGCTTCTCGGCTGGGGCTGCGGGTGCTAGATTTAGGCAGCCCCCAACTGGCCATGCACTCTATCCGGGAGATGGCCTGCACTACAGGAGTCCTCCAGACCCTCACCCTCTTCAAGGTAACCCACCCCAGACCCTCTCAATGGCAGCTGGGCTCCTTCCCCTCTAGTGCCTGGATTGGTTGCTGGGACAACATTGCCATCACAAAGTGACTGGCCTGAGTAGTGAGGGCTGGTTGCCTTGCTGGGGCCATGTAGGAAAACAAGGGTCCTGGCCAACCACAATGGCTCATGCTGTAATGTCAACACTTCGGAAGGTGGGATGATTGCTTAGGCCAGGAGTTTGAGACCAGCCTGAGCAACATGGCAAGACCATGTCTCTACAAAAGAGAAAAAAGAGATAAAACAAGGGTCCTTATTCTTCTCAAGGCTCAGGGGCCCTGACCCAAAGAAATGGAAAATGAAGGGATGGGAAGAGGGGATCAGGGCTGAGAAGACTGGGGTGGCTGTCAAGAACAGATGAAACCTCGGTGCTTCTCCTGCTGGAACATATGTTGGGTGTGAGGTGGGTGGCAGGACATCTCCATCTGGTCACTCACTAATTTCAAATTCCATGTTGCCTCCCATTATAGGGCTTCTTTGAGCTGTTCCCTTCTCTGAGCCATAATCTCTTAGTGGATTGAGCCCTCTTGGAAAGACTTCTTTGCCATCCCTTTGCACCTGAGAGGGGAAGTTCTTAGCCGAGCTGAAGCTGGATTATTAAAGTGGATTTTCACTCAGACTCTCCGTGCTATGCTTATTTGGAGACTAGAGGAGTGGGAGTTGAACCTGGCTTGAACCTTTGGAACCAGAACAGTTGGGGAGCAGGTGGAGGAGGCCACACTCCTGGGAGCTGATGGTTTTTTTTTTTTTTTTTTTTTTTGAGATGGAGTCTCGCTCTGTCGCCCGGACTGGAGTGCAGTGGCCAGATCTCAGCTCACTGCAAGCTCCGCCTCCCGGGTTTACGCCATTCTCCTGCCTCAGCCTCCCGAGTAGCTGGGACTACAGGCGCCCGCCACCTCGCCCGGCTAGTTTTTTTGTATTTTTAGTAGAGACGGGGTTTCACCGTGTTAGCCAGGATGGTCTCGATCTCCTGACCTCGTGATCCGCCCGTCTCGGCCTCCCAAAGTGCTGGGATTACAGGCTTGAGCCACTGCGCCCGGCCGAGCTGATGGTTTTAAATCTGATTTTAAATCTCTTCTCTGTCTCAAGTCCATACCTGAAGTGGGTGAAGGGTGGGCTGGATCCTTAAGCGAGGGTCACTTCTCCCACCCCTAGTCCTCCTCCTAGGAAGTGGCCTCAACCATCTTTCCTCCTTCCATCCCCAGAATAGGTGTCCCGCTCTGCCCTCAGATATCCTGTTCAGCATCAGGCCCCTTTCAGAGCTGCTCTGGGCAGCCAAAGCTGTTTCCCACCTCCCCCAGTCCCTCCCCAACCCCTCTCAGGAGCTACAAAGAGAAGGGCACAGTCTATACCTTATCACCCTTCATCGTCCACTTCTCAGCAGTTCCTGGTATTACTTGATTGTGAACATATTATCAGGAAAAAAGATTATCACTGAAAAAATTGGAAAAGTCAGTCTGGCTGGGTGCCATGACTCAAACCTGTATTCCCAGCACTTTGGGAGGCCAAGGCAGGTGGATCGCTTGAGGTCAGAGTTCAAGACCAGCCTTGCCAACGTGGTGAAAAAATACAAAAAAATTAGCCAGGCATGGTGGCGCACACTTGTAATCTCAGCTTCTCTGGAGGCCGAGGCAGGAGAATATCTTGAACCCAGGAGGTGTAGGTTGCAGTGAGCTGAGATGGTGCCACTGCACTCCAGCCTGGGCAACAGAGCAAGACTCTGTCTCAAAGAAAAAAGGCCGGGCGTGATGGCTCATGCCTGTAATCCCAGCACTTTAGGAGGCTGAGGCGGGTGGATCACCTGAGGTCGGGAGTTCAAGACCAGCCTGACCAACATGGAGAAACCCTATCGCTACTAAAAATACAAAATTAGCCGGGCGTGGTCGCATATACTGTAATATCAGCTACTTGGGAGGCTGAGGCAGGATAATCACTTGAACCCAGGAGGCGGAGGTTGCAGTGAGCCAAGATTGTACCATTGTACTGTAACCTAGGCAACAAGAGTGAAACTGTCTCAAAAAAGAAAGAAAAAGAAGAAGAAAAAGTCAAAGTCTGTTTATAAACCAATCTCCTTCCTTCCACTAAAATAATTATACAAACTGGTGTCCTTCCAATTTTTTCGATATCTATATAAAAGTTTATGTCTATATAAATATTCCACTTCAGCTTCCTAAAAAACTTAATATAATATAGAGATATTTCTATATCAATACATATAAATTTAATTTAGCAATGGCAAAAAGTTAGAATTCATCTAAAGATTTCTCAGTAAAGGCAAGGCCGAATACACTATGAAATGTCTGTTATAGGTAGCTATTGAGAAAAAGGTAAATTGTATATTGTATGTACTAACATAAAGAGATTACAAAGACATTGTTGAGTAGAATTCAGAACTGGACACAGGATAAGGAATTTGTGCAAAACCCATGTACCTTCAAAATATTATTATATGGCCAGGCACGGTGGCTTATGCCTGTAATGCTAGCACTTTGGGAGGCTGAGGTGGGCAGATCACTTGAGATCAGGAGTTCAAAACCAGCCTGGCCAACATGGTGAAAACCTGTCTCTACTAAAAATAAAAATTAGCCATGTGTGGTGGCGGGTGCCTGTAATCCCAGCTACTCAAGAGGCTGAGGCAGGAGAATAGCTTGAGCCGGGGAGGCGGAGGTTGCAGTCAGCCAAGATAGTGCCACTGTACTCCAGTCTGGGCAATAGAGCAAGACTGCTTCAAAAAAAATTAATATATATTTTTATGTGTGTATAAATATGCATGTAGATGTATACATGCATAGAAAAAGCCTGGAAAAATGCACATCAAACTTTTACAGTGATTTTCTGGGTTGGGAGTGATAAAAGGGCCTTACCCTTTTTGTAATGGTTTCCTTTTGTATAACAGAATGTACCATGTATTACTTACATAAAAAATTTTACCTTAGCACTATATTTACTCTTACATTTGGCGTACAGTATTTTATTGTATAGATGGTCATTATTCAGTCTGTTAATAATGGTCATTTAATTTTTTTCTCCAGTTGACAAGTCTAAACAACACTGAGATAAATATACATATATTATTGTACATTTGCCTAAGTTTTTCCCATGGGATAAATTCTAGAAAATGCCAACTGAACTATAGTGACAGCAGACCAGTGGTTGGTCAGATGTCAAGGATTAAGAGAGAGTTTGGTTGCAAAAGGGTGCAAGAAAACTTTAAGAGGGTGATAGAAATGTTACCCCAGAGGTGGAAGAAAATCCACATATAAATGGACCTGTGCAATTCAAATCCATCCACCTACATGTGGATTTTTTCCAATAAAAGTTATACCGGCCAGGTGTAGTGGCTCACACCTGTAATCCCAGCACTTTGGGAATCTGAGGTGGGCAGATCATGAGGAAAGGAGTTCGAGACCAGCCTGGCTAACATGGTGAAACCCCATCTCTACTAAAAATACAAAAATTAGCCGGTTGTGGTAGTGGGCACCTGTAATCCCAGCTACTCGGGAGGCTGAGGCAGGAGAATCGCTTGAACCTGGGAGGCGAAAGTTGCAGTGAGCCGAGATCATACCACTGCACTCCAGCCT
>NW_012123487.1:1305375-1305965 GCF_000951035.1 Colobus angolensis palliatus
CTTTTTTTTTTTTTAAAGACAGTGTCTTGCTCTGTTGCCCAGGCTGGAGTGCAGTAGCAAGATCTTGGCTCAGTGCAACCTTCACCTCCCAGGCTCAAGCGATCCTCCCACTTCAGCCTCCTGAATCCAGCTATTTTTTTTATTTTTTGTAGAGACGGGTTCTCACTACATTTCCCAGGATGGTCTTGAACTCCTGTCCTAATCATTCCTCCTGCCTCAGCATCCAAAGTGCTGGGATTACAGGCATAACATTTTCTTCTCTCTAGCTTATTTTATTGTACGAATACAGTGTATAAGACATAGAACATACGTCATATGTGGTAATCTACTGTTTATGTTATCAGTAAAGCTTCCAGTCAACAGTAATTAAGTTTACGGAGAGTTAAAAGTTATACATGAAGGCTGGGCACAGTGGCTTATGCCTGTAATCCCAGCACTTTGGGAGGCCAAGGTGGGCGGATCACTTGAGGTCTGGAGTTCAAGACCAGCCATACCAACACAGAGGAACCCTGTCTCTACTAAAAATACAAAATTAGCCGGGCATGGTGGCACATGCCTGTAATCCCAGCTACTCGGGAGGCTGAGGCAGG
>NW_012123487.1:1306455-1308447 GCF_000951035.1 Colobus angolensis palliatus
TACCTCTTCCGCTTTCTTTCTCTTGTCTTTGTCCATTCTCCTTTTTTCCTTAACTTAGTCTATTCTGTGTATTTTCTAAGTACCAGGATTCTTATTTGTTTGTTAATGCTGAGTGTGGTGGTGGTAAACCCTGCGTGCTGTAGTATGACAGTTACTAGACTTTCTCTGAGAGGTGGCTGTGCTTTGTAGGCCGGTTCACAGTAGGGGTCACAGTAGGCAATGCTACCAGAGAACTGAGCTCCCTGGTGTTAATGGTGATAGCAGGACTTCAGAGTAACAGTGACCAGGTGGCAACACTTTACTGTCATAGTTTGTGGTGTTTTCTGTCTCCTAATTATGCTGTAAGCATGGATTGTGTGTGTGTTTTGTTTGTTTGTTTGTTTTGAGACAGTGTCTTGGTCTGTTGCCCAGGCTGAAGTGCAGTGGTGCAATCTTGGCTCACCGCAGCCTCAACTTCTCAGGCTCAAGTGATCCTCCCACCTCAGTCTCCCTGAGTAGCTGGGACTACAGGCATGCACCCCCACACCCAGCTAATTTTTTTGGTTTTTAGTAGAGACAGTCTCACTATGTGGCCCAGGCTGGTCTTGAACTCCTGGACTCAACCAATGCCCCCACCTTGGCCTGGTATTACAGGTGTGAGCCACCATGCCCAGCAATTATGTGTATTCTTCCCCTTCTTTCTCTCTGTATTGACAAAATGATTTTAGGAGAGTATCTAGAAAGGTTGGACTTATGCAGCTGCCGTTATCCTACTGGGACTGCAAATGTTACTTGTTAATGCGGTAAAATGTTGAAGGGGTTTGTAGAAGACATTGTTGGCAACTTACCTGTATCCGTCACTTTTACCATTTCAGTGTACACAGTACTGTTTTCAGCTGCCAGCATCTGCACTTCTTGCCCGAGGGCTTTCCCAAGGGCTTTCTTTCGCTGCTTGACTACAGTTTTCCACTCCCATGGCAGTTGGAAGTGCTGGGGAATTCAAGCTCTAGCCAATAACTGGCAAGACTTTGTGTCTGAATACCGCAGCTCCCTCCCATCTGGGGTGAGAGAACTCTGAGGCGTGTAGTTTACACTGGCTCCCAGAGGCCCCCCAGCAGAATTTCGCTCCAGAGTTAAGCCTGATAACACATGCCTCTATTGGCCACCTCCCCTTCCTTGTCTCACTTCCCCACTCCCTAACCAACGTTTTCCTTCACCTCCCAATAAATTCCTTGTACACAGATCCTTGTTTCGGGGTCTGCTTCTGGGAAAACTGAAACTAAGTTAGAAATCTTCTGAGATTTTTGGATAAGGATGTCTGCTATTCTATTATGATTCAGCATTGTACTCTAGGTCTTTAGCTATGTACTAAAACAAGAAAAGGAATAAAAGAAAGGTGGAAAGGGAGAATAAAAACTTTCTTTTTATATTATTTGTTATGCAGAAAATTCAGAAGTTACACTATTTGAATTAATAAGAAAGTTATTTATTTATTTATTTTTTGTGACCGAGACTCGCTCTGTCTCCCAGGCTGGAGTACAGTGGTGTGATCTCGGCTCACTTCAACCTCTGCCTCCAGGGTTCAAGCAATTCTCCTGCCTCAGTCTCTCAAGTAGCTGGGAATACAGGCACGCACCACCATGCCCGGCTAATTTTTGTATTTTTAGTAGAGACAGGGTTTCACCATGCTGGCCATGATGGTCTTGATCTCCTGACCTCGTGATCGGCCCACCTCAGCCTCCCAAAATGCTGGGATTAAAGGCATGAGCCACTGTACCCGGTTGTAATAAGAGAGTTTATCAATACAGCTGACTGAAAAATCAACATTCAAATATCAATTTTATTTCTACATACCAACAAAAAAATGGGTAGAAAATGAAATTTTTAAAAGGTTTACTTCTACAAAGCATAAAAATCAAGTACCTGTCAATAAATATAAAGTTATGCAAGATCTCTACAGAGAAAATCTGTGTGTGTGTGTGTGTGTGTGTGTGTGTGTGTGTGTGTGTGTGT
>NW_012123487.1:1308807-1313175 GCF_000951035.1 Colobus angolensis palliatus
TGTGTGTGTGTTTTGAGACAGAGTCTTGCTCTGTCACCCAGGCTGGAGTGCAATGGTGTGATCTTGGCTCACTGCAACCCTCGCCTCCCAGGTTCAAGTGATTCTCCCGCCTCAGCCTCCCCAATAGCTGGGATTACAGGCATGTGCCACCATGCCCGGCTAATTTTGTATTTTTAGTAGAGATGGGATTTCACCATGTTGGTCAGGCTGGTCTTGAACTCTTGATCTCAGGTGATCTACCCGCCTCAGCCTCCAAAAGTGCTGGGATCACAGGTGTGAGCCACCACACCCAACCTCTATAGAGACAATTTTATGAAAGAAGGTCAAAACGATTTGGAAGATATCTCTTATACATGATGTTAAACTCAATATTGTAAAAATATGTTATCCTCCAAACTGATATATAGATTCAGTGCAATTCTAATAAAAACGTCAACAGTTTCTCTCCTCCTTGCTTTTCTTCTTTTTGTGTGGGAGTTGACAAGCTGATACATTTTTATAGCCAAGATTTAAGCTGGGTGTAGTGGTGCGTGCCTGTAGTCCTGTCTACTTGGGGGGCTGAGCTGGAATGATTGCTTGATCCCAGGAGTTAGAGATCAGTCTGAGCAACATAGTTTGACCCAATATCTTAAAAAAAAATTTTTTTTTTAAGATTTGAAGAAGACAACTGCCTTATTAGTTGTCAAAACTTATTATGAAAGCTATAGTAATTAAGAAAGTATATTCTTGGTTCAGGAATAAAACTGACCAATAGAACAGAGTAGAGACAAATGAATATTTGATACTTGGTTTATGACAAAAGTGGCAATTTGGTTTTGTTTTGTTTTGTTTTGTTTTTGTTTCTGAGATGGAGTTTTGCTCATTGCCCAGGCTGGAGTGTAGTGGCACAATCTCGGCTCACTGCAAGCTCCACCTCCTGGGTTCAAGTGATTCTCCTGCCTCAGCCTCCAGAGTAGCTGGGATTACAGGCACGTGCCACCATGCTCAGCTAATTTTTGCATTTTTAGTAGAGATGGGGTTTCGCCATGTTGGCTAGGCTGGTCGTGTACCATGATAAACTGGACATCCCAAGAATGCAGGTTTACTTCAATATATGAAAATTAAGGCCGGGCGCGGTGGCTCAAGCCTGTAATCCCAGCACTTTGGGAGGCCGAGGCGGGCAGATCACCTGAGGTCAGGAGTTGGAGACCAGTCTGGCCAACATGGCGAAACCCCATCTCTACTAAAAATATAAAAATTAGCTGGGTGTGGTGGCACGTGCCTGTGATTCCAGCTACTAGGGAGGCTGAGGCAGGAGAATCGCTTGAACCCAGGAGGTGGAGGTTACAGTGAGCTGAGATCGCACCACTGCACTCCAGCCTGAGTGACAGAGCAAGACTCTGTCTCAAAACACACAACACACACACACACACACATTTGTTGACAAATCAGGTAAGTGTACAAAATGGCCGGGCACAGTGGCTCACGCCTATAATCCCAGCACTTTGGCATGCCGAAGTGGACAGATCCATCCCTTGAGTCCGGGAGTTCGAGACCGGCTTAGGCAACATGGCCAAACCCCGTCTCTACAAAAATTATCTGGCCATGGTGGCATGCTCCTGAAGTTTTAGCTACTTGGGAGGCTGAGGTGGTAAGGATAGCTCGAGCTTGGGAGGTTGAGGCTGCAATGAGCCATAATCACACCATTGTACTCCAGCCTGGGTAACAAAGCTAAACCCTGTTTAAAAAAAAAAAAAATCACAGAAGCAAAAAACCTAAAAAGTTAAGTATATGTTTCTTCTCTGTGTTTTTAAAAATAAACTGCTGTGCTTGATATGCATCAAGCAATTTATTTTTATTGTATATTTTATTCTTCGTTTGGATTTATAGTTTTATAGCCTTAAACATCCAGCTAATATAACATTGTTTGACCGGTAAACCCAGGTAGAGTAAAACTGTATGTCTGCATTCTATCTAATGCTGACAACTCTGAAGACATTTCTGTTTTTATTTTATCAACAATCTTTTTTTTTAACAGAGCCTGGCTCTGTCTCCTAGGCTGGAGTGCAATGGAATGGAGCCATCTGGGCTTACTGCAACCTCCACCTCCTGAGTGCAAGCGATTCTCCTGCCTCAGCCTCCTGAGTAGCTGGGATTACAGGCGTGTACCACCATGCCCAGCTAATTTTTGTATTTTTAGTAGAGATGGAGTTTCACCATGTTGGTCAGGGTGGTCTTGAACTCCTGACCTTGTGATCAACCTGCCTCAGCCTCCCAAAGTGCTAAGATTACAGGCGTGAGCCACTGCACCTGAATTTTTTTTTTTAAATATATATAAACAAGGTCTCACTCTGCTGTCCAGATTGAGTGGTGTGAACACAGCTCACTGCAGCCTTGAACCCAGGAGGTGGAGGTTACAGTGGCTGATTACACTGTGAGGTTACACTGATCTCAAGTGATTCTCCCACCTCAGCCTCCCGAGTAGCTGGGATTACAGGCGCCCGCCACCATGCTGGTCTAATTTTTTGTATTTTTAATAGAAACAGAGTTTCACCATGTTGGCCAGGCTCGTCTTGAACTCCTGACCTCAAGTGATCCACCCACCTCAGCCTCCCAAAGTGCTGGGATTACAGGCGTGAGCCCCTAAGCCTGGCCTAATTTTTTAACTTTCCGTAAAGACCAAGTCTCAGTATATTGTCCAAGCTGGTTTCAAACTCCTGGGCTCAAGCAATGCTCCTGCCTCAGCCTCCCAAAGCACCGGGATTAGGGGTGTGAGCCCCTGCACCCAGCCTGCCAACAATCTTAAAACTAATTTTATTTACCCAAGAGACTTAGTAAGGCCCTTGTGTTCAGATTCCTCTCTGTGTCCCCATCTTTGGAGGAAGGACACCTTTCACATGGCCCCCTTCAGGGGAGAAGGATCAGGGAGGTCAGAGAGATTGTCCTGCACATGCTGTTTCTCAGATCCCTCCAGTTTGAAATATTCAACATGCCAGTGTGCCATGTTTTCAGGTGGCATGTCCTGAACCCTGTCATTGGATAGTATAAATGGCTATTCACTCTAAAAAAAATCAATTGAGCTGTATCTTTACATTCTGTCTACTCCTGTTCATGTGTATTACCTTTCATAATCAAAAGGTAAAAATACTTTTTTAAAAAAGAAAAAAGTATAAAAGCTTCTAAACACAAAAGTTGGTGTCAGAAATATTCTAAATGGAAAGAGGAAAAGAGTGGCTTCTAAGATGACTGGATTATTAGAAGTAAAGAAATGCCCCGCTTCTTGCCCAATAAACCGCAGAAGCTCCCAGAGTGGCCTCAGGCAGAGAAGAGATGAGAGAGAGCATCAGCCGGACTCTCCAGGGAAATCCCCTTGTTTTCCCCAGGCCAGCCCCAAAGGGGCGCTAGTCTACGCCGAACTCTCAACTTCCAGGCACTAGAGACAGCCCTTTCTCTGCTGCTTTATTTGACAGGTTAGGAAAGACTGAAATGTTCAAATAAAAATGAACAACAACAGAAAGCCTCAGCAAAGGAAAGCCAGATGCAGAGGACCATGGATCCGCATACCCTAAATGCAAGGGAGAGCCTGCTCTCGGGGCTCCAGAGCCTTCCACGCATGGGCTACCCCAGGAATAAGAGGGACTCCTCCCTGGTTCTCCCCACTCCCGACTCCAGGCTTGCCTCCCACAGCAGGTGACACTACCAAGCTTTTATGCATGTGCCAGCACACATTTATATATACAAGTGCAATACGTACATGGTAATGCACACACATATTCTCCAACCTACACACATACACCTCACACACAAACATAAACATATCTATACCTACACACACATAAACAGACACATGCAGACTTACACAGACATTTATATGGAAACCCATACACATAAGCATACATGCACACACACAACACAGGTGCACATGCACATACAATGTGCATACATATACAGCCACAGGCATAGATACACATATACACCTGGATACACATACAAACCCATCACACACACACATACATATGCTCATTCACATACTACAAATACATACAAAAAGGCATACACAAACATATGCACACATGCACAACACATACAAACACAGAGACATGCATGTAGGCATAATACATACATGCACACATACTCGTGTGCACAAAACACACACACATGTGCAATACACAGACACATATACATAAATGCAAGCATACACATATGCAAACAATACATAGATACATGTCACACATATTGCTATGTATTTATCCATATATACATATGCAAACACATACACACACACACACACAGCTTTACGTACACACCTACAAACACACACCCCACATACCCACACGCACGTACTGCTCGTGACAGCCATCCTACAAGATGATCTCCAGTGATCCTTAC
>NW_012123487.1:1319390-1328424 GCF_000951035.1 Colobus angolensis palliatus
GTTCTCCCCACTCCCGACTCCAGGCTTGCCTCCCACAGCAGGTGACACTACCAAGCTTTTATGCATGTGCCAGCACACATTTATATATACAAGTGCAATACGTACATGGTAATGCACACACATATTCTCCAACCTACACACATACACCTCACACACAAACATAAACATATCTATACCTACACACACATAAACAGACACATGCAGACTTACACAGACATTTATATGGAAACCCATACACATAAGCATACATGCACACACACAACACAGGTGCACATGCACATACAATGTGCATACATATACAGCCACAGGCATAGACACACATATACACCTGGATACACATACAAACCCATCACACACACACATACATATGCTCATTCACATACTACAAATACATACAAAAAGGCATACACAAACATATGCACACATGCACAACACATACAAACACAGAGACATGCATGTAGGCATAATACATACATGCACACATACTCGTGTGCACCAAAAACACACACATGTGCAATACACAGACACATATACATAAATGCAAGCATACACATATGCAAACAATACATAGATACATGTCACACATATTGCTATGTATTTATCCATATATACATATGCAAACACATACACACACACACACACAGCTTTACGTACACACCTACAAACACACACCCCACATACCCACACGCACGTACTGCTCGTGACAGCCATCCTACAAGATGATCTCCAGTGATCCTTACTTCCTAGAATTCATGCTTTTGTGTAGTCCCTCCCACAGCGTATCAGGGTTGGTCTCTGTGGCCAGTATAATATGACAGAAATGATGGCATGGGACTTCCAAAGCTAGGTTTTAAAAACACTGTGGCTTTTGCCCAGTTCACTCTTTCTCTCTCAGGTCACTCACTCCAGAGGAAGCCAGCTGCTGTGTCATGAGGCACTCAAGCAGCCATATGGACAGGCTGATGTGGTAGGGAACTGAGACCTCCTGCCAACAGCCAGCATCGTCTTGCCAGGAGGGTGAGTGAGTCATCTTGAAAGTAGATCCTCTAGCCCCATGCAAGCCTGCAGAAGCTACAGCCAACCCCAGGTAACATCTTCACTGCAACTTCAAGAGAGACCTTGAACTAAAAGTACCCAGCGAAGCCTCTTTCACATTCCCAGTCCACAGAAACTGTGAGAGAGATGTTTATAGTTTAAGCCACTAAGCTTTGGGGTAATTTGTCATGTAGCAATAAGCCATAAATATTCTTTGCTAAAACTGGAGTTTTAAAAAAAGTAATAGATAATGAATACAAGTACACTACACGTACACGTATACACATTGACACACACATCCCATCTACATACACAAATACATCTCCCCCACATACAAACCTACATACGCACACACAAACACACATGCTTACAATACACATTGATTCATACAAACACATGCACGCACATATTCTAAATGGAAAGAGGAAAAGAGTGGCTTCTTCTACATGCACACACATATAAACACATGTACGCATGAGCAAGTCCTGAGAACCCACTTCTAGAGTCTTCAGGCTCATCACCATCTAGATGCCCACCTGAGGCTCCCCATAGAACTCTGACCCATCTCTGAGGAGCTGCCTCTTCTCTCTCTCTCTCTCTTTTTTTTTTTTTTTTTTTTTTTGAGATGGAGTTTTGCTCTGTCGCCCAGACTGGAACGCAGCAGTGCAATCTCAGCTCACTGCAACCTCTGCCTCCCGGGTTCAGGCAATTCTTCTGCCTCAGCCTCCGCAGTAGTTGGGACTACAGGCACATGCCACCATGCCCGGCTAATTTTTGTACTTTTAGTAGAGACAGAGTTTCACCACGTTGGCCAGGCTGGTCTCAAACTCCTGACCTCAAGTGATCCACCTGCCTCGGCCTCCCAAGGTGCTAGGATTACAGGCATAAGTCACCACGTCCAGCCTCATTGTGGTTTTGATCTGCATTTCCCTGATGGCTCATGGAGTTCAGCATCTTTTCATGTGCTTATTGGCCAGTTGTTTATCTTTTTTGAGAATGTCTGTTCAGATTTTAAATTGGGTTATTTGTCTTTTTAGTGGGGCCCTCGTCTTTTTTGGCATCATTGTTAGGATCTGCTTGTGAACTGGAGGATAAGAAAAATTAGGATGGGAAAACCTGACTTCTCTTCCACCTGACCCCATCTACCTGGATGGAGATGATCTGTATCCAGGAGGAGGGTCTGTGTCATAGAAAGGTCATCCCCCCATTGTGAGTTGGGTATACCATGGCTTCCAGGAAAAGGATCTGGACTCGCCAGCCCTAACTGTCTGAAGCTAGGTTCCATACTGTAGTCTTCCAAGGATTCCAGAACTCCTCCCAGGAAGCAGCTGAACTTCCCCCATTATCTAGCCTGTCCACCTGTCTGTGCATTCAGTTTCTGTAGCCATCTGAGACTCTGTTCAACTGTCCCTCCACAGGCTGCCTCTTTGCCTGAAGACTCTGTTCTTACCTGAAGTCTGTACCAAGAGTGTGTGAGACCCAGAACATGAAGAGGGTGGCCAGGGAGGGAGAGAAGATAGATAGCTGGGAAGTGGGGACCGGCAGAGGAATGGAGACATGGGGATATGGGGGTGACAATGGAGAGGATGCTGCCTTTTGAAGGCTTTTGGTCCAGTTACCTACTCATTTCATTCTTGTTCCCTTAGAGGGGCAGACCCAGGTAGGAGTACTGCAGGCCATGCCCCTCCAAGACAGCATCCACGTGACCTTCCAATACTAGCAAGGTGTATTCTGGCAGCTGGTGCCTCAAGGTGAGACCTGGGAGGGCTGGAGGAGAGAGACTGGGTTTGGTCAAATACAGGGGTAGATACAGATAGAGGGACTCTCCAGCTTGACATTAAAACCTCCTCCCTTAAACTTCCCTGCCTGAAACTTTCTCATCATACCGCCTCTGGAGAGTTACCTGCCCAGTCTCTGCTAGAGATGGGGCAAGACAGAAGTCATGGTTCAACCTAAGCCGGGGAGTCGTTCCCACATGGACTCTAGAGGAACACAGCAGAGGCCGCTGGAAGTCCCCAGAAGAGGCCAGCATCTGTCTCCCTGGGTCTGGCTCACCACCCCTGGTGCTGTCTGACGGTTCCAGAGCTAGGAATCTTGCAGTCCTCAGCCAGAACCAGCCCCCTTCCACCCCCACACACATACTTCAGACTCTGAATTAAGGAGCTGGGCAGTTCAGAGAGTATGACAAGTGGAAGACATGAAAGGCCAGAGTGGAGGGTGGAAGGATATTTTTCCTGGGGAAACGTATCTGACCTTTCCTGAAAGCAGAGTGTGTGGCTTCAGGCTTCAGAAGGGAGATCCACCTTGAGTTCAAATTACGACTAATAATCATAGTGTATAATGTGTAATGTCCTAAGGTTCTAGAATTTTTTTTTTTTTTTTTTTGAGGCAGGGTCTCACTCTGTCACTCTGGCTGGAGCGTAGTGGCACAATCTTGGCTCACTACCACCTCTGCCTCCCAGGTTCAAGTGATTCTCATACCTCAGTCTCTCAAGCAGCTATGACTACAGGCGTGCACCATCACGCCGTGATAACTTTTGTATTTTTAGTAGAGACGGGGTTTTACCATGTTGGCCAGGCTGGTCTCGATCTCCTGACCTCAAGTAATCTGCTCGCCTCAGCCTCCCAAAGTACTGGGATTACAGGCATAAGCCACCATGCCTGGCCTGGAAGCACACTTTTTATCTTTAACGTTATTTGATTCTCACAGCAGCATCATTTAAAAATTCCTATTTGTCCCTTTCTAGCAGATGTAATTAAAAAAAAAAATTAAAAGTGAAAATAAAATACAGTTCCTATTTGATCACTTATTGCTTGCCAAACAATAAGCTAGGAAATGTGTGTGCACTATCTCCTTTCATTCTCTCAATCCTATGAAGTTCACACTTCATGAGCGAGAAATAAGCTCAGCAAGTTTAATTGTTTCTCATGGCCACAGAGCTAGCAAGAGCAAGGATTTAAGCCGTGGCAGTGGGCAGAAGGCAAACTCCTGTACCCCAGTCAGTCTCCAGACCCCCTCCACTGGCCCTCTACTGGTACCTGTGCATTTTGGAGAAAGGAAAAATTCTAATCATACTTTTGTTTCTGGGATGGGCCAATCAGAGTGCCCCAAGTGTCAACTCACCCCATCCTTTCACTCTGCAGGACTGTTCTGGAAGGATGACATCACTCAAGGTGTGAGGACCCAGCAGACAGAGCACACGCCCTGGCTCCATGCCCCAGAGGCCTGTCTGAGGAGTGGACAGGCAGCCTTTCCCACCAGAGTCACCAGGGTGAGATGTGTTGGGCCTATGGTTGGTCTGCGCTGCACCTGCCGGTAGACAGAGGATCTGGGAAGGGCATGAGTATCAGGGCTGCAAGTAGGAGCCACCAGGAGCTCAGGGGATGGAACAATAAGAGCTCCCATCTGATTTCCACCAGAAGGAATCCACAATCCATTAGTGATGTCTGCACAGGGAAGGGGCTGGAAAGTACAATTCCCATATGTTATCCTTGCTTAGTCTTTGTTTTCTAGGGGCAAGCACAAGGAGACTATTTTTCCCTAAGGTGAGGTTCCCTCAAAGATTTTGAAATCCTTCACTTGAGCCCCTTCTGTTTTCCTCTGGGCCTGTTCACCATTTTCTCCTCACTCTTGGCTCCTGGCTTCCCTCTCATCAGAGCCCCATGACCAGGGTGAGCAGGGAGCAATGCTTTAACTCTGAAGGGGTTTCAGAGGTCCTGAACCAAGAGGTGACCAGCCACACCAAGGTCCCGCTGCAGGTAAGGGCCTGGCCTTGTTCAGGAAGCCTGAATCTAGCAAGGACTATTTCAAGAGGGAGGCAGAGTGATGGAGGGGATCGACATTGGCAGCATGAGGACTGACAGGGCTTCACTAAGGGCAGAGCCTCATGGAGAATCTTCTGGAAGCATGGGCCTGATGGATGGGAAGGAATACAGCTTTCCACACAGACAGACCCAGGCCAGTCCTGGCACTGCTGCTTCCCAGTCAAGACCTTACTGAAACTCTATAAGCCCTCCTTCCACATCAGTGAAGTGGTCATAACGGCCACCTTCCCTGGCTGCTGTGAGGATTAAAGGCAATGTATGATAAAGGCCAGTCAGCAGTTCTTGATGGAAGGAAAATTCTTCATTTCCCCACTGGAGGGCGCCCCACCTTCTCTGTCTCTCAGAGTCTCCCTTTCATAGATTGCCACAACTCAGGAAGCAGGGACTGGGGTTTCCTATGGCTTGGTCCTATACCATCAATCATGGGCACAGAAATTGAAGGGTCTACAGAAATCTGCTTCAGAGGTTTTTCAATGTTTTTAAAAAACATATAGGCGCTCTGTGGGCTGGTCGTGGTGGTTTATATGCCTGTAATCCCAGCACATTGGGAGGATCACTCAGGGCCGGGAGTTCGAGACCAGCCTGGGTAACATAACAAGATCCTCGTCTGTACAAAAATTTAAAAGTGTGGTGGCACATGCCTGTAGTCATAGCTACTCAAGAGGCTGAGGCAAGAAGATTAGCTTGAACTTGAGTTCAAGTTTATAGTGAGCTGTGATTGTACCACTGTACTCCAGCCTGGGTGACAGAGTGAGACCCTGTCTCAAAAAACACAAAACACAACCCCCCCACCAACAAAAACATAGGGGCTCTCTGTTTTTCTGAGAATTCCAAGTGTGCCATGACCCCAATCCCAACCTCACCCAGTCTTACATATACATACACTGTATACACATATATGTGCGTGTCTATGTATGCGTGTGGGAGGCACTTCTCTCCCTGAGTGAGAGAGGAGGGCCCAGAGCCCCTCACATCAGCCCCCCCAACCCCCTTGTTCATCTCTGTGGTGTTGACTAAGTCACCTGGGCAAGGCTCTCAGACATTTCCTTGGGACCTCTGAGCCCTTTGGAACTCAAACAGAAAACTACCTATCTTGTACCTCCAGCCGTCTTTATAGATGAGAAGCTCAGGTCCAGCCTGGGCAAGTGTGGAGCCAGGACTAGCCCCCATATCCTGACTCCCAGCCTTCCCCCTGCACAGCCCCTACACTTCCTGTCAGTGACCCCCGTAGAGGATGGGTTGTTTCACACACCTTAGGCTAAGAAGGGCCTCAGGAGGTCACATTTAAACTTAGACCTAAATGACAAGGAGGCAGCCAGGGGGAGATCTGGAGGAAAAGTCCCCAAGGCAAAGAGGCTTTCAAATACATGGGCTGTTAGATGAGATTCCGGGGCTTGTTGGGGGAACAGACACAGGCCTGTGACAGCAGATGAGCTTGGAAAATAGTCCCAGGACTACTTGGGGCTTGTAGTCCATAGACAGGGGGTTGGGTGTTATTCAAAGTGTAGTGGGAAGGCATTGGAGGATTTTAAAGGAAGACAGTAGGACAATATGATAAGCATTTTATAAAGACACACTGATGCTGTTGGAAAATGGATTTTGAAATGGACAAGAGTGGAAACAGCTAGACCTGTTTGGTGCAACCAGGTTGTCCAGGTGGGATCCTAGGTACCTGGGACTAAGATCGTGGCAGTGGATCTGGAAAACTTCTAGATGGGTTCCATTAGGGCAACCTGTACCTCAGAGGTGCTGCAGCCCCTCAGCCCTTCAAGGAAACTGGTGGTCCCCGCCCCTCATCACCATGGCAGCTGGGCTCCTTTGCTTGGATTGGCTGCTGGTCCACATCATTAGTCCTGTGACTGACCCCATGATGGGGACTGGTTGCCATGGTTTTGTCAAGTATGCAAACAAGGAGCTGCTATGCCTCAGGCTCAGGGAACCTGAGAAATCCCTAATGTGTCTCATGGAAAATCCCAGGAAGGAGATGGGATTAGAGATGAGGAACAAGGGAAGGGCCTTGAGACTGTTATTGAGATTGGTTCTGCACTTGGTGGGGGAGGGGAGCCGGGGGAGTGGCAACCACTGCCTGGGTACATTAACTGAAAATCCCTTGTTTCTTCCCATTTTAGGATGTCTTTTAGCCATTCCCTACTCTGAGTCACAACCTCGTAGCTGATTAAGGCCACATGGGAAGCTTCCCATTCCTCACACTTTCCCTGATGCTCTCAGGAAGGACAATTTCAGGCTGAACCAAATCTGGATTATTAAAATCAATTTCCAAAAAGCTCAGCAGACTTGTCTGAAGGCAGGATGGGTGGGCTAGGGGACCTAGCCAGAACCTTCCAGGTGAGAGCTGGGAGAGGCGGGAGCCAAACGCAGGGAAGCCTGGGGAGTGGGTGCAGAGAGCCAGCCCCTAGTTGTCCGAAGGCCTCATTTCGGATGCGTTTTTCCTTCCATGGGTCATTTCTTTTTTTTTTTGAGACGGAGTCTCGCTTTGTCGCCCAGGCTGGAGTTCAGTGGCGCGATCTCAGCTCACTGCAACCTCTGCCTCCCGGGTTCAGGCAATTCTTCTGCCTCAGCCTCCGCAGTAGTTGGGACTACAGGCACATGCCACCATGCCCGGCTAATTTTTGTACTTTTAGTAGAGACAGAGTTTCACCACGTTGGCCAGGCTGGTCTCAAACTCCTGACCTCAAGTGATCCACCTGCCTCGGCCTCCCAAGGTGCTAGGATTACAGGCATAAGTCACCACGTCCAGCCTCATTGTGGTTTTGATCTGCATTTCCCTGATGGCTCATGGAGTTCAGCATCTTTTCATGTGCTTATTGGCCAGTTGTTTATCTTTTTTGAGAATGTCTGTTCAGATTTTAAATTGGGTTATTTGTCTTTTTAGTGGGGCCCTCGTCTTTTTTGGCATCATTGTTAGGATCTGCTTGTGAACTGGAGGATAAGAAAAATTAGGATGGGAAAACCTGACTTCTCTTCCACCTGACCCCATCTACCTGGATGGAGATGATCTGTATCCAGGAGGAGGGTCTGTGTCATAGAAAGGTCATCCCCCCATTGTGAGTTGGGTATACCATGGCTTCCAGGAAAAGGATCTGGACTCGCCAGCCCTAACTGTCTGAAGCTAGGTTCCATACTGTAGTCTTCCAAGGATTCCAGAACTCCTCCCAGGAAGCAGCTGAACTTCCCCCATTATCTAGCCTGTCCACCTGTCTGTGCATTCAGTTTCTGTAGCCATCTGAGACTCTGTTCAACTGTCCCTCCACAGGCTGCCTCTTTGCCTGAAGACTCTGTTCTTACCTGAAGTCTGTACCAAGAGTGTGTGAGACCCAGAACATGAAGAGGGTGGCCAGGGAGGGAGAGAAGATAGATAGCTGGGAAGTGGGGACCGGCAGAGGAATGGAGACATGGGGATATGGGGGTGACAATGGAGAGGATGCTGCCTTTTGAAGGCTTTTGGTCCAGTTACCTACTCATTTCATTCTTGTTCCCTTAGAGGGGCAGACCCAGGTAGGAGTACTGCAGGCCATGCCCCTCCAAGACAGCATCCACGTGACCTTCCAATACTAGCAAGGTGTATTCTGGCAGCTGGTGCCTCAAGGTGAGACCTGGGAGGGCTGGAGGAGAGAGACTGGGTTTGGTCAAATACAGGGGTAGATACAGATAGAGGGACTCTCCAGCTTGACATTAAAACCTCCTCCCTTAAACTTCCCTGCCTGAAACTTTCTCATCATACCGCCTCTGGAGAGTTACCTGCCCAGTCTCTGCTAGAGATGGGGCAAGACAGAAGTCATGGTTCAACCTAAGCCGGGGAGTCGTTCCCACATGGACTCTAGAGGAACACAGCAGAGGCCGCTGGAAGTCCCCAGAAGAGGCCAGCATCTGTCTCCCTGGGTCTGGCTCACCACCCCTGGTGCTGTCTGACGGTTCCAGAGCTAGGAATCTTGCAGTCCTCAGCCAGAACCAGCCCCCTTCCACCCCCACACACATACTTCAGACTCTGAATTAAGGAGCTGGGCAGTTCAGAGAGTATGACAAGTGGAAGACATGAAAGGCCAGAGTGGAGGGTGGAAGGATATTTTTCCTGGGGAAACGTATCTGACCTTTCCTGAAAGCAGAGTGTGTGGCTTCAGGCTTCAGAAGGGAGATCCACCTTGAGTTCAAATTA
>NW_012123487.1:1333614-1337118 GCF_000951035.1 Colobus angolensis palliatus
CAGGATGGTCTCGATCTCCTGACCTCGTGATCCGCCCGTCTCGGCCTCCCAAAGTGCTGGGATTACAGGCTTGAGCCACCGCGCCCGGCCCCATGGGTCATTTCTAAAGCAGGTGAAAGGCAGGGTGGCAAGGCAGCCATCCCCACGCAGCCTTCAGATGTGTCTTACCGGTCTTCCTTCCCCTGATAGAAGGAAATTTCCTCCTCCAAACTCCTGGTCAAGCCGTTCTGGGACCCTGTTCTGCCTTCAGAGGTCCATGGTACCCTTTCAGCATTAGGGTCCCCTACACAGCAGTCATACAAGCCCCACCCCAAGAATCCACAAACAATTCCATAGCCAAATGCTATGCACATTTCACTTTTGGTACCTATGGTCAATTTTCCCCTGGGAAAGGGGAGTCTAGCCACCAATGTTCAACCCAACCAAGCTCCAGTGGGTCCCACGCCTCCAGTTTTATGTTTCTCAAAGCACCTGCATACTCAGCTCATTGACTTCGTTTTGTTTTGTTAATTTTCAGTGTTCATTCAATCCTCATAAGTGGGAGCACAAGAGAAAATATCAAGCCCCTCCACTATGGAATACAGAGAAATTACAAGAGAGTCCTTTGGTATACAGGTTCAATGATGCCACCAATATATATCCTCTCTCCTGTCGCTTTGCTTGTAAGGATATCGATAAATATAATGCTCAACTAGTCATATTTATTTATACCTATTTTTATTAGCTAGATTGACCCTTGCCACACACTTTACTTTTCCCCATCAAACATTTTACTTTCTTTTATTCAACCCACATTTGTAAATATTTGTGCTTCACTGTGCCTGGCCTCTGCAATACATACTTCCTGCCTCAAGGCAATTGAAGGCTAGGCAGGAAAGTAAGACATACATACAACGTACTTGTGCAATAGATATTGAACACCTGTGCAGCAGACCAGGCAGGTGCCCTGCCTCATATCCAATGGCCCATCTCTGAGGTTACCTGCAGTAGCAAGTGGACAACGTCAATGTGCTGATAGCTTCCCACCTCGAACCTTGGAAACACTCTGATTCTTGTCCTGTGGGTTTTCTGGAATGCCAGGAGAACTTGCATACCTGTGCACCAGACAGCCCTGAAGTGCCTGGGACTTAACACCCTCAGGGGCAATCATCAACACGTTGAAAGCTGAGTTAGTTGGGCATGGTGGCTCACGCCTGTAATCCCAACACTTTGGGAGGCCGAGGCAGGTGGATCACCTGAGGTCAGGAGTTCAAGACCAGCCAGGCCAACATCTCTAAAAATATAAAAATAATCTGGGCGTGGTGCCGGGAGCCTGTAATCCCAGCTACTTGGGAGGCTGAGGCACGAGAATCCCTTGAAACCAGGAGGCGGAGGATGCAGTGAGCCAAGATTGTGCCACTGCACTGCAGCCTGGCAACAAAGCAAGACTCTGTCTCAAAAAAAAAAGAAGAAAAGAAAAGAAAAAGGCTGAGCTAGTGGGTAAATATTCCAATGTATCCTCCCCTTGGTGGGATAAATTTGAGACGACTTCCACAGGGATCCTCAGGAGTCCCCAGTAGGGTGGATTTCCAATTGCCCATAGCAACAACCTGCTCACTAACATTCTGTTTATTGGCTTTTCTCTTTCCTTCTCTCATTTTCCCCTTCCTTCACTTGTGCTTTCAGGGATGACCTGCCACCTAGACCACCTGCACCCAATTCTCATTTCAAGTTTCCTTTTGGGTGAATCCAAACTAAGATGATCTATTATGTTTTGGGCTCAGTCCTAGGCACTAGGCACAGTGGTGAATAAGACAAAGTCCTTGCTTCCATGAGCTTGGAGCTATTTAATGACCCTATAACCCACAGAAAAAAAGTCCAGGTTTCTTATTTGGTCCATATGGCCCTCAGTCCCCTGCCAGCCTCTCCTGTCTCATTTAAAGGCATTCTCCTTTCTGCCTGTGTGGGTGCTTCAGCAATTCAGCCCCTCCTTGTGTTTCTCAAATTGGGCCTTGCTAGTTTACACTGCTCAGTCCTTATACCCGCAGTACTCTCTACCTCTAAGTACCCACCAACACACCTCATCCATCTTATCCTAAAAATATGAGCTTAATATCCCCTTCTCTATTGTGCCTTCTCTGACCTTCCAATTATTTCTCCCACCTGTGTTCATCACCTTCTTCTCCAGGCAAACTCAATGTTTGACTTTATACCTTGTAAGTAGGTATGCCTTGCTTTTCCTTGGGGTCACTGTATACGACTGACTCATCTCTGTGTCGTAAGTACCCAGCATAGTACCTAGGTACAGCACAGGTACTCAACACGTATTTATTGAGTAGAGTTAAATAAATATAGTGGAGAAAAAGTGCTACAGCTGGAAGGCTGTACTGCTCTATCCATGAAATTGGTGTTGAATTCTGTCCTTAAAAATGGACCTCTCCACTCTGACAGTCTGTGACCCTTGATTGTACATGCAGCTGGGTGATATGGAAAGGCCCCAGCAAGGAAGAAACTTTTTGAGCTGGCCCTGGAGCTCTGGGGTGGATTTCAGTAGGAGGTGATGAAGTATGGACAATAGCACAGAAGATGAAGAAGTTGGAAAGCAGGAAGATTAGTGGGTGAACGAGTAATTCTGGAACAGCTGGAGGTAAGTCTGGAAAAGTAGGTTTAGGCTTGATGACGAAGGGCCAGGCTTTATAATTTAGGTCTCATTTTTAAGAGGCCATGGGGAACACTGACATTTTGTAGTCAAAGAAACAACATATTTGAAGGATGAATGCAGGAGGAGAGAGAGGGGGGAAATATATGAGAAGGAGGTAGTCAATTAGAACAGTGATACGATGACGTACATGTGCTCTAAGGGTCTGAAATTGGGCAGAGATGGAGCAAATGGAAAGGAGACACCTTTGAGAGTTGTGCTGAAGAGTGAGTTGAGAGGCCTTGGCAACTATATGGGTTTCAGTGAAGTGATAAAGAGAGAAGCCACCTAAATTTAGAGAACTATTGCCTGGGAAAATAATCATGCTACTTAAGAAAAAGGGGTGACTGGAGAAGGAAGGATTTGAGAGAGAAATTTGGTTTACTCCTAAGAATTAAAGTCAGAGGCCGGCACGGAGGCTCACGCCAGTAGTCCCAGTGACTCAGGAAGCCAAAGTAGAAGGATTGCCTGAGGCCAGGCATTCAAGACCAGCCTAGACAATATAGTAAGATCCCCATATATACAAAAAAATTTCTAAATAGCCAGGTGTGATAGCCCCTGCCTGTAGTCCCAGCTACTTGGGAGACTGAGGTGGGAGAATCCCTCAAGGTCAGGAGTTCGAGGTTGTAGTGAGCTATGATCATGATACTGTACTCCAGCCTGGGTGACAGAGCAGGACCCTATTTCTAGGGGAAAAAAAGAAGAAAGAAGGAAGGAAAGAAAGAAAGAATGAGAAAGAAGAAAGAAAGAAAGAGAAAGAAAGAAAGAAAGAAAGAAAGAAAGAAAGAAAGAAAGAAAGAAAGAAAGAAAGAAAGAAAGAAAGAAAA
>NW_012123487.1:1337873-1380995 GCF_000951035.1 Colobus angolensis palliatus
AAAAAAAAAAAAAAAGAAGAAAGAAATTCTCTCCTCTCTTTTCTCTATCATTTTCTCCTCATTTCTAGACAGCTCCCGTATACATACAAACATCCTGGAATAGCTCCCATATTAAAAACAAAAGAACAACAGAAAACTTGATTTCTGCTCCTGGCAATGGTAGACTTGATCATTTATACCAATCTTGCTGAAGACACCTTGTCTTAGTTTGTGTTTAGCCCCCAACTTCCCCTAAGAGTTCAATAATTGGGCTTAAATGCAGGTAGCTTATTTTTGGCTATGATCCTAAAGAACAAGTGTTGGCTGGGGAAGTGAGAAATTAAAACTGGAAAGTAGGGAAAATCAATTTAAGAGTGTGTAATTGAACTACTTACCACTGTGGACAATTAGGGTTCAAGCTCACCAGGGACTCTTGAGGAGCCAAAGAGAATACACCTGTGATTTGTTTGCCTAAGACTGAGGGGAGGGCAGTGGTTATTGACCAGCTTCTGTCCCTGATTAGTCAAGAATAGCCCAAGTCAAGGAAATCTGTATATAGAGGAGGTTTGTTCATGCATTAGGATGTCTGAGTAGATTCTTACAGGCACCCCGCACTGCAGGGACAGATAAGTTTTGGGGCAGAAAGCTAGGCATTGACTGCATAGCCGAGACAAGTTGCTCTCAGGCTACATCTGCTCCCATCTGGCTTCCACAACAATGGTTGGAGTAAAGAGATGGACTGGGAGGATGTGAGGTGGAGCACGAGCCGTGTCTAATATACAACTAAAAATTATGGATGAGATCTAAAGTGTACCTTCTTAATGCACCAAGCAACTATCAAGATAATGAGAAAATAATGGGGCCAGACAGCATCCAGTAGGGGACAGAATCCAGAGGGATAAGAAAGCTTGCTAACTGGGTAAAAGCAGCTGATAGGCTGAGCTAGAATTCTGCCAGCCTTGTGGAACTAGAGAATCAAATGTGGAAATTCACAGCCTGTGAAGAGTAAGGTCTCCGGTTTAAAACAAACAAAAAACAACAAGAACAAAAAGCTTCTTCATTTTCCCTGAGGACTGCAGAGTTACACCCGAGAAGGGTGAAACAGAGGTACACTAGCTCTTGTTCATAAAGCAGTCAAGCTTCAACTCATCCGAGGAATCCTAAAATTAGATTAAGGTGATTTTAGATTGCTAGTGCAGGTAGGTCTCAAATTATTTCTGCTTTTTTTTTTTTTTTTTGCTTTGCTATGTTTTTGGTCAAACGGTGTGTCCAGCATACAATCAAAGATAAACAGTCACAAGAAGAAATGAGACAATTTGAGTGAGAAGCAGTAAAAATAATAGGAAACAAAAATAGTACCACAGTGTTGCCAGATACAGATGAAAAATCACGGCTTACTCTGTTCATGGCAATAAAGGACAAATTTGAAAATATTGTCAGAACTGAAAACCATCAGAAATTTCAAAACAAATTTGGAAAAGAACCAAAGAAAAATTCTAGAATTTAAAAATTCTAGTCCTGGCATGGTGGCTCACGCCTGTAATCCCAGCACTTTGGGAGGCCGAGGTAGGTGGATCACCTGAGGTCAGGAGTTCAAGACCAGCCTGGCCAACATAGTGAAACCCTGTCTCTACTAAAAATACAAAAAAATTAGCTGGGCATGGTGGCAGACGCCTGTAATCCCAGCTACTCGGGAGGCTGAGGCAGGAGAATGGTTTGAACCCAAGAGGCAAAGGTTGTGGTGAGCTGAGAACGCACCATTGTGCTCCAGCCTGGATGACAAGAGTGAAACTCCAACTCAAAAAAAAAAAAGAAAAGAAAGAAAGAAAAAGAATTCTAGGTTGTCCATTGTTTTCTTTTGGCACATTGAGGACATCAGTATAGTATCTTTTGGGTGCCATTATTGCTATTGGCATAACTGTAACTTGTGTCTTAAAAGTAATCTTCTGGCCAGGCGCAGTGGCTCACGCCTGTAATCCCAGCACTTTGAGAGGCCCAGCTGGGCAGATCACGAGGTCAGGAGATCGAGACCATCCTGGCTAACACGGTGAAAACCCGTCCCTACTAAAAATACAAAAAATTAGCCAGGCATTGTGGCGGGCGCCTGTAGTCCCAGCTACTCGGGGGAGGCTGAGGCAGGAGAATGGCATGAACCTGGGAGGTGGAGCTTGCAGTGAGCCGAGGTCGCGCCACTGCACTCCAGCCTGGGTGACAGAGCGAGACTCCGTCTCAAAAAAAAAAAAAAAAAACTTACATTACCCCAGTTAAAAAATTCATGGGATAGGATTAATAACAGATTAAAACAGTGGAATAGATAATTCGTTCATAAACTGGAGTACAAATAAGAAGAAAATACTGGATGAAGGCTGTTGAAAATACAAAAGTGAGGGTAAGAACTATACAGGAACTGGGAGCAGTGGCTCAGGCCTGAAATCCCAGCACTTTGGGAGGCCGAGGTAGATGGGTCACTGGAGTCCAGGAGTTCAAGACTAGCCTGGGCAACATGGCAAAACCCTGCCTCTACAAAAAATACAAAAATTAGCCAGGTATGGTGGCACATGCCTGTAATCCCAGCTACTCAGGAGGCTGAAGTGAGAGGATCACTTGAGCCCAGGGGGTTGAGACTGTGAGCTGTGACTGTGCCACTGCCCTCTAGCCTGGGTGACACAGAGCAAGACCCTGTATCAAAAAAAAAAAAAAAAAACTATATAGGATAGAGCAATAATGTTTAACACACACTTCACTGAAGACTGAAAAGGAGAGGTGAGACAGAATGGGGAGATACGATACTTAGCGTTAATGGCTTAGAGTTTTACAAAAACATATGCAAGCCTTCAATGTAAAAATTCCCGGCCAGGCGCAGTGCCTCAGGCCTGTAATCCCAGCACTTTGGGAGACAGAAGTGGGCGGATCACCTGAGGTCAGGAGTTCAAAACCAATCTGACCAACATGGCGAAACCCGTCCTACTAAAAATACAAAAATTAGTCGAGCATTATGTCTGTCGCCTGTAATCCCAGCTACTGGGGCAGGAGAATCTCTTGAACCCGGGAGCCAGAGGTTGCAGTGAGCTGAGATCGCGCCACTCTACTGTCTCAAAAAAAAAAAGAAATCCCAAAGAAACATATGCAGGATTAAAAAAAAAAGAAATCCAGAATGTGTACTCTGCTGTTGTTGAGTGGAGTGTTCTGTAAATGTCAATTAGAATCAACTGGTTTGTGGTGTGATTAAGTTCTTGTAAGCCTGCTGCTTTTGTGTCTACTAGTTCTCTTGATTTCTGAGAGAGAAATGTTGAAGTCTCCAAATATAATTATGGATTTGGGACAGGTGAGGTGGCTCATGCCTGTAATCCCAGCACTTTGGGAGGCCGAGGCAGGTGGATCATCTGAGGTCAAGAGTTCGAGGCCAGCCTGACCAACATGGCGAAAACCTGTCTCTACTGAAAATGCAAAAATTAGCTGGGCATGGTGGCAGTCACCCGTAATCCCAGCTACTCAGGAGGCTGAGGCATGAAAATCACTTGAACCTTGGAGGTAGATGTTGCAGTAAGCCAAGATCATGCCACTGTACTCCAGCTTGAGTGACAGAAAGACTCTGTCTCGAATAATAATAATAATCATTATTATTATTACTGATTTGTCTATTTCTCCTTTTAGAATTGTTCATTTTTGCATCATGTATTTTGAGGCTGTGGTGTTAGGTACATACACATCAAGAGTTCTATGTCTTCTTGATGACCTGACCCTTTTATCATTATGTAATGTTCCTCTTTATCCCTGGTATTTTTCTTTGTGCTGAAGTCAATTAATCTAATATTAATATAGCCACTCTAATTTTTATTTGATTCACCATACTTTCTCTCATTTGTTTACTTTTAACCTATCTACATAGTTATATTTAAAGTGTGTTTCTTGTAGATAACATGTTGTTGGGTTATTTTTTAAAGCCATTCTGGTCATTTCTGTCTTTTAATCTATATGTTTAGACAATGTACAATTATTGGTATCTCTGGATTTACATCTACCATTTTATTGTTTCTTTTCTGTTTGTTTCCTCTTTTTCATTGTGTTGTTCCTTTCCTCCCCATTCCTTCCTTAGATAATTGTAATACTTTTAAATATTCTATTTTAATGTATCTGTTGTAATTTTTTACTATATTTCTTTGTTTAATTTTTTCAGTGGTTGCCTTGGGGATTACAGTATACATACTTAATTTTTCCAAGTCTACTTTTAATCACTATTTTACCATTTTAAGTGTAATATAGAAATCTTACCAGGATACAGATCTCTTTACCTTCCCCATTTATTAGAATCAATTACATTTACATACATTGAAAATTCTATCAATGTTATAATTTTTGCTTTTTTATTTTTGACAGGTTGCCCAGGCTGGAGTGCAGTAGTGTGATCATAGCTCACTGCAATCTCTATCTCCTGGACTCAAGTGATCTTCCTGCCTCAGCATTCTGGGTAGCTAAGACTACAGGCATACTGTCCCATCAGACCCAGCTAGACCCAGTGAATTTTTTTTTTTTTTTAAGGGAGCATCTCACTCTGTCACCCACGTTGGAGTACAATGGCATGATCTCAGCTCACTGTAACCTCCACCGCCCAGGCTCAAGCAATCCTCCTGCCTCAGCCTCCCAAGTAGCTGGGACTACAGGCACACACCACCACACCCAGCTAATTTTTGTATTTTTTTGTAGAGAGAGGGTTTCACCATGTTTCCAGGCTAGAATTTTTTTAATTTTTAGTAGAGACGACGTCTTGCTATGTCACCCAGGCTAGTCTCCAACTCCTGAGCTCAAGTGATTCTCCTACTTCAGCCTCTCAAAGTACTGGGATTACAGGTGTGAGCCACTGTGCCCAACCTTATTTTATTGATTGATTGATTGATTGAGACAGGGTCTCACTCTGTTGCCTAGGCTGGAATGCAGTAGTGCAATCATGGCTCACTGCAGCCCTGACCTCCCCGGGCTCAGATAATCCTCCTTCCTCAGCCTCCTGAGTAAGTAGGACTATGGGTGTGTGCCACCATGGTTAGCTAATTTTTTTTTTTTTTTTGTAGAAACAGGGTTTTGCCATGTTGCCGAGGCTGGAATTTTTGCTTTTAACCAAATATATTTTAAATAACTCACAAGGGGAAGAATAGTCTATGATATTTATTCAGACACTTGTCATTTCTATTCTTCATTCCTGATGTTTCTACTAGCAATTAATTATCTTAGTTTTTCTTCATCTGAGAATATCCTTATTTCACCTTCATTCTTAAAATATATTTTTACTGGGTATAGAATCCTTAGTTGACAGCTCATTTCCTTCACAACTTTAAAGATGTTATTTCACTTCCTTCTGGCCCCCATGGTTTATAATGAAAAATTCAGTTTTCTGAATCCCATTGTTCTTTAGTCGTGTGTTAAGATTTTTTCTTTGTTTCAGTTTTTAGAATTTTGATTATAATGTGTCAGAGTATATAGAATTCTTTGAGTTTATTCTATTTGGCATTCATTAAGCTTCTTGAATCTTTAGGCTTATGTCTTTTGACACATTTGGGAATTTTTCAGCCATTATTTCTTCAGATTTTTTGTGTGTACTACACTTTCTCCTCTCAATTTGGAATTCCAATGACATTGATTTTGGACTTTTGATATTGTCCCACAGGTCTCTGAAATTCTGTTAACTTTTTTTTCCCCAGTGTTTTTTCTCTCTCTTGTTCTGATTGGATTATTTCTGTTGATCCATCTTCAAGTTGACTGACTCTTCTGTCATTTCTATCCTGCTTGGAGCTCATCCAGTGAGTTTTTATTTTGGTTATTATATTTTTTCATTTCTCAAATGGCACATTGGAAGAACAAACAGAACAACCAGTGACAGGAGATGGGACTAGAGAAATAAGCCCAAAACTGCCTAGACAGAGCTTTGTAGGCAACAGTAGAGCATCTAGATCTTATGCAAAGTACAGAGGAAAAATCACTGGGGATTTTAAGGAAGGAAATAGAATGATGTGATATACAATTTTAAAAGGCTATTTGAGAATGTATGATAGGAGAAAGAGTGGAATCAATAGATCACTTAGGAAGTGTTGTCTTGGTCCAAGAAGGACTGTGGTGACCTGGACGAGGCAATCACAGTGGAGCTGAGCACCTCCATCTGGCCCTGCACTACCCCCACAGGCAGCCTGAACCTCAGGGGGCTCTAGATCCTTATGCTTCCAAGGAAACTGCTTCTAGACTCCTGTTACCATGGCAGCTACACTTCTCCTACCTGGATTGGTTGCTGGAGTGGCATCATCAGCACTAAATGACTGATCCTCACAATAAGAACTGGTTGCCATGGTGCTACTAATTATGCAAACAAGAATCTGCCTTTCTTTTGCAGGCTCAGGGTCCTTGACTAGCTCTGTATCTAAGGAAAAATCAGGGAGGGAGAGAAGATCATGACAGTGGAGCCAAGGGGAAGCTAGCTGTCAGGTGGTTGCTGAGTCACCGTTCTTAAAGACTTGCCCAAGTCAAGACTGCTACTACAGGCTCTTATATAGTGGGGTGAGGGGAGCTTATATTGTGGAGGAGGAGCCCCTAGCATATATACACACAAATTCCAAATCCCATTTTCCTCCCATTTTAGAGCTTCTTTGAACTGTTTCCTTCTCTGAGCAAAACTCTGTCACAGATTGGGAGGCCTTCCTCCTCTCCCAGCCCCATTACCCTGCAAAGAGGCAGTTCTAGGACAACTTACTACTGGATTTTTTAAAGTGGGCTTTCATGAAAATTCTTTAAGCAGGCTTGTCTGGAGGTAAGACAGTGGGCCCCAGCTAGAGCTTCTGAAGTAAAATATGTAAAACCAGAACAGAGGGGACATTTGGGGCAGGGATTGGAATAGTAAAACTCCTTAGTACACATGGAGCCTGGGCTTCTGATCTCATTCTCCTTCCAGATATCATTTGTAACATGAATGTAAGGCAGGGTAGGACCACAGCTGAATTACAATCTTCCTTCGCCCACTCTCCCCAGCTACACTTCATGGTAGTCGTTCTTTCTTCTTGGGAAAGAAAGCTCCTTCCTATGAACCCCTGGTTCAATAGGCCTGAGAACCTAAGTCTTCTGAGGGTATTACTCTCAGCTTAGAATCCCCTCCAATGAACAGTAAAAAGAAGAGTAGCATCAATGCTCCTGTACATTTATCATTTTGATAGCCATTCTCCTGGTGGTTTAAAATCTTAAAATACCGAGAGGAGCACACTCACCTTTGTTCGGCCCACCCAAAGACCAATATTTCCCTTTTTCCAGGAGCGTTATACTTCACAAAGCAGGTTCACATTCATTTGTTCTTAGGCTTCAAATTATTGCTGTAAATTTATTTTAAAATAATATGTCCAGTACATAATCAGTGATAACCAGATAAACCTCTAGCTTCTGGCATGACAAGACAGAAACTTGTGTCAGACCCTCCTACTAACATTGAATATATACTCTAGGCAAAATAATAAAAATAACTGTATGAAAGTATGGAGACTGATCAACAGTTAGAAACCTACAGGGAGTATCATCCTCAAAAAAAGGAAGTCCACCAAGTGACTTCTACATGTATAGGCTTTTTCTCTGAAGATACTTCAGAGTTCACTGCAGTACACAGGGAAACAGCTCTGTCAGCAAGTGGCAGTCTTACTAACTGAGGAAGCAGCTTTTGGAGTATAGAGATGCCAGAGCAGCTGGAAATTGAGGAAGAAATTTAGAAAAGGAGTAAATTACAGA
Source organism: Colobus angolensis palliatus (assembly GCF_000951035.1). Lineage (NCBI taxonomy): Eukaryota > Metazoa > Chordata > Mammalia > Primates > Cercopithecidae > Colobus > Colobus angolensis. The sequence goes on from NW_012123487.1 coordinate 1,345,602, forward strand.
GAGAGGAACTCAAAATCTGCATACCAACTCCCCTCAAATCCTTAGCTATCTTCTAAATGGCACTTGTGCAGGGTGAGATTTCAAGGAACCTAGTGAGAAAGTCAAATATCTGAACAGAGATTTTGGCAGCTGTCACAGTGTTAGGGTGACTGAGTTTGGAGTTCAGGACCCATAAAATAGAGAGTTTTGGTAAATGACTTTGGGTTTCGTTGAAATCCAAAAGGACCACACCTTAGCCATAAGCACCATACCCCAGGACTAAGAGATGCGGCCTAGAATTGAGAGTAGGATGAAGTAATCCTTCCCTAACCAGACTGCCTTTCTGCCAAAAATTTAATTGCCTGCCAGAACAAACTCAAACCATTACCCTTTAAAGATAATAATATAATTTCTTTGTATTGTATTGTAAAATCCTTTGTATCAACCCCAAATGTTCAGTATACAAACTCTTAGGTTTAAATAATCCACTATCTCGACCTCCTAAAGTGCTGGGATTGCAAGCATGAGCCACCAAGCCCAGTTTAACAAATGTTTTAAGCTTAATGAAAAAAAAATTTTTTAATGCCAGTCTAGGAGTTAGAAAGCTCAAAAACTAGCTTATAAGTACACAAGAGTGAAAACAAGAGTTCAGTTCACTAGTTAGTTATTACAACAGCTCAATTTAAAAGAGTGCAGTGTCCGAGGCCTTGCATGGTGGCTCATGCCAGTAATGCCAACACTTTGGGAGGCCAAGGTGGGAGGATTGCTTGAGCCTAGGAGTTTGAGACCAGCCTGGGAAACATGGAAAAACTCTGTCTCTATAAATAAATAAATAAATAAATAAATAAATAAATAAATAAATAAATAAATAAATAGGCTGGGCATGGTAGTGCACACTTATAATTCCAGCTACTCTGGAGGTTGAGGTGAGAGGATCATTTGAGCCTGAGGTTGAGCAGAGGTCGAGCGGAGGTTGTGGTGATCTGAAATTGCAAGACTCTGTCTCAAAAAAAAAAACGTATAGTGTACAGTGGTTTGGACCAGGGCGATGGCAGTGGATGTGGAGTACAGCAGATGGATGTGCCATATATATATATATTGCAGATCGAACCTATATGATTTCTAAAGATTTTTAAATGGGTCAGAGTAAAGACAGTGTCAAGGATAATAAAATAAACTAAATTCCTTGAGTGCCTACTGTTTCATCGCTGTTCATATTTAATTCTCACAACAAACCTGAGTAGGTACAATTAGCACCCATATCTTACACGCCATCCGTTTCTCCAACCTTAGGTCTGGGAGTACAGGCAGTGGTTCTTGGGACCCAGCTAATGTCCAAAAGGAGCCGGGTCAGGAATTCCAAGAGGTGAGGGAGGGGAGGCGGTAGGGGAAGGAGCTAGGGAAGCGACCGCAAGGGCAGGGCCCGCTCGCGATTGGCTGAACTGCCGAGGAGGGTTAAACAGATTCAGCGTCGCGGACTGGTGGGAAGCTTCGGTCCCGCTCAGCCCCTCGGCCACGGCCGCTACCTTCACTGAGACTTGGCCGGGGAGCGAGCACGCCGAGCCTGGGAGGATGCAGCACCCACTGTGGCCTGGGGGCTCCGAGGGGCTCCGGCTGCTTGTCTGCTTCCTGCTGCTGAACAGCTGCCCAGGGGGCTGCAGCGACATTAGTGCCCACGGTCAGGAGGAATCCTGGGGGGTGCGGGCAGGGCCCAGAGAGCGATGCTGAGAAGTGGGGGTCTGAAGGGGGCCTCAAGGCTAGGAAACTCGGAAGTAAAAGAATGTGCTTAAGGACGTGAGAAGAGAAAAAGGTAGAGAGCATCTCGCGGAAAGAGGCGTAGGCTTGGGATAGGCTGGGCATATGGGGTCTGGACCCACGAGAAGGGGGTTCAGGGGAAAATTGGGGATTTGGAAAAGAGGTCGGAAAGACAAATGGACAGAGAGAGGTAAAACTGGCCTATGTGGCCACAGGAGAAGCAAGAAAGGCCAGAAAAGAGATGACCAGGGCTGCGGGTATCGGGATCTTGGCTCCAGGGAGAAGGCTGGGCCGGGGGACGAGCCAGGGCTTCCTCGTGCTATGATCCGATTTCCAATAAGGGGACCGCTAGGCTGAGGGAAAGCAGGATGGAGGGGGAATGAGACCGTCCTTCTCCCCCTCCCCCGCACCAACCCGGATAGACCCAGCGCTGACTCACGCGCCCGACTGCGCAAACTCGAGAATTCCTGCGCAGAGTGCGTGGGGAAGAGAGCGCAAACTCCTAGTGTGTCGCCGCTTCTCCCTGCCTGATTTTTGGGCTTAGAGGCCAATGCAGCGGATTCGGGAACAACTGTGAGGGGAGGCCTGGTGGCAATGAGAGGATGAGGGCCTTGGGGAAGGACCGCCAAGCCTTGCGGAGATGCCTCACCCACATTCCGCCCAGCGCCGCCGCCACGCCAGCTTCCCCACCTTTCAGCCCCACGGACAGCGCCAGGCGCGCTCGGGGTCGAGGCCGAGCCCGTGCGCGTCACCACTCCTTCCCACCAGTCTGGGAACGCTGCCTCAGAGAACCAGTTCCCCTTCCCGAAACTCTTTTCCTTCTCCTCAGGGTGTTGGGGGTTCCACTCCTTCCTTAAGGAGGCTTTCTCATCCCCAAATGTCTCTACTTAAAACTTTCTTGTCACGCTCACCCCTAGGAAATTATTAGACATCCACTTGATTGGGTAGGAAAATTCCCTTTTTTAAAGACCTGTCCAGAATGGCTCATGGTAACTACACTATAGCAAAAATCAGACTGTCCTCCAGCCCCATCTCACTTATCTGCAAGAAGGAAGGTGTGCATAGCATTAGGGGTTCTCTTCCCAACCCCTGTCCTTCCCCCATGCACAACTGGGCAAACTGTGGGTTTCAGGAAAAGGATCCAGACCCTCAAACCATAAACAAATCAATACTTTTTCTTTCTAATGATTCCAGGCCTCCTCCCTAACACTTCCAGGCTTCAATGACTTCCCTAAGATGAAGCTCACCTGTTTCCCCATACCCCACCTACCCACCTGATTACCTTTCCCATGTGCTTAGCTTTCTGAGCCTCTGCTCACCTGTCCTTCTACCTTTGCCTGCAAGTTTGGTTCTAATCTGTAAGTTGGTACCAAGAGTGAACAAGGCCCGGGGGCTGAAGAATATGGCAAGTGGTGATGGAGGAAGGGAAAAATTAAAGAAGGAAGACTTGAAGCAGGCAAAGATGCTGGTAGGGGGAACAGAGGTCAGGGGTCCAAGAGCAACAGTACAAGGAACCTGCTTCTCTTCAACTGAGATGTGGAAGGCTTCTGGCCAAGTTCCTTGCTGACATCACTATTTTGCCCTTAGATGGTCAGGACCAAATAGGAGTAGGGCAGCTTTGGCCCCTCCAAGGATTTGCCACCCCAGTCTTCCAGCATTTACAGGTTGTGTTCCAGCAGATTTTACTCCAAGGTAAGTAAAAGCTGGAGAACAGAGGTTGGGACCTGGTTAGATATGGGGAGGGGGGAAGAGGGGCTATCTGACCTGAGGACAGGCTTTCTGTTCCCCAAATATCTCTACTTAAAACTTTCTTGTCACACTTACCCCCATGGGGATGAGACAGGAGTAGGGGTGGGATCTGGATGGGTGGACTATTTACACTAGAACACCCTGGAAGAGCCCAGTAGAGGCTTCTAGGGAAAAAAACATCTGGAAAAGGCCAGCATCCAACTCCTTGAGACTACTCTCCCCTCAACCCTGGTACTATATGAGCTTTCCCAAAGCCAGGACTCCTCCAGTTCTCAGCCAGGAAAACACTCACCCACTTTAGCCTCTGAGTAGGAAATTGTATGACAAACAGATGGAAGGAATGAAAGGGAGTGGAGAGTCCATTGGCAACATGTGGCTGACCCTGTTTTAGAGCAGAGTTTCATGAATGTTGGGGAGGAGAGAGTCAGATAGGAAATCTTCCTTGAGTTCATATTGCCACTGCTAATGCCTAATATGTGCATAGTGCCTTAGAGCAGTAGTTCTCAAAGTGCACCCCTGGACTGGCAGCATCAACTTCACCAGGAAACTTGTTAGAAATGTGAATTTTTGAACTTCAGCACAGACCTACTGCATCAGAAGCCCTAGGGGTGGGAAACAGCAGTCCGTATTTTAACAGACCTTGCAGGAGATTCTGATGCACACGCTAAAGTTTGATAATCACTGCCTTGGCATTTTCTAAGCACTCTTTACATTCCTAACCTCATTTAATCCTCACAATAGCATCAAATGAACCAGCAAAGAGACTGTCATCATAATCCTAATTTGAATATTATATGCTAGGCACTATGCTAAGCAACTTTAATACATCATCTTGTTTAATTCTTTCTGTAAAATGTAATCTAATGTGTACTTGAGGGAAAGGTTGATCTGATCCCTGGAGTGGATCTGAGTGTCCCAGGTGTCAACTCACCCCATCTTTTCATCCTGCAGGTCTGTTCTGGAAGGATGATATCACCCAGGATGCCATGATCCAAAAGATGGAGCACACCAGCAGACTGCATCCCCAAGATCCATGCCTGAAGGATGGCAAGGCAGTTTTCCCCACTAAAACCGCTGGGGTGAGGTGTGTGAGACCTGTGGTCATTCCAAGCATTCTGGCAGACAGATGGAACAGGGAAGGAATGTGTGCTAAAACTGCGGGTAGAAGTTTCCAGGAGCACTGTGAGGAGAATAATTCAGAGGTCCTGTTTGGAATCAGCAGAGAACAATTTCGTGATCCATTAGTGATATCTGCAAAGGGAGGGGAGGTGGGTGTGGCAAGCCTAGGTCCAGTATGTCATTCCCTGTCTCTTCTAGAAGCAAGCAAGAGGAGAAACTTCGACTCCTATTCCCCATGGTGAGTCTCATGTATCTTCTCAAGAATTGTGAATCCCTGACTTTGTATCCAATTGCTTTTCCTGTGGGGCCCTCTCACCCTTTTCTGCCTCCTTCTTGACTCCTGGTTTCCCTCCTCACAGAGCCCCCTGGCCAAGGTGAACAGGGATCAGTGCTTTACCTCCAAAGTGGTTTCTAAGGTCCTGAAACAAGAGGTGGCCAACCCTGTCAAGGTAAGGGGCTCACTTTTTCTCGGGAGGTTGGACCTGTTTAAATGCAGGAGGCAGATAGAAAGAAGGGAATGGGCATTGGGGTGAGGGCAGACAGCTGAAGGAAAGATTTTTCCATTCCTAATCAAAAGTACCCCTAATTTCCTGTATCTCTCAGACTTCCTATAGGCGTTCATATGGGGGGCTGGACATGATGCAGGCGCTGGGAGCCTTTAAGGAAGAAATTATCTATAAGATCATGCATAGGCATTGAGTTTAAAATAGGCATTGAGAGTTTAAAATAGCCATTGAAACTGCAATTTTCAAAATTAAAGGTCTTCCTTTTTGCCATATATGCCTTTGTATATAGCAAGTGATAGCAACACTCCCTTGATGAATGGGAAGTGCAGCTCAGAGACCCTCACATTCAGCCTCCCCCTTGTTCTACTCTATGGTCTGGGCAAGTCACCCAGGCAAGGCTCTGAGACATCTCCTTGGGATCTTTGAACTCTTCAGAATCCAGAATGGAAACCGCCCATCTAGTACTCCCATCCATCTTTATAGATGAGAAATTGAGGCCCAGGCCATGGGACGTACTCAAGGCCACACCATGGGTTTGTGGCAGAGCCAAGACTGGACCCAGGTCTCCTGATTTCCAGCTCTTTCCCCTGCACAGTCCCTGCCCTTCCTCTCAAGAACTGCAGTGGGATTGGGTCATTCCAAACATCAGACTCCTCCACATTGAAAAAATAGTTTTTTGTTTTTTGTTTTTTTGTGTGGTTTTTTTTTTTTTTTTTTTTGGACTAAGCCCTAACTTATAAGAAGGTGGCAACCAGAGGAAGATGTAAAGGAAGGGCATCTTAGGCAGAGAGCATTGCCACTGCAAATGTCCTGAGACACCCATACCATGGCATGTTAAAGAATGGACAGAAAAGTCAGTGGCAGAAGATGAAGGTGGAGAATTAGGCCCAGGACTGACCACACAGGGGCTCACAGATCATAGCAAAAGGTTTGGATTTTGTTCTAAGCGCAGTGAGAATTTAACTGGGAAATTTTTTTTTTTTTATACTTTAAATTCTAGGGTACATGTGCATAGGTGCAGGTTTATTACATATGTATACTTGTGCCATGTTGGTGTGCTGCACCCATCAACTCGTCAGCACCCATCAATTCATCATTTATATCAGGTATAACTCCTAATGCAATCCCTTCCCCCACCCCCCTCCCCATGATAGGCCCCCATGTGTGATGTTCCCCTTCTCGAGTCCAAGTGATCTCATTGTTCAGTTCCCACCTATGAGTGAGAACATGCGGTGTTTGGTTTTCTGTTCTTGTGATAGTTTGCTAAGAATGATGGTTTCCAGCTGCATCCATGTCCCTACAAAGGACGCAAACTCATCCTTTTTTATGGCTGTATAGTATTCCATGGTGTATATGTGCCACATTTTCTTAATCCAGTCTGTCACAGATGGACATTTGGGTTGATTCCAAGTCTTTGCTATTGTGAATAGTGCTGCAATAAACATACGTGTGCATGTGTCTTTATAGCAGCATGATTTATAATCCTTTGGGTATATACCCAGTAGTGGGATGGCTGGGTTAACTGGGAAATTTTAAGGAAAGGAATGTCACATTGTGATATGATTTTAAAAGGCCTCCCTAGTGATGTTGAGGAATGAACTGTAAGGACAGCAAGAGTGAAAACTGAGAAGTCTATAAGGAGAGGCTCATTCTGGTCCAGGGAGACCGAGGTGGCTTGGATTTGGGTGGTGGCAGTGAAGCAGGGCACCCCTGGCTGGTTGCACCCTCCATCTAAAGGCAACCTGCACCACAGGGGGTTCCAGCTCCTCATACTCTCCAAGGAAACGGATTCCTATTTCCATATATGGCAGCTGGACTTCCTAAGCCTGGATTGGTTGCTGGGGCAACATAATCAGAGCTCAGTGACAGAAGTGACAGAGACCTACCTGTGGGGGACTGGTTGCCCTGGTGCTCCCAGGAATAACACAAACAAGGAGCTGCCATTCTTCTCCAGACCTGAGCTTAAGGGCAAACCATGGAGAGATGGGGCTACGTGTGAGATCCAAGGGTACAGGCTCTCAGTTGGTGAGCTGTCACCATGCTGAAGGGTTACTCAAATCAAGTTGTTACTACAGTAGTTGTGGAAGGAGGGCAGATGAGGGAGGAGCCACCATCTCACATCCTGACTCTAGATCCCTTGTTTCTTCTCATTTTAGGACTTCTCTGGACCATTTCCTACTGTGGGCCGCAACCTTGTGGCTGATTGAGACCTCATGTGGAGCCTCCCTGCCCCAGCACCCTTCCCACTGACCTTCAGAACTGGCAGTTCTTGGATGACCCAGATCTGAATCATTAAAGTAGACTCTCAAGCAAACACTGTCTGTGAGCATGTCTCGAGGCAAAATGGGTGGGGGTTGAACTTGGCCAGAGCCTCCAAAGGGAGGGAGGTGGGATGAAAACATAGGGTGGGGATGAGGGGAGTACAACTCTTGACTGATGGAAGGCTGATTTCTGTCTTGTTTTCCTTCCACTGATAATTCCTGGAGTGGGGAAAGTGTGAGTGAGACCACAGCTGGAATGGCAGCCCCCCCACCCTCAGCCACATCCCAGCCACATTGTGTGGTCTAGTTTCACATTATGGGGAGGTGGACTCCATATTCATTTATTTTACCCCTCATGCCAGACAGGCCTGGCCCCTGCTGTTTTTTGAGGGTCCCCACCTCCAGCATTATAGCCCCTGCCAGGCTTTCCCACCCATCCTCTCTACAAGTACCAACAGATCAGTGCTGAGGTCAGAGTGTACACACATTGGATATTCTGATCATTCTTGCCAGTTTGCTCCTGGTAGCTTAAAATCTTAAAAGGCAGTTGGTAATCTCGCCACCCATGCTAAGCCAACAACCAAACACTAGAATGTCCTATTTGCAGAACTTTATACATCTTGAAGCACTTCCACACACATTGGAGGCTCACAGGTGTAACCAAATGGGCAGGTATCAAGACTAGGTTTCTTGGCCAGGCACAGTGGCTTACACCTGTAATTCATCCCAGCACTTTGGGAGGCCAAGGCGGGTGGATCATTTGAGGTCAGGAGTTTGAGACCAGCCTGGCCAACACAGTGAGACCCCATCTCTACTAAAAATACAAAAATTAGGCTGGACACGGTGGCTCACGCCTGTAATCCCACAAGTTTGAGACCAGCCTGGCCAACACAGTGAGACCCCATCTCTACTAAAAATACAAAAATTAGGCTGGACACGGTGGCTCACGCCTGTAATCCCACACTTTGGGAGGCAAGGCAGGGGGATCACCTGAGTTCAGGAGTTCAAGACCAGTCTGGTCAACATGGTGAAATATCATCTCTACTAAAAATATAAAAATTAGCTGGGTGTAGTGGTGCACACCTGTTATCCCAACTACTTGGGAGGCTGAGGCAGGAGAATCACTTGAACCCAGGAGGTGGAGGTTGCAGTGAGCTGAGATCATGCCCCTGCACTCCAGCCTGGGCAACAGAGCAAGATTCCATCATAAATAAATAAATAAACAAACAAACAAACAAACAAAAATTAGCCGGGCATGGTGGCACACTACTCAGGAGGCTGAGGTAGCAGAATTGCTTGAACCTGGGAAGTGGAGTTGCAGTGAGCCAAGATCGCACTACTGCACTCCAGCCTGGGCGACAGAGTGAGACTCTATCTCAAACAAACAACAACAACAACAACAACAACAGAAAGAAAACACTGGGTTTCTCTAAGGAATTGGAACTTGGCCACACCACATCTTCCCCATTTAAACAACCCAGAGAAACTACATGACTAGTTCTTAATGATCCAGATTCTCAGTCATGCTACTGTGGTTGCCCTTTCCCTTCTTGTTGTGTTCAAGGACGTAGCTAAAGCCAACGTTAGACCAGTCATATTCATTTGTACCTAGTTCTCATCAAATCAGTTAACCCCTGCCACTCATCCATCTTTCCTTCTTACACCTTTCTTTCTCAATTCATTTTCAAACATGTATGTAATCATGTGCTTCACTGTGCCTGGCCTTTATGCTGAGTCACATATTTGGTTCCTGCCCTCAAAGACCTTTAAGAGTAGTCAGGGAGGGGTGTGGTGGCTCATTCCTGTAGTCCCAGCACTTTGGAAGACTGAGGCAGGCAGATCACTTGAGCCCAATAGTTTGAGACCAGCCTGGGCAACATGGCAAAACTCCATCTTCACAAAAATTCAAAAATTAGCTGGGCGTGGTGGTGTGCAGCTGTAGTTCCAGCTACCTGGGAGGCTGAGGTGGGAGGATCACTTGAGCCCAGGAGGTCGAAGCTGCAGTGAGCCATCATTGTGCTACTGCACTCCAGTCTGGGTGACACACTGAGGCTGTTTAAAAAAAAAAAATAGTCAAGAAAGTAAGCCACATATAACATAGCATCATTCAGGTGTCTACAGGGAATGAATGCAGTGGACACCCTACCCCCTATCTCCTGGCCTGCATCTCCATTTGCCTGCAGCTGCAGGTGAACAGTTCTTGAACCTGTCAACCTTCCCACTTCATGCTGTGGGATTCTGCTTCTCATCCTGCAGGCTTTCTGGAATGCCAAGGGACTGCCCACCTGTGCCCCAGGCAGCCCTGAAGCACCTGGGATGTAATGCCCCTAGAGGCAACTCTCAACCAGTTAAGGACCAAATTTAGTGCAAAAATATCCCAGATTCCACCAGCCCTTAGTGGACTATTCTGAGGAATGTTCAACATGATTCTTCAGAGGGTCCCTAGTGAGATTCAGCCTAGTTGCCCACAGTGGTAACCTGTTCAGCAATGCACTTAATATTATTGGCTTTTCTTCCTTCTATGGCTTACTTTCCCTGTCCCTCATCTGTGATTTCTGAAATCATCTCCCACATGAACTACCTGCACCCAAATTCTTATTTATTTATTTATTTATTTTTGAGACCCAGATCTCGCTCTGTCACCCAGGCTGGAGTACAGTAGTGCAACCATAGCGCACAGCAGCCTGTCTCTCAGGATTCTTCCACCTCACTTGAGCCTGAGAGACTAAGGCTGCTGTGAAAAATTGGAAGAATCCAATTCTTCCACCTCACTTGAGCCTGACTAGCTGGTACTACAGATGCTCACCACCACGCCTGGCTAATTTTTTTGGTTTTTAGTAGAGACAAGTGATTTGTTTTTCTAAGACCACCAGAGTGAGCACAAAAGAACCAGCAAGTAGGCAAAGGTCAGGAGCAAAACTGCAAGTTTATTTTGGTAACCTAAGGTGTGGGGAAGAAGTCTGTCGGCCTCCGGCAAACAAGGCCGACAGAGTCCCCCCATCGTGGGGCTCTCGGGCGGGGTTCCTGCATCCCGACTTCAGTGGGGCTGAAGGAAGACCGCGTGGGACCTGGGCCAAGAGCGGCTTTTCTAGGGAGTGGGAGGGCAATAGGCGGGGCACGGGCGTGTCGGGGGCGTTCCGCAGGTGCGACCAGGTAAATCTTGGTCTCTTCGGATTGACGTCACCTGGTGCATGCCCAGTTGGTCTGCACCTTCCCGGGTCACCGGCTGCATTTTCGCGCGCGCGGGAAAAGTTGGGAGGGGGGATGAAGAACCCGGAAATGCACCATCTTGCCTCCGTTCGTCCAAACAACAAGGTCTCACTATGTTCCCCAGGCTGGTCCCAAACTCCTGAGCTCAAGCAATCCTCCTGCCTTGGCCTCCCAAAGTGCTGGGATTACCAGCATGAGTCAACATGCCCAGCCCAAGTTCTTGTCTCACTGTGCTCTTAGGTCCACCCAGACCAAGCCTACTATGTGCCAGACACTCTTCTAGGCCCTTGGGATACAGTTGTGAACAAGTCAGAGTATCCACTGCCATGGATTTGGTTATAAATCATTGACTAACTGCCTGGGTATAGGGAAGAATCTAAGCAATTTTTCTGGCCCAGAGAGCATTCAAGCTCTTGTCTCACCAACCTCTTCAACGCTGCGGTGTTTCCCCCATTCTGCCGTCCTATATGCGCCAGCAATTCAGCCCTATTTGCATTTCCCCAAACATGCCCAGCTGGTTTATGCTTCTGGGCCCTTGTATCAGCAGTTCCCTCTGCATATAAGTGCCCCATCCCCAGCACACATTGTCAGTCTTATCTGAAAAATCTAAATTCTCCACTGTGGTCCATTCTCTGACCCTCCTAACATCACCCCCATGCCCAGAGCAAAGTTGCAGAGGTTGGAAAGGAAAAACCTGTAAGGAACATTAAATAATCTGATAATTCTGGGACATGGTGAATGGGTAGGAAAGATGGGAGTTTTTAGAAAGGAAAGCAGGTTCAGTTCCTATTGCAGAGGACCAGGTTATCTGATTTGGGTAGTATCTGATAGGTAGTGAGGAGACACTAAATGTCTTTGAGCAAGAGAACACGATGAAAGTTGTGCTTAAGCATAGCCTCACATTTCTTTTTAAGGATGGATTAGAGAACAGGAGAAAGTGGAAACATTTTAGAAAGACTGTTGCAATGGTGGGGGTGTGCCACACAGGACCTGAATGGGAGTGAAGGAGGACATGTATGAGAGATATTTTGAAGGATGAGTTAATAAGCCTCAGTAACTGTTATGGGTTGAATTCTGTCCACCCCCCCAAAAAATCGTATGTTGAAGTCCTAAATCCCAGCACCTCCAAATGTGACGTTATTTGGAAATAGGGTTGTTGCAGATGTAGTTAGTTAAGATCAGGTCATTAGGACAGACTCTAATTCAATGTGATGGGTGTCCTTATAAAAAGGGTGAAATACACAGTGGCCAGTGCTCGTAGTCCCAGCTACTCAGAAGGCTGAGTCGAGATAATCGCTTGAGCACAGGAGTTTGAGACCATCCTAGGCAATATAGGGAGACCCAATCTCAAAAAAGACAGGGGCAGGATTTGAAGACAGCCATAGCTACAGCAAAGATGATGTGAAAAGTTAAAGAGAATGGAAACCATCCACAAGGCAAGGAGAGAGATCTGGAACAGATTCTCCCTCACAGCTCTGAGAGAATCAACACTGCCAACAGCCTGACTTCAGATTTCTAGCTTCCAGAGCTGTGAGACCATAAATGTCTGTTGTTAAAGCCATCCAGTCTGTGGTACTTTGTTACAGCAGCCCTAGCAAACTAGTGCAGATGATGGGGCTTTGTTGAGAGAGGAGCCTTACCTGAATTTAGAGATGTTGTGACTGAGGGAATAAAAGTGCCATTCACAGAACAGGAATATCTGGAGAATTAGTTGGAGAAGGAAAATTGATTGACTCTGAAGAGTTAAAACTGGGAGCTCATTTAAGGACATCACCACAGCTGTGTCCTCCTGTCTCTTTCCTACTTCATTACCTTTTCTTTGGATGTCTGATCATTTTTGTCAACACATGCTGTAATCTCTTCTATATTTATTTTTTCCTGAATTTCTGCTTCTGGTAATGATGCACCAGGTCATTACCTCAAGCCCTTTGGATGTCTGATCATTTTTGTCAGCACATGTTGTAATATCTCCTATATTTATTTTTTCCTCAATTTCTGCTTCTGGTAATAATGCACTAGGTCATTACCTCAAGCTCATACTCCTCAGGCCTCCGCTGAAGACAACTTGTCTTAGACTGATTCCTCCCAAAGTCAAACTGTGAAATAAGGTCTTGTATAGGGGTTGTTTAGTTTGGGAAGATATCACAAGATCAACATAAAGTATAACAATAAAAAAAGAAAATAAAAAAAGAGTGGGAGAATGAAAACAGTGAAACAGAATGAGTTGTAAGCCACTGGGAATCAGTTCTTCTGGGGACTCTTTAAGCATCATGTACAAAATATACCAAACAATTGTCCTTCAGAAAGAAAACTATTTATCTTCTAGTTTCCATCCACCATTGGATCAAGAGTTGACCTATGGGACGTTAATTTCCTCATACTTCCAGGTTTTTCATGGATGAGAATGACTGAACAGATTCCCAGGAGTGCCTAATACTGTCGTAGCAGAGCATACTCAAACCAAAAACAAGAGATATTTAGTGCAGGTGAGGCAGGTGGTGTCAGATGATGCCTGCATGCTGCTGCTGGCCGCAGCAATGGCTGGAGTTAAAAGATAACTCAGGCCAGGAAAGGTGACTTACACCTGTAATTCCAGCAATTTGGGAGACTGAGGCAGGTGGATCACTTGAGCTCAGGAGTTTGAGACCAGCCTGGGAAACATAGCAAAATCGCATTTCAAAAAAATACATAAAAATGAGCTGGGCATGGTGGTGCATGCCTGTAGTCCTAGCTACTCGGGAAGTTGAAGTAAGAATTACCTGAGCCTGGGAGTCCAAGGCTGCAGTGAGCTGAAATCACAGCACTGCACTCCAGCCTGGGCAACAGGGTGAATGAAATTCTGCCTTAAAAAAATAAATAAATAAATAAATAAATAAAAGCGGGTGAAAAATTACCAAAATCTTTTTTAAACCATCAAGGAGCAAGCAAGAGAGTGAGGGGAAACTGACACAGACCAAGATCCAAGAAAGGAACAGAATCCAGAGGTAGTAGACCCAATGTTGCAATGGAGAAATTACAGGCTTTTTCTGCAATGGAGAATTGCAGAAATTGCTGGAGAAATTTTCCATTCTTAGGAATTAGATTGGCCGGGCGCAGTGGCTCACGCCTGTAATCCTAGCACTTTGAGAGGCCGAGGCGGGTGGATCACGAGGTCAGGAGATCGAGATCATCCTGACTAACACGGTGAAACCCCGTCTCTACTAAAAATGCAAAAAAATTAGCCGGGCGTTGTGGCGGGCGCCTGTAGTCCCAGCTACTTGGAGTCCCAGCTACTTGGGAGGCTGAGGCAGGAGAATGGCGTGAACCCGGGAGGCGGAGCTTGCAGTGAGCCGAGATCGCACCACTGCACTCCAGTCTGGGCGACAGAGCAAGACTCCGTCTTAAAAAAAAAAAAAAAAAAAAAAAAAAAAAAGAAAAAAAAAAAAAAAAAAAAAAAAAAAAAAAAAAAAAAAAAAAAAAAGAAGTAGAGAAAACACTGATTTAGACAGCCTGTGGAGCTAGAGGAGTAGATGTCAGAATCCAGGGCTTGTGAAAGGAAGAATTCTAGTAAACTTCTCCCTGTTTTGGACTGGGAACAAGAAACAAACTCCAAGCATAAAGATAAAAAAGTAAAATTAGCTGGGCATGGTGGTGCATGCCTGTAATCCCAGCTACTCTGGGAGGCTGAGGCAGAAGAATCACTTGAACCCAGGAGGTGGAGGTTGCAGTGAGCCGAGATCGTGCCATTGCACTCCAACCTGGGCAACAAGAGCAAAACTCTGTCTCCAAAAAAAAGAAAAAAAGATACAAAAGTAGTAACCCTTGCTTCGTCTGCAGTATGGCTCTGAAATTGGAGTAAGGTTATATTAGATTGCTAGTGCTTTCAGGCACCTGCAGACATAAATGAAAATCTATCAAAACCTTAAATTATTTCTACAAATAATTTTCCAAATACTATGCTCTGCACAATAGATAACAAAAACAGACTCACAGTGATTTCAATGAAAAACATTGGTTCCAACATAAAACATCTGTGCTCGCTATATTCAAACATACGAAGGCCATACTATAATTTTTGACAGGAAACCAGAAACCACAGATATATATAATATGTACAAAAAATAAATTTATTTTATATTATTAGTAAACTCCAGCCTGGGCAACAAGAGTGAAACTCCATCACAAAAACAAAAACAAAAACAAATACAAATACAAAAATTAGCTGGGTGTGGTGGCTCACACCTGTAGTCCCAGCTACTGAAGAGGCTAAGGCATGAGAATTGCTTGAACCTGGGAGGTGAAGATTGCAGTGAGCCGAGATTGAGCCACTGACCTCCAGCCTGGGTGACAGAGTGAGACTTGATCTTAAAAAAAAAAAAAAAAATTTTAAAAGAACTAAATATGCCAAAATACATGTGGCAAAAACTGATCAAACTTAAAGCAGAGATAGAAAAATTCACTTTTATGGTTGGAGATGTCAACACCACTCTATCAGTAATTAATAGATGAAGCAAGCAGAAAATCTATAAGGCTATAAATGATCTGAACAGAACTGGTCGACATTTAGAATACACCATCCCAAGGGAAGGAGTTCTACTTGTCTTGACACCATAGAGGTGGCTTGAGAAGATGTCCTTTGAAGACCCAGTATAGTTTCTGTGCCCTGCAGCAGCCCAAGTGCTTTAAAGCCGTTTCAAGCTGTATAGTTTGCATACCCATCCCAGTGGAGGGGAAAGGGGATAAGTGTTTCAAGGCAACCTTTTCTGCACTTTGCTGAGAAAAGCAAATGGCCTTCTGTGACAGACAAAACTTGCAGAATTGGGTGTGTGGGAGAGCAAAAAATCACTGTAGATTGAAGATCTACATTGAGCATCTTCACAGCCCACAGCCTTCTTCCCAATAGTGTTAACTCTGCATTTTTACAGCATAGCATGTGTGTAGTCTTTGGCTATTACTGGTGTATTATTTGGGGGAGGAAGGGATGGGGAGGGGAGAAAGGGAGATGGGTAGCATCATTTTGGTTAACATTTGGGGCCTGATAGGGGAAATGGTGAAGCAATGGAAAAGAACAGACACCTAATGATTTGCTTCTATGTCCAGAACATTTTACCTTAAAAAACAATGTCCTTGGCACCATAAACAAGGACTGTGAGAGACTGTTTAAAAGCTGTGAATGTCTGAAACCTATTAGCCAAGGTGTTCCCTGACTAAACTTATTGCTGTTCCCACAAAGAACTAAGCCAGTTCATAAGTTACCAAAGTTCCCATTTTGGAGATGGAAATTGATGAGGAGGGACAGTCTTTTATTGGAGAGTATACAATACAAGCAGATTATTCTGTCTCAGTGGTGCTAATTCCTGAAATTAGAAGACCCTTTCTTTTCCAGTAATGAAGTTATAAATATCAGCTTGTTCATCCAAGCCACTGGCTGAGGTGTTAGGGAAGAGGAAGAGGGTAGTAGAGGAGATAAGACAGTAGGGAAAGACAAGGGCCCATACTCCTAGTGGGGAAAACTCTTGGAGCCATTTTTAGTGGGGAGAACTCTTGGAGCCGTTCCCTTTTTTGAGCTTTGAACTCTGAAACCATTGTTGGCAGAGTTCAGTCACTGACAGCACAAGTGTCACTGAATTGATCCAAGAGTTTAGTGATTTCAAAAGCATTGGTCTCAGGAGAAGATTAAACTTTCATATTGGGCAGTGGTCCACTTTAAAACACACACACACAAATTTAAGAAATCCTAAGAAGTAACTGATACCCAAAATGCTCTGTCTTGAGTCATGAGATCCATCAATTCTTGATAATTATCTAGACTTGCATCTAGAGCTACATTGTAAAGTCCTTTTAAGTATGTGTTAGATTTCTGTGTAAACTTTGTTTAAAAGTAAACTTCAGGCTGGGCGCGGTGGCTCAAGCCTGTAATCCCAGCACTTTGGGAGGCCGAGACGGGCGGATCACGAGGTCAGGAGTTCGAGACCATCCTGGCTAACACGGTGAAACCCCGTCTCTACTAAAAATTACAAAAAGCTAGCTGGGAGAGGTGGCTGGCGCCTGTAGTCCCAGCTACTCGGGAGGCTGAGGCAGGAGAATGGCGTGAACCCGGGAGGCGGAGCTTGCAGTGAGCTGAGATCCGGCCACTGCACTCCAGCCCAGGCGACAGAGCGAGACTCCGTCTCAAAAAAAAAAAAAAAAAAGTAAACTTCATACTACACTGTCAGTTTTTGTCTTAATAAAACTATAAATTTATATAAAAAAAACACCATCCCAAAACTGCAAAATAACATTCTTTTTCTTCTAGAGACAGGGTGTCACTATGTCACCCAGGCTGGGGTCCAGTTGTGTGATCATAGCTCACTATAGCCTTGAACTCCTGGGCTTGAAAGCTCCTCCTGCCCCAGGCTCCTGAGTAACTAGGACTATCAGGTATGCCACCATGCCTGGCTAATTTTTAAATTTTTTTTGTAAAGATGGGGTCTAGCTATGTTGCCCAGGCTGGTCTTGAATTCCTGGCCTCAAGTGTTCCTCCTGCCTCAGTCTTCCAAATTGCTGAGATTATAAGCATGAACCACTGCTTCCAGCCAAAATATAGTCTTCTCAAGCTCACATGGAATTTTCACCAAGACAGACCACCATAAAAACACACCTTTACAAATTTAAAAGAACAGAAATTATACAAAATATGTTCTCCAGCCACAACGGAATTAAATAGAAGTCAATAACAAAAAGATAGCTCAAATATCTGAAATCCTCAAATATCTGAAAAACAACACCCTTCTAAATAACCCATGGGCCAAAGAAGTTTCAAGAGATACTTTGTTTCATTTTATTTTTACTTTTATCTTTTTGAGACAGTCTTGCTCAGTCACCCAGGCTGGAGTGCAGTGGCACAATCTTGGCTCACTGCAACCTTCATCTTGCCTCCTGGGTTCAAGCAATTCTTATGCCTCAGCCACCTGAGTAGCTGGGATTACAGGCATGTGCCACCATGCCCGATTAAGTTTTGTGTTTTTAGTAGAGACGGGTTTTTGCCATGTTGGCCAGGCTGGTCTCAAACTCCTGACCTCAAGCGATCTGCCCGCCTCAGCCTCCCAAAGTGCTGGGATTACAGATGTGAGCCACTGTGCCCCACCCCAAGAGAAATTTTAAAATTAAACAAAAATGAAAATACAAATTATCACAATTTGTGGGATGCAGTAAAAACGTTGCTTTATGGGAAATGTATAGTGATGAATGCATATATTCGAAAATCAGAATGATCTAAAATCATTGACACTGGCCCGGTGCAGTGGCTTATACCTGTAATACCAACACTTTGGGAGGCTTAAGTGGGAGAGGATCACTTAAGCCTCCCAAACTGTACCAAATGGCTAAATTAATTGTACCAATTGGCTACGCCAGCCAATTGGTACAATTAATTTAGAAAACAGTTTTATATTAGCCATTAAAGTTTAACATACACTTATTAGGGCTCATCAATTTAACTCCCAGGTATACAGTGGTTCTTAAATTTCAGCATGCATTAGAATCACCTGGAGGGATTGTTAAAGTCAGAGAGTCACATTCACAGTTGTTTCTTCAGTAGTTCTGGAACCCAAGAATTTGCATTTCTAAGAAATTTTCAGATGATACTGATACTGCTGGTCCAGAGACCACAGTTCAAGAACTACTATCTTAGAGAAATGCACACATATGTACACAAGAGACATGTGTACAGAAATATTCATAATAGCGGCCAGGCGCAGTGGCTCACACCTGTAATCCCAGTACTTTGGGAGGCCAGGGCAGGAGGATCACAAGGTCAGGAGTTAGAGACCAACTTGACCAATATGATGAAACCCTGTCTCTACTAAAAATACAAAAATTAGCCAGGCGTGGTTGCACCTGTAATCCCAGCTACTCAGGAGGCTGAGGCAGGAGAATCACTTAAACGTGGGAGGGAGAGGTTGCAGTGAGCCGAGATTGTGCCACTGTACTCCAGCCTGGGTGACAGAGCGAGACTTTGTCTAAAAAAAAAAAAAAAAATTATACATAATAATACCAAACCTGAAACAACCCAAATGTCCATCAGCAGAAAAATGGATACAATTTTTTTTTTCTTTTTTTTGAGATGGAATCTCACTCTGTCACCCAGGCTGGAGTGCAATGGCGTAGTCTCGGCTCACTGCAACCCCATCTCTCAGGTTCAAACAATTCTTCTACCTCAGCCTCCCGAGTAGCTGGGATTACAGGCATAAGCCACCACACCTGGCTGAGACTACAGGTACGTGTTACCACGCCCAGCTAATTTTTGTATTTTTTGTAGAGACAAGGTTTTGTCATGTTGCCCAGGCTGGTCTCAATCTCCTGGGCTCAAGTGATCCTTCTGCCTTGGCCTCCCAAAGTCCTGGGATCACAGGCATGAGCCATTGTGCCTGGCCTCTACAAAAAAAAAAAAAAATTTAATTAATTAATTAGCCAGACATGGTGGTTCATGGTGGTGGCTACTCAGGAGGCTGGGGCAGAATGATTGCTTGAGCCCAGGAGTTGAAGGCTGCAGTGAGCTACGATCTAGCCACTGCACTCCAGACTGGGTGATAGAGTGAGACCCTGACTCTAAATAAGTAAATAAATGTTTTAAAATGTATTAGTCACTGTTAGAGGTCACAACACTACACCGACTCATTATTTTGCAAAAAGGTAAAGAGAAAAAACTAAGAATGTATGTTACCTTTCCAGGTGGAGTTGCCTTTTAATGTAAACTAAACCCAGTTGATGAGAGAAAGCCCTTCTTTACAAAATAAAATAAGCGATAAATGTGAATGGAATGATAGGATTATAAAACTCTCCATTTTGCAACCTCTAATGAAATCATTTAATAAAGGATGGATCACCAATGAATAGTGAAGCCATTAGGTGAAAAGTTGATGAGGAACTATATAGTCTCACAGTGCCAAAGTATCATCCAAGTGTTGTAACGGCACTTAGGTTATGCAGGAAAATGTCCCTATTTCTTGGAGATGCATAATGAAATATTTAGAAGAAAAATGTCATGATGTCTATCACTCATGTTTAAATACTAAAAAGAAGCAAATATGGTAAAACATCAATAAGTGTGGATGATGAGTGTGTAGCTATTCATTATGCATTTCTGTCCTTTATTTTATTTTATTTTATTTTACTGGAAAGCAAGAGAGGAAGGAGATCAAACTTGAACTTAAGAAGCTCACTCCGCTACTTATTGGATGGCTAGAGTGGAAGCAAAAGAGCAGTTAGCTGATTGTTGCAGTGGTTGTGGTGAAAGAGCACAGTGTTTTAGTTCAGGTAGTGAGGATGGACAGAAGTGGACTGATGGGAGATGTATTTTGCAGGCAAAAACCATGAAATGATTGATTGAGGTGGCACAGTGGGAGAGAAAGGAGAGTCAAAGCTGATGATGAGGCTAGGCCCAGTGGCTCACACCTGTAATCCCAGCATTTTGGGAGGCGGAGGCTGTTGGATCACCTGAGGTCAAGAGTTCAACACCATCTGGCCAACAAGGTGAAATCCTCTCTCTACTAAAAATGCAAAAATTAGCCAGGCAAAGTGCCCTGTGCCTGTAATCCCAGCTATTAGGGAGGCTGAGGCAGGAGTATGGCTTGAATCCAGAAGGTGGAGGTTGCCGTGAGCCAAGATCACACCAGTGCACTCCAGCCTGGCCGAAGAGCAAGACGCCATCTCAATAAAAAATAAATAAAAGCTAATGATGAAAGCTAATATGTATGGAGCATGGAGTATCTACCAGTCCAGTCATCCTTCTAAGTGATCCACATTAGTGTAACTAATGAAATCTTCACAATCATCGTGTGAGGCAGGTACTATTAGTACCTCTACTTTGCAGATCAGGAAACTTGGACGCAGACAATTTAAACAAGGTGCCCAAGGTCATACCCTTAGTAGATGCCCTGCTAGAACTGGAATCTAGGCACACCTAACCATTTCTTCTTAAGGAAGAGACCAGTACCATCAATGACAATGAGTAAGAGTACTTATTTTACCCACTTTTCTGCTTCTCGTCTTCGGGTTTATCATTCTGGACCCACCTATCTTTCCTGGCCCCCCACTTAACTTGACCCTTTTCGCCCACCCTGGGGCGGGGAGACAGAGGTGGTCCTAGAAGAGGGCTACAGGTCAAAAAGGGGTGGGGCCAAGTGGGAATTCTAGCGAAGCGCCTACTATTTGACGGAGGAGGGATGGGCTGGGTAGGTCCCCCGCTCCGACAGGGCTCTTACGCCATATGTGACGCAAATTAGCTTACGAGTCGGGGGTGGAGGTGTCGTCAGCACCCGCCTGCGGTTGGCCGCGTTGCAGCGAGAGGGGCATGTAGACCCCGCCTCGTAGGGAGGTGGGGAGCGGCAGGCCCCGCCTCGGCCCCTCCGGCAGGCTCCCGCCAGCGTCGCTGCGGCTCCAGCCCAGCAGCGAGAGCCCGGAGCTCGGAAGGATGCGGCGCCCGCGGCGGCCTGGGAGTCTCGGGGGATCCGGGGGTCTCCGGCTGCTCCTCTGCCTCCTGCTGCTGAGCAGCCGCCCGGGGGGCTGCAGCGCCGTTAGTGCCCACGGTCAGGAGGAAACTTGGGCTGGTGGGTGGTGGGGGACGGGGAGCCGCTTGGGGCCTGGAGCGAAACTCGGTGGGGGTGGGGGTGAAATGTCATGAAGCTCGGGTAGAATATGGGTTGGGGGAGGCATGCGAGATGAGGAAGGTGAGAGGGCATCTGGGAGGAAAGGGGCGTAGGCCTGGAGGTGGGGCTGGGAATACGGGGGCGGGACCTAAGAGAATTGGGCTCAGGGGAAAATTGCAGGTTGGGGAGAAGGACGCGGGGTGCATGTGGGCAGAGGGACTTAGAGACCGGCTGCGAGACCACAGGAGAAGCCAGTTGCTCCGAGGCGCCTGGGAGGCGGTGACAGGCGCTGAGGAATGGGAAGAGGAGGGGGCGGGGACTTGGCGGGGAGGATGAGGGAACGGTGATCTCTGGGCAGTGGAAGCCTGGGCCGCAGGCATAGAGTCTCAGCTGCGCCGAGAGAGAGACCAGGGTTTCTCCGTAAGCCTAGAAAGGCTGATTGCAGCGATCTGATTTCCTGTAACGGGGGACAGCACGGGGAGGGGGCAGAAGAGGATGAAGAGGGGAGGGTCCTCTCCTGTCCCCCTCCCCACAGCCAGGCCTGGTGCTGACTCACATCTGTGCGGACAGAGACAGTCAGCGCTGACTCACGGGCGGGGGCTGGGGGTAGGAGGACGGCGCGTGGGGGAAGGGGCGCAGCCTCGCCGCCTGGCGCCCTCTTTCCCCACTCGGGCTTGGAGGTCCGAGAGGCAGAGTACTTCCTGTGACGCTGTGGGTTGGCAGAATAGAACAGAGGGCTCAGGTCTGGTGGACAGTCCTCGCTTTGTGACCCCTTCCTCTCTGGTAACCGCCTCCAGGCGAGCCCTTGGCGGCGCCAGACTCAGAGCTTCAGCACCGCGGACAGCGCCAGCGGCTCGGGACAGCGCGGGAAGAGCTGCCTAAGAGGCACCTTCCCCAGCCACCCCCATACTCTCTTTCCCCCGACTAAGTGTGCTAGGGTTTCCACCTCTTCTGAGTTCCAGGCCATTATAGGATGCTTTTGGATATTTGGGAAGGAAATTCCCCTTTCAGAATTTGGCCAAAACCTCTCCTACAGTAATTCTATGAGTCTCTCTCCCTGCACCTGGAAGGTTTCTTCCCCATCACTCAGTTAAGCAAACAGGCTTTTAAGGATACAGACTCACAAATTCTTAAAATCCAAAACTAGATCTCATGCTTCCTTTTAAGAATGTCAGGCCTGATTCCTACTCTCCTCCCAGCTTAAGGCCTTCTTTAGAATGAAAGAATAAATTGCATCTGCTTCTCCCTTTCCCAGCCTGTCCACCCATCTGCCCATTCTCTGTGTGTGGGTGTCTGAGCCTCTGCTCACCTGTTCCTCTACAGGCTGTCTATTTGACCGCAGGCTCTGCTCTCACCTGGAAGTCTGTATTCAGGGTGAGTGAGGCCCAAGCATAGAACTCACAAGATGTGGGAGTTGGGGAGAGGGGTAATAAAAAAACTAGAAGGGGAGAGAAGGCCCAGAAAGGAAGAGGGCTACTGGGCTTGAAAGAAGGAAGACTTGCCTGGAAGAGGAGAGGTAGGGGAGGAGGTGAAGAGAGTACTGTTCATTTGCAACCTGGACTTTGGAAGGCCTCTTGCTCAAGCCGCCTGCTGACACCACTTTTGTGCCCTTAGATGGCTTGTTTGGGCAGTGCCAGGTGGGAGTGGGGCAGGCCCGGCCCCTTTTGCAAGTCACCTCCCCAGTTCTCCAACGCTTACAAGGTGTACTCCGACAACTCATGTCTCAAGGTAAGGTCTGGGTGCACTGGAGGACAGAGATTGAAACTTGGTTAGTTATGAGTGGGGAAGAAGATTTTTCTACAAGGAATATTCTTATCACCCCCACTGCTGGAGCCTCATCTTCCCAGATCTTGCTGGAGTGAGAGGTGGAACCCTAGAGATGGGCTATTCACATATGGACTCTCTGGAGAAGCCCAAAGGAGGCTTCTAGAAGAAGTCACTGGAAAAGGCCAGTTTCCATCTCCTTAGGACCAGTTCCTCTCCCTGGCAGAGCCAAGAACTCTGGAATCCTCAGCCAGGATAATATTCCACTCACCCAATTCCTCATTCAACAAGTATTTATTGAGTACTGACTGTGTAGCAGGCATAGTTTTAGGTATTTGGAATGTGTCAGGGAATAAAACAAAGATCTCTGCTTACTGGAGTTCATGTTTGGGGGATAAGGGGAGGGAACACAGTATAAAAGTTAGAAAATGCATAGTGTCTTAGAAGATGATAAATAGCATAGAATATCACAGCAGGATAAAGGGATCAAAATGGTGAGGTGTAGAAAGCTACAGTATTAAATCAGGAAATCAGGTGGTCAAGGTGGACATTATTGAGACTATGAAATCTGAACAGACTTTTTAAGGAGGTAGGGGAGTTTGTCAGAAGGTTATCTAGTGGAAGAGTATTTCAGGCAGACCAAATAGCTAGGACAAAAGCACAATTCTGAAGAACACCTTGCAGGCCAGGGGACTGTAGAGGAGTGATGGAGAGGAAGAGTAGAAGGTCCAGTCAGGTAGGTAATGGGGGAAGGGATGTGGATCACTTTAGGGCCTCATAGGGGAATGTATGGACATTGGCTTTACTCTGAGTAAAGAAGGAAACCATTACAAGATTTGGAGCATAGGGGCGCATGATCTGATTTACACTTTACAAGCATCACTTTTGCTGCTGTAGTGAGACTAGAACAGATGGAGTCAAGAGTTGGTGAGGGAGACCACTAAAAACAGCCACAATAGGTTGCTCTGTCTGTGGAGTACCATTCTTTTGTTTCTTCACCTCTCTAATAAACTGCTTTCACTTTACTAAAACAAACATACAAAAACTACAATAACTCAGATAAGAGATGAATATGGATTAGGCCAGGGTGATTGCAGGGAAGGAATGAAGGATGACAGAATTCTACATTTATTTTTAAGGTAGTCAGCATTATTTCGTGAAATATTGGATATGGTTATAAAGAGAGGAGTCAAAGATTTTTTGGGTTTTTTTTGTTTTTTGGTTGTTGTTGTTGTTGTTTGAGACAGAGTCTTGCTATGTCACCCAGGCTGGAGTGCAGTGATGTGATCTTGGCTCACTGCAACCTCCACCTCCCAGGTTCAAGTGATTCTCCTGCCTCAGCCTCCCAAGTAGCTGACATTACAGGTGCGCACCATGATGCCTGGCTAATTTTTGTATTTTTAGTAGAGACAGGGCTTCACTGTGTTGTCCAGGCTGGTCTTGAGCTCCTAATCTGAAATGATCCATCTGCCTGGGCCTCCCAAAGTACTGGGATTACAGGCGTGAGCCACCACGCCCAGCCAGGAGTCAAAGGTTTTATTTACTGAATAACTGAATCAGTGGAGATGTCACTAATTATAATGTGGAAACTTGCAAATGGATCAACTTTGTGGGGGTGTTCAGCTTTGAATATGTTGAGTTTAAGATGTCTACTCAAGTGAAGTGGGAAGTTGAGTACATGAGACTGGATTCTGAGAGACAGAAGTCTCAACTATAGATATAAATTTGGAATTCTTTGGTATATAAATGGTAATTAAACCCATGAGGTGGATGAGATAACCAAAAGATTGAGTGTCTATGAAGAAGACCAAGGATCAAGTCCTAGATGATTCTTACATTAAAAGGACCAGGCCGGGTGCAGTGGCTCACACCTGTAATCCCAACACTTTAGGAGGCTGGGGCAGGCAGATCACGAAGTCAGGAGTTCAAGACCAGCCTGACTAACATGGTGAAACCCTGTCTCTACTAAAAATACAAAAATTAGCCAGGCGTGGTGGCAAGTGCCTGTAATCCCAGCTACTCAGGAGGCTGGGGCAGGAGAATCACTTGAACCCGGGAGGCAGAGGTTGCGGTGAGCTGAGATTGCACCACTGCACTCCAGCCTAGGTGACAGAGCGAGACTCTCCATCTCAAAAAAAAAAAAAAATGAGGACCAGGAGAAAACGAGGAACCATCAACTTCCTCTCAGGGAGACTGAGAAGGAAAAGCCAGTGGAGTAGGAATAAAAACAACAGTGTTCATTGTTCCAGAAGCCAAGAGAAAGTGTACCAACGAGGAGGAGTGACCAACAATGTCAAATGATGATTACGGGATAAGTAAAATAAGATATGAGAATTGACCACCAGATTTGGACATGCAGACATCACTGGTGATCCTGATGACAGCAGCTTTGGTAGAATAGTTGGGAATAAAATCCTGAATAAAGTGGATTAAGAGGGAATGGAAAGAGAGGAATTGGATACAGTCAGTGCAGACAACTTTTTCTAGAAGTCTTGCTGCAAAGAAATGGAGTGATCACTAGAGAAGAACGTGGGATCAAGCAGTATTTTTCTTAAGATGGAAGAAATTGCATATTGTTTGCATGGGAATAATGTGAATAATTCAGTAGAGAACAAAGGAAATTATGTAGGAAAGAGGAAAGAATTGCAAGGAGAATATTCCTGAGTAGGTGAAAGGGAATGAAATCTAGAGCTCAGAGGCACTGGCTTTAAATAGGAACACAGACAGCTCATCTAATGTGAATAAGCAAGGAGGCAGGTGTGGATGTTGGTAGATACCAGAATACAAGTTAAGAGCAGCACAGATTTTAAATCCAGAACCAGAGAAGAAAAAATGAGGGTGAAAAGTGGGAAATTATTCCTTTAGAATAACTCCTGACAGCAGAGATTTCTGGGGAAAGAGTCAAACGGGAGAGCTGTCTATGAATAAGATGATGATGATGATGATGATGGTGATGATGATGACAACACTGAAGATGATTATACATGTTTAAAACATGTGGATTGTGCTTTAGAGTTTTCTAAGCACTTTGATTTCCCTGATCACCCTTGATCTTCACAACAGCCTCCTGAAATACGTATCATTTCCACTTTACAGAGAAAGTTGAGGTTCAGGGTCAACACAAAGAATAATAACAATAGTATTAATAATTATGGTAATAGCATTTGTTAAAAGTTCACTACATGACAGGCACTATTCTAACTGTTTGATATTTATATGTGTTATTTTAATGATAATAACAATCCTAGGAGGTATAAATCCCCATTTTATAGATGAGGGAATTGAGGCTTGGAGAGGTTCAGCAACTTGCCCAAGGTTACATCAGTAGTAAAGGCAGGATTCAAACCCAGGCGGTCTGGCTCCAATAGCTGTACCTGAGGGTGGGAAGAGGACAGCTCAGATCACCCACTGAGTTTGTCCCTCTACTCCGACAAACCCCATGAGCTGCAGGGCAGAGGGTACAGTTCTAATCCCCAGTGGTCCCCATTACTGGATCCCCAGACTCCTGAACCAACTTACGCTATCCTTTTTCCTGACAGGATTGTCCTGGCATGATGACCTCACCCAGTATGTGATCTCTCAGGAGATGGAGCGCATTCCCAGGCTTCGCCCCCCAGAGCCCCGTCCAAGGGACAGGTAGGCAGGGTTTCTCGACAGCTCTAGCAATGGTGAGGCTGGTGAGTCTGTGGTTGTCCTAATGGATGCAGGGAAGGGGAAGGAAGTGGGCACCAAGGCCAGCATGCTGGGACACAGGTAAAGAGGTACAGGAACGGTCACTCTCTGACATGCTCACATGGCCAACAGGAGCTGAGCTCATCTCTAGGGATCCAGAAAAACAGGGGCATTTTTTAAATGTTTTGAAAACTTTTACTTTGGATACTTGAAAAGAAGCATCAACGTAGTCATCATGGGAGAAATTAGAATTGTGTTGGACTGAAGTTGTTCAATATTCCATTTCATTATTATGTGAATTTCTATGTGACAGGAGCTGCCATCATCTTTTTGTGGTTAGGGCCTCTAAAGACATCATCCAGACTCTGCAAAGCAGAGAAAGTAAATGAGGTTTACGGAGCTTAGATGGTGAATACCAGGATGAAGACGGCATAGTGATAGGGCGTGGAGGAGCAGTCCCGAATATCTGGACATACACTTGGAGAGCCAGGTGTGGGGACATGGCACATGGGGCAACGGGGACAGCTGCAGCCACAGTTCATCTAGAGAAATTCCTGGCTGCCTTCCCCTGCTCCTGTTTGCCCTTTCTCCATCCCCAGCCTCATGATTACCCAGCCTTTGCAGCTGTTTCAGAGACCCAGCCATGCCTACCAGGGAGGCAGATACCTCTGCCCTCAGCTTGGCCCTCTGGTCCCGCCCCATGCCCACCCAGCCCATCTCTCTTCCCCTGAGGTCACCCAGTTTCTAAAGAGGTCAGGCCTGCTCTTAACTGCTGAGCCTGCCTGGACCTGACTAGTTCTGCCTTGCAGGTTCTCTATGCCCTTCCCACGGCTCCAACACACACACTTTGCTTTCCTTTACAGGTCTGGCTTGGCACCCAGGAGACCTGGTCCTGCTGGGGAGCTGCTTTTACAGGACATCCCCACTGGCTCCGCCCCTGCTTCCCAGCATCGACTTCCGCAACCACCAGTGGGCAGAGGTGGAGCTGGGGCCAGCTCCTCTCTGTCCCCTCTGCAGGCTGAGCTGCTCCCCCCTCTCTTGGAACACCTGCTGCTGCCCCCACAGCCTCCTCACCCTGCCCTGAGTTACGAACCTGCCTTGCTGCAGCCCTACCTGTTCCACCAGGTAAGCCCTTGACTCTGGTCCCACCCCGACCGCAGTCTCTCAGCCCGGACTTCTGCTCTTACCCAGATTTCTGGTTTTTCACAGTTTGGCTCCCGTGATGGCTCCCGTGTCTCAGAGGGCTCCCCAGGGATGGTCAGCGTCGGCCCCCTGCCCAAGGCTGAAGCCCCTGCCCTCTTCAGCAGAACTGCCTCCAAGGGCATATTTGGGGACCACCCTGGCCACTCCTATGGGGACCTTCCAGGGCCTTCACCTGCCCAGCTTTTTCAGGACTCTGGGCTCCTCTATCTGGCCCAGGAGTTGCCAGCACCCAGCAGGGCCAGGGTGCCAAGGCTGCCAGAACAAGGGAGCAGCAGCCAGGCAGAGGACTCCCCAGAAGGCTATGAGGAGGAAGGACTAGGGGGTCATGGAGAGAAGCCTGCTTCCCCAGCAGTGCAGCCAGGTAACAAGGTCCTCAGCATCCACCTCCCTGTGAGGGCTGCTTTAGGGGAACCATAGTTGGGCCCTTCCCTGACAATCCATGCATTTGTTAACTTGTCCTTAAATTCATTCATACACTTAAGGAATGTCTACTGACAAGCTGTTCTGTGCCAGGCACTAGGAAAGTGGTGGGGACACTGTGGGGAGTGGAGTTGACGTGACTCTTTCCAGTGGAGAGTCAAAATGTCCTGAAGTTTGATCTGGGTCCCAGGAAGACCTTTCCCCCAAAGTGTGGACAAGGGCTGGGAAAGGGAGGGTACCCCTTGGTATCCTGGTGTTTGGAAAGAGTCTCTTAATATGCTAGTCCCCTCCCATCCTCACTCACTCATCAGCATCCCACAAGTTCACCGCGCAATCAGCCCTGAGCTCTGTGTCTGACTTTCAGCAGATGCAGCTCTGCAGAGGCTGGCTGCTGTGCTGGCGGGCTATGGGGTAGAGCTGCGTCAGCTGACCCCTGAGCAGCTCTCCACACTCCTGACCCTGCTGCAGCTACTGCCCAAGGGTGCAGGAAGAAATCTGGGTAAGTGTCCAGGCAGAGGGAGGGACCACCATCTCCCAGCTCCATGGAGGCCGCTTGCCCTGCCTCAAGACCACTTGGAGTAGCCTGGAGGGGTAAAGTCAGGCTTCAGGGGAGAGAGTTCCTTTGAGACACAGGGTCATTGCCAGCAAGGCAGGGAGCAAGGGGGTAGGGTGGTGAGCTTAGGAGTTAGATCAGGAAAGACTAGAGGGGGGAAGTAATGGAAAAAGCAGCCAACAGAGGGTGTGAGCAGGAAAAAGGAGGCATCGAGAAGGATGAGTTGGTGAGAATGAAGGCTTAAAAACGGGCATAGCCAGTGCTAAGGAGAAGCCAGTAATTGATGTGTAGAGAAATAATTGAACAAAGAGTAGCTTCGAGAGAGATGGCCAATGGCAGAGGGAGGAGTTAATAAAACAGTAAATTGGGAGGAGGAAGCAAAGAGGAATGAGGCCAGGCTTAGGATGAGACTGTAACAGGGTCATGGTCACTGACTGAGATGAAGACCACAGCAAATGTACCAAGTTCAGGGTCTCTGGCCCTTTCTCCCACTTGTGTTGTGTAGATCTTGGCCACGGCCATTTTTCCAGACTCTTGTTTTTCCTGTCTTGCAGGAGGGGCTGTAAATGTTGGAGCTGATATCAAGAAAGTGAGTCCCCAGCACCTCCTTGACTCATAATCACTCCATGGCAGCACGCCCCCTCGCCAAACCTAAATCTCAAATTTAGGACCCAGAATCTGCATCCTCCCACCCCTCATTTTGGGGGGAAACCAAGGCCCAGAGACCACAAGTTATTGCCTAAGGTCTCCCATCAAGTTGATGGCAGAACTGGGGCTAGAAAACCAAATTCTTAATTCATTCCTCTTTTCACTGCAATCGTTTCAGATCATCCTAGAGCAGGAGGGAAGTTTCGAGCAGGGAGCCCTTCCTGAGCTTCTGTAGCTGGAGGAGCTCCGCTTCTTTCTGTTTCATGTGTTGGATTTCTAAGACTTTGTGGTTAAACAAAAGTCTAGAAACCATTGCCTGCCTCTTTGCCTTTTGCCCTCACCCCAGCTTCTCTTGCTGCAGGGGTTTTCTGTCTCCAGCCCCATTCTGTGGATTAGTACAGACCATTTTCAATCATTCAATCCTTTATTCATTCATACATCCATTTACTTGTCCCAGATGCTCTGGTGTCCTCTCTATACCCAGCACTGCAGTGGTCCCTGGTGGTAGAAAGCGAAAAGCAGGTCCTGAGCTCCACTGTGGAGAGCTCCGAGTCCAGGGTACCCCTTCCCCCAGCACTGTCCAGAGGCCACACCGCCACCCTCTTCTAAACAGACAATGGAGGGGCCAGTGGAGGGCAGAGACACAGCAGAGCCTCCAGCCCGCACACCCCCCATGCCTGGACACCCCACTGCCAGCCCCACCTCCAGTGAAGTTCAGCGGGTGCCAAGCCCTGTCTCCTCTGAGCCTCCCGAAGCTGCCAGACCCGCTGCCACATCTGTCCTGCTAGAGAAGAAAAGCCCACTGGGCCAAAGCCAGCCCACAGTGGCAGGACAGCCCTCAACCCGACCAGCAGCAGAGGAATATGGCTACATCGTCACTGACCAGAAGTAAGGGCTGCATCCTGGGAAACCTTCTGGTCTGCTGGGAGTTGGGCTGGCCTGCCTGGCCGGAAGCAGAGAGCAAAACGTGCAGATGTGCAGGGACAGGGAACTGGAGGGCTGCTCTGCACCCCTGGAGTGGCCTGCTTTAAGAAAATGACTGAGAGGGTTGCCCCACTTTCCTTCTTCTGCCTTCTCCCGTCTCCAGGCCCCTGAGCCTGGCTGCAGGAGTGAAGCTGCTGGAGATCCTGGCTGAGCATGTGCACATGTCCTCGGGCAGCTTCATCAACATCAGGTGGGGCTGGCATCTTGCTGGGGCAGTGGCCGAGATCTAGAAAGCAGCTTGAGCAAGGAGGTGGCTGGAGGGGCTTGGGGGAAGAAGAGCAGACAAACTCTGAGCTCAGGGATGCTCCCAGTTGTGTTGAAGGTCCAGCCACACCCAGCCTGTTGCTGGCCCCATCCAGCATCTTCCTTGCCTCAGACGCCCCTGTAGGGCATGCCGGATCTGCTCCAGCCCCATGCTCTAACGGGGAGAGGGCTGCAGTCTGGGTGGAGAAGGCAGTAACATAGCTCCTATCTGGCAGTGTGGTGGGACCAGCCCTCACCTTCCGCATCCGGCACAATGAGCAGAACCTGTCTTTGGCTGATGTGACCCAACAAGCAGGTAAATATCTCTGCCACCTCAATCCCAGGCTTGGCCCCAGCCCCATTCCTAAGTGGATATATCCAGGCCTGTGGCTGATGCCCCCTTGAAATGTTCCCAGCCCACATGGGCCCTGCCTGCTGCTTGGCAGAGCAAGACAGAGGACGGAGACCACATGGGGCTGGAGCGAGCCTGACCTTTGTCCTCCCTGCAGGGCTGGTGAAGTCTGAACTGGAAGCACAGACAGGGCTCCAAATCTTACAGACAGGAGTGGGACAGGTATGCGCTAACTGGAGAATCAGTCGAAGGCCCCCGAGGGCTGATATTGTCCACAAGAGCTGGAGGCAAACCAGAGGGGAGAACTGGAGCTGAAACCTGATGTGTCCCTAGGCCCGGCTGGGTGGGTACGGCCTTAGCTCAAGCAGCCCCTCCCCCCGCAGTTCTCTTTCTGACCAGCAGATGGCGCAGGTGTCCCTTCCCTGCAGAACCAGCCGTGTGCAGTAAAAAGGCCTGAGAACTAGTTGAGCCGCCCTTAGCCTGCTGGAGCGAAGTCTCCAAATTCCAAGGGAACACCTTGCACAGAAAGGACATTATATTCAAAATATGTTTTGTTTGTTTGTCTGAGACAGAGTTTCACTCTTGTCGTCCAGGTTGGAGTGCAATGGCTGGATCTCGGCTCACTGCAACCTCCGCCTCCCAGGTTCAAGAGATTCTCCTGCCTCAGCCTCCCAAGTAGCTGAGATTACAGGCACCCGCCACCAAGCCCGGCTAAATTTTTTCTTGTATTTTTAGTAGAGATGGGGTTTCACCATGTTGGCCAGGCTAGTCTCGAACTCCCGACCTCAGGTGATCCGCCCACCTTGGCCCCCCTCAAAATGCTGAGATTACAGGCGTGAGCCACCACGCCCGGCCTATACTCAAAATATCTTTGTCCTCTGCGTCCAACATGGATGCCTCACATTCTACAATTCAATTCCTAGGGTTCTCCGTCCGTTTTTAAATGCAAACACTCCTGGTGGGGGCCTCTGGTACTGCACTGTAGTTGAGTTGATCCGATGGGGATTGAGAGCCCATCTGGCTGTACCAGCATACCCCTACTCTCCCAGCTTTGCCCCAGGAGATGTCCTAACAGGGGGTGTGACACGGGACCAGGGTGAGGAGCAGCTCTGAAATCTCCCCGTGCCACTGCCTCCCTTGATTCTAGCCTTGTTCCCACAGAGGGAGGAGGCAGCTGCAGTCCTTCCCCGAATCGCGCACAGCACCTCTCCCATGCGCTCAGTGCTGCTCACTCTGGTGGCCCTGGCAGGTGTGGCTGGGCTGCTGGTGGCTTTGGCTGTGGCTCTGTGTGTGCGGCAGCATGCGCGGCAGCGGGACAAGGAGCGCCTGGCAGCCCTGGGGCCTGAGGGGGCCCATGGTGACACTACCTTTGAGTACCAGGTGTGCAGCCCCAGAAGCTGGTTGAGCAGAAGAAATGCAAGGGGCTTGGGAGTCTGGGTCTTGCGTGGAGTAAGGGTAGGAACTGAATGGGGAGTGAGCCCTCATCCCTGGGAAGGTCCAGTGGGGGCTGGAGAAGCCCCGGTGGGAGGGAGTATGGTATGGGCCTTTATGAACACATGGGAATTGGGAGCATACAGTGCCTAAGGTTCTTCTTGGTGCTGTGCTTCTGGGGTTCTGGGATTCCACTCTGTCACGTCTGAGGTTGACATAAGCACCACCCAAGCAGAACAACCCTGAAAAGGATCAGGGCCAGGCAGAAGACCCTACCCCAGAGGAGCTGAGTTTCACTGCAAATCAGTCAAGGACAAGCCTAGGAGCCCAGAGCTGAACCCAGGGCCCTGCTGAAAAGTTTCAAGGGACTCTTGGACCTCACCTGATTCTTCCTCCACAGGACCTGTGCCGCCAGCACATGGCCACAAAGTCCTTGTTCAACCGGGCAGAGGGTCCGCCAGAGCCTTCGCGGGTGAGCAGTGTGTCCTCCCAGTTCAGCGACGCAGCCCAGGCCAGCCCCAGCTCCCACAGCAGCACTCCGTCCTGGTGCGAGGAGCCTGCCCAAGCCAACATGGACATCTCCACGGGACACATGATTCTGGTCAGGACAGGGCCTGAGCCCAGAGTGGGTGAAGGAATGGGATGGTGAGACAGGCCGAGCTGGCTGTGTGGGCCAGAGCCAGACCGTGGTGCCCCCACAGGCATACATGGAGGATCACCTGAGGAACCGGGACCGCCTGGCCAAGGAGTGGCAGGCCCTCTGTGCCTACCAAGCAGAGCCAAACACCTGTGCCACTGCGCAGGGGGAGGGCAACATCAAAAAGAACCGGCATCCTGACTTCCTGCCCTGTGAGTGAACCCTACTGGTCAACCTGGCCCAGCCCTCTCTCTGCTGTGAGGTGTGGAGGGCTTGGGGTAAGGGGTTGGGCTTCTGGCTCAGGCTGAGTGGCAGAGGTCCCACGACGCCAATGACCAGAGGGCCATCTGGGGTGGGGTGTCGGGTCTGTACAGATGACCATGCCCGCATAAAACTGAAAGTGGAGAGCAGCCCTTCTCGGAGCGATTACATCAATGCCAGCCCCATTGTGAGTGGCCCTGACTCCAGCCCCCACCTCTGCCCCATCATTATCCTGGCCCTAGGCACTCCATTTCCCCATGGTCACCTCCCACCCCGCCAACCCCCTGGAGTGGTGGGGCCTGATATCCTAGCAAGGAAAGGGGGAATTGCCAGCCTTCTCAGACTCTGACCCACTTGCTTTGACCACGCCTGTCCATAGTGGCATTTCCCACACTGGCTCATGGTGTATCTTCCCTGCCTCCAGATTGAGCATGACCCTCGGATGCCAGCCTACATAGCCACGCAGGGCCCGCTGTCCCATACCATCGCAGACTTCTGGCAGGTGGGCTCTTAAAGGGAGGGCTTCTCTGGGGTCCTTGTGGCCAGCCAGGTCCTAGGGAGGTTAGAGTGGAGCTCACCTGGGTCTCTGTCCCTAGATGGTGTGGGAGAGTGGCTGCACCGTCATCGTCATGCTGACCCCGCTGGTGGAGGATGGTGTCAAGCAGTGTGACCGCTACTGGCCAGATGAGGGTGCCTCCCTCTATCATGTATATGAGGTCAGCAGGGCCCCACAGCAAGGGGACAATGGATGTGGGGAGAGTAGATGATGGCCTTTTCGTAACTTTGTCTTCACCAAATGAGCACTCAACAGTCTTTTTAAAAAGGCTTTTACTGGCCCTGCTCATGATTTATACATATATGAATATATATAAACACATATATGCATACACATATATTCACATATATACATTGTGTGTGTGTGTGTATCCTGTCTAGAGTCAAAAAACATTCATAGAGACTTATGATAAAGGCACAGAAATGAAACTATAAAACCACCAAAACTGAGGTAAGAAGCTAACAGCTAAGTGTATATTAGGGAAGATAAGTATACCCAAATACTGAGATTAAGACTTACGTTAATTGAGCCTAATTTAGCTCTGAGTTTCCTGGTGGCCAAAGCAAAGAAAGAAATACCCATTATATATGTTACTAATGTAAAAGAGAAACAAACTTTTTCATTCGGAGAGAGACTAGGCGGAGGGGTGGAGAAGGAGGGGGAACTGGGCAGAGGCCAAGCAGGGGAAAGAGAAAGATTTCAGACAAATGGGAGAATGTGAGCCCCCACTAAGACAAAAGACCTTAAGAACACAACAGAAGCTTCTCATCACCAGATGAGCCTGAATAGTAATTTTTTTTCCCCACCAAATAAGCACATGACGGCTTTTTTAAAAGCCTTTCATTGGTCCTGCTGGTGGTTAATGAAAAAAATCCAATAAGAGTATTACAGAATTTCATCCAAGTTTATGGCACGCGTAGCACCGACACTCTGGTAGACCCTGCGAGGAAGAGGGAGGAGAAACACCGACCTCGAGAGGCTCACAACAATAGTTGTGTCTGGGTGGAAAAGCTACCAGTGGTCCTAAGCAGTAGATAAGTGACAGGTAGCCAGGGTTCCTGGGACCGCTGGAACTTATCATTTGAATCGTCCTGGGAGGCCGGGGGGTGGTTGGAAAGACCGAGAAGGTCGCGAGGAGCGCGCGCGCAAACGCGGGGACTGGGGCAGCCCGCGGCGCTCAGGTCTGGGCCCCTGCCGGGCAGGTGAACCTGGTGTCAGAGCACATCTGGTGCGAGGACTTTCTGGTGCGGAGCTTCTACCTGAAGAACGTGCAGACCCTGGAGACGCGCACGCTCACGCAGTTCCACTTCCTCAGCTGGCCGGCAGAGGGCACACCGGCCTCCACGCGGCCCCTGCTGGACTTCCGCAGGTGAGCGCGTGCGCCCCGGCCTGGGCCCCTGCCGGGCAGGTGAACCTGGTGTCAGAGCACATCTGGTGCGAGGACTTTCTGGTGCGGAGCTTCTACCTGAAGAACGTGCAGACCC
>NW_012123487.1:1381421-1398684 GCF_000951035.1 Colobus angolensis palliatus
TTTTTTTATTTATGTGGCTTTCATTCTTTTTACTTTCCTCTTTCTTCCTCTTCTTTCTCCCCATCTCTGTCTCACTCTGTCTCTGCCTCACCCTTTCCTTCTCTCTCCATTTCTCCCTCTCTGCCCCTCTCCCCTGTTTTTCTCCACCTCCTTCCCCTGTCTGCCAGTTTCTCTCTGCCGCTCTGTCCGTCTCTCCCTCTCCCTCCCCCTGCGTGTCTTTCCTCTCTCTGTCCTTCCCCCTCCCTTCTTCCCTCTTTCTCTCTCTCCCTCACAGCTGCCAGTGTCATTTTTGTGATCTGCAGCTAGTATTCTCACTCCAGTTGCATAGTCACAAAAGTGATCATTGGCAGGTGTGGCTGCTGCATGGACAGACAGGACATGTGGCCCGGGGACCACCCCGAGCTGGGAGCAAGGGGGACAGGGAAGAGGCAAAGATTGTCAAAAGGAGTGTGGGAGGATCTCTGGATTCTGGGGGGGCTCAGTGGAGCAGGTGGGGACTAGACAGGGGCTACCTGAGGGGCTTACCCTTTTCCAACAATGACACCAAGACAGGTCAGCCCTCCAGCGTCCCCTGCCTTTCCCAGCCCCAGACAGGTACTTGGGAAGCCTGCCACCAAGGGCAGGGGCCCACCCGCACTGCACCCTTCTCCTAGTTCTCTGTCCCTGGTCAAGCTGGTCTGATGTCTCTAGGTAATGGACAGAGGAGCAGAGCTGGGGGTGGGGATGTGGGTATAGTTTCTGAACCTCTGGACAGCAGTTTCTAACTGGGGTCCCTGAGGCCTGAGACATAGGCATCTTGAAGCAGTGCCAGGGTATCAGAGCTATTTCCTTTTTTCCACATTTAAAAAATCGTGATAGAACTAGTGCATGGATCTGTTTTAAAGCTGCACAGATAAGCTAAAAGATTGCTTTAGGGTGGAATTATGTAAACTCAGTTGGCATTAGACATCCAGAACAAATAAATTGTTGCTTAATAAATGTAGTTCGGGGCCAGGCGCGGTGGTTCACGCCTGTAATCCCAGCACTTTGGGAGGCCGAGGTGGGTGGATCACTTGAGGTCAGGAGTTCAAGACCAGACTGGCCAACATGGTGAAACCCCGTTCTGCTAAAAATACAAAAATTAGCCAGGCATGGTGGCATACACCTGCAGAGTATGCAGGTGACTCCCAAAGCAGAAAGGTCATAAAGGACAAGGGCAGGTTAGCTACTCAGGAGGCTGAGGCAGGAGAATCTCTTAAACCTGGGAGGCAGAGGTTGCAGTGAACTGAGACCGTGCCACCACACTCCCGCTTGGGCAACAGAGCCAGACTCCCTCTCAAAAAAAAAAAAAAAAAACCAGAAAAAATAAATGCAGTTCAGTCAAGCCCCCCCAGAAGGAAAACAAATTAATAAAAGAGACCCTAAGAAAGTGACCCTGAGCAAGTTCCTTGGCCTCCCTCCGTGCCTCTACCTGTGAGATGAGGATGATGACACATGCTTTAGAGCAGAGGTCCCCCACCTTTTTGGCACCAGGGACCGGTTTTGTGGAAGACGATTTTTCCATGGCTGGGAGAGGGGGTAGTTTGGGGATGAGACTGTTCCCCCTCAGATCATCAGATCATCAGGCATTAGATTCTCATAAGGAGCTCACAACCTAGATCCCTCACACGTGCCGTTCACCATGGGGTTCGTACTCCTGTGATAATCTACTGCAATGGCTGATCTAACAGGAGGCGGAGCTCAAGCGGTAATACTCACTGGCCCACCACTCGCCTCCTGCTATGCGCCTCGGTTCCCAGCAGGCCGCAGACTGACACCGGTCCATGGACCAGAGATTGGGGACCCCTGCTTTAGAGGGTTGTTGCAAGATTTGATGAAGTATGTAAAAATCTAGCATAAGTGCCTGATACATAGCAAGGGCTCAGTTAACTCTAGATGCTGCCTATTATCATTATTAAATGAACAAAAACAACTATTGTGACTACTTTTCTACCCCAGCCCTCTGACAGAACAGCCAACGAGCTAGAAAACCATGTGGACTCCTATAAAGCCATTCTAAGTCACCTAGTCCCATAGCTGAAGGACTGCGAAGTTTCAAACTTCAATCTGACAACCCCTAAGAAGATCTTCCCTAGTTCTGGCTTGCAGGGATATCAGAGTATGCAGGTGACTCCCAAAGCAGAAAGGTCATAAAGGACAAGGGCAGGTTAGATGGGTTCATTGAGAGATGGAGAAGCCCCCTACTCCTCACTGAGACGTGGTCAGGAGCAGCAGAGAAAGGTCTGAGGTCCAAGTGGACCCCAAGTCTGAATGTAATGTGGCCACAGAATGCCTGTGCTGAAGTGAGACTGCTCCAGGGAGATAGACAGTAGCACAATGTCCTGAGTTGAGGGGTTGGGGTTGTCTTCCCCTGGCCCGGGGAATGCTATGCCCAGGGCAGCCTGATGTCACAACTGTTAAGGACCACTGGAGCCTGAGTCGGGAGGAGAACTGCCTGGGTGGTCATAGAGGATGGCAGAGGGGCAAAGCAACGATGTAGCAAGACGGACACCCTTGAAGTCACCAGAAAGCCTATTCCCTTGGACTTGGGCAGAGGCGGCTCTTAATATGATGATGTATTATCATTAATAGTTGCTACTATGTATTGAGCACCTATTGTGTGCCAGACCTGGCACTTAGCTCTTTACATGGGTTATCTCATGTGATCATTGTAAGAACCCTAAGGAGGTTATTCTTCCTATCCTCCATTTTACAGGTAAGAAAACTGAGGCTCAAAGAGGTTAAATCAGTTGTTCCAGGCACATAGCTTGGGCACCTAGCTTGCAAGGCGAGTCCAGTGCCACCCACACCAGCTCTGGTTCTTTGCCTCCAGCCCTGGCTCCTTTCTCCGACCATCTTCCCCCTCTGCCCCTGGCAGGTGGGGAGAAAAGGAAGAAAGAGAGGCCCATGCCATGTGTTTCGGCTTCCCTTTCCCTCTCTGCTGGTGCCCACTGGCCCTCACACCCATTTCTTGTTGCAGGAAGGTGAACAAGTGCTACCGGGGCCGCTCCTGCCCCATCATCGTGCACTGCAGGTGGGTGGAGAGGAGGTCCCTCTCTCTGGTCCGACTCCCTGTGTGCGTCTCCTGTGCACATTGCCTGCCTGTCCCCTTGGTGCTAGCAAACCAGGCATGGGCCAAATCCAGCACACCACCTGTTTTTCATGGCCAAGACCTAAGAATGGCATTCACATTTTTAAATGGGTGAAGAAAAAAGAAGAAAAGTATGTGACACAAACTGTATGTGGCCCACAAAGTTGAAAAATATTGACCATTGGCCCCCGATACACAAAAAGTTTGCTGAAGGCTACAGAGGCCCATCCAGTTCCCTCCTGTTGCCTACGCTTCAGGGCTGAGCCATGGCTGTCCTCTTTGGTTGTCCTATTGCCCAAGTGACACCCACAAGTCACAGACTCCCCTCTCAAGGCCCAAGTCCCAGCGTGCAGGTGCTATGAGCTTTCCTTCATCCTCGGCTCACTCCCTCCCTCTCCAGGCCAACCCAAAGGGTCACCCAGTGTCCTCCCCTCCCCCAGGCCTCAGGCCTCCTCCGTCCCTCCTCCTTTCTGCTGCATCGCAAGCTTAACCTGTCACTAACTCCTGTTTCAGTGATGGTGCGGGGAGGACCGGCACCTACATCCTCATCGACATGGTCCTGAACCGCATGGCAAAAGGTAGGGAGCTTCCCCATGGCGCCCACAGCCCCCAGGCCCTTTTTAGAGGCTCCCCAGCACACAGGGTCCTGGGAGCTCAGAAGGAGCAGGTTGTCAACCTCTAGGCTCTGCCCAGCCCTCCAAAGCTCTTTGCCTCCAAGAGGCCCCAGGTTTTCTGGGTCCTGTCCTCCTCTGGACACCCCCTGAGCAGTCCCATTCCCGCCTCCATCTCCAGGAGTGAAGGAGATTGACATCGCTGCCACCCTGGAGCACGTCCGTGACCAGCGGCCTGGCCTTGTCCGCTCTAAGGTGACCTTGCCTTCCTGCCCCAACCCCAGCTGCCACCCTTCCCTAGCACCCACTTCCTCGCCACCCCAGGGAAAGCAGCAGCTGCCAACCTCTCCCACCTGCCTCTGTACCTCCTCCAGGAGGACTTCCCTCCTCCCAGGGGACCTGCCCAGGGCCCCACACCCCCACCGAAAATCCCCCACTCTGAGGGCAGAGCAGAGGTCAGGCCTCTCCGTGACCATCTTGCCACTGCCCTTCCCCAGGACCAGTTTGAATTTGCCCTGACAGCCGTGGCGGAGGAGGTGAATGCTATCCTCAAGGCCCTGCCCCAGTGAGACCCTGGGGCCCCTTGGCAGGCAGCCCAGCCTCTGTCCGTCTTTGCCTGTGTGCGCATCTCTGTGTACCCACTCCTCACTGCCCCACCGGCCACCTCTTGGGCATGCTCAGCCCTTCTAGAAGAGTCAGGAAGGGGAAGCCAGAAGGGGCACGCCTGCCCAGCCTCACGCATGCCAGAGCCCGGGGCATCCCAGAGCCTGGAGCATCCCACGGGGGTGCTGCAGCCAGGAGAAGAAAGGACGTGGGCAGCAATTCTACCCAGAGCCTTCTCCTGCCCACATTCCCTGGCCTGGCTCTCCTGTGGCTCTCCTGTGTTTCTGGGAGCTCCCCCAACATCCATGTGTGTCCCTCTATGCTCCAATGTGGAAGAAAAGGGTGGAGGGTCGCCACACCTGGCTCCCCTTGTTTCTCAGCCCCAGGCCTGCCTCCTTGACTCACACTTGGGCGCTCTGCCCTCCCTGGCCTCACGCCCAGCCTCCTCCCACCACCCTCCCACCATGTGCTGCTCAACCTCTCTCCTTCTGGTGCAAGAGAACATTTCTAGAAAAATCTACTTTTGTACCAGTGTGAATAAAGTTAGTGTGTTGTCTGTGCAGCTGCAACCCAGACTCCTACACATTTCTGTCCGCTGGGCATCTGGACTCCAAACCCAGCCTAATCCCGGAGCCAGTCCTGCTAATCTCTCAGAAGGTGCAGAGAGCACAGCGGGAGAACACCAGCTGCCAGTAAGGCCCTCCTAGGCGGGAACGCTAGGTTACAAAGAGGCTTCCTACGTGGCCAGCAGTCTCCAAGGTGCTTTACATGATGAGTCTCATTTTACAGATGGAAAGACTGAGGCACAGAACTTGCTTGTGGTAACACATAACACAACTTATAACATTGTAAGGTGGCTGGGCTCAATGGCGCACACCTGTAATCCCAGCACTTTGGGAGGCTGAGGCAGGCAGATCACCTAATGTTAGGAGTTGGAGACCAGCCTGGCCAACATGGAGAAACCCCGTCTCTACTAAAAATGCAAAATTAGCTGGGCGTGGTGGCTCGCGCCTATAATCCCAGCACTTTGAGTGGCCGAGGCAGGCATATCACCTAAGGTCAGGAGTTCGAGACCAGCCTGGCCAACATGGCAAAACACTGTCTCTACTAAAAATACAAAAAAAACAAAAAACAAAAAACATAGCCGTGTGTGGTGGCGGGCACCTGTAATCCCAACTACTTGGGAGGCTGAGGCAGGAGAATCGCAATCGCTTCAACCCGGGAGGTGGAGTTTGCAGTGAGCTGAGAGTGTGCCGCTGCACTCCAGCCTGGGTGACAGAGCAAGACTCTGTCTCAAAAAAATAAATAAATAAATAAATAAATAAAAATATGTGTATATATATATATATACAGTAAGGTAGAGTTAAGAGTTTGCACCTGGCTGACTAACCTCCTCTCTACTACCTCTCCTCTCAGTTCTTTTTTTGTTTTGGGGTTTTTTTTGGAGACAGAGTCTCGCTCTGTCACCCGGGCTGGAGTGCAGTGGCATGATCTCAGCTCACTGCAGCCTCTGCCTCCTGGGCGCCAGCGATTTCCCTGCCTCAGCTGCCCGAGTAGCTGGGATTACAGGCGTGCACCACCACGCCCAGCTAATTTTTTGTATTTTTAGTAAAGACGGGGTTTCACCATGTTGCCCAGGCTGGTCTGGAACTCCTGAGCTTCAGAAAATCTGCCCGCCACGGCCTCCCAAAGTGCTGGGATTACAGGCGGGAGCCACCGCGCCCCGCCTCCTCTCAGTTCTTGGCAGCTGCTTTGTGCCTTTCTGCTGCCAGATTGAGGTGAGGCCTGAACAAGGTGATATTAGCAAAGTGCCTGCCACACCTTAGGCAAAACTATAGCAAAACTCTGACAGTGAGTTCAGGCCGGGCCTGTGAGATGCTAGGACAGGCGTTCCCCTGGGGATAAAGGACACACTGTCTCACTGCAGCTCCCAGAACCCTCCACCCTGTATGGTCCCAGAAGGTATACTCACCTGCATGTCATGAGGTGTCCTTGGACAGAAGTGGTGGACATGAAATAAGGCAAAAAGAGCCTTAGGCCTGGGGTTACTTGGGAGTTAGGGCCACTTACCTATGCTGAGACTCAGTCTCCTTAAATAAAAACAGGGCAAACACCATCTGCCCTGGAGCAGGAGTGAAGGGACCCGCCAGCTGACCACAGGCCCTCCCGCTGTCTCACCCACACTCTGCTGAGGTTCAGCACCAGTGATAGCCATCTCAATGGCTAGACAGACATAGATGAAACAGCCATTTGCAAACTTCCACCCGACTCAGGATGGAAGTTTGAAATTCCTCTTTCAGGGTAGGCTGCTTCTTCGCTTTGAGAAAAATATAGTAGAGGCCCTTTGGTGATTGATGCTGAAGCAAGAGCCCGTCCTAGAATGGAAGAGAGGCCTGGGGAGCCACCCGGCCCTCCCTGACAACAGAAAGGTGCTTGCCCCAGCACGGTGGCTGGAGACGAAAGGGAAGGGGTACCTGGCTTTTTCTTCCGTGGGCCCTGGGCCCTGGGCGGGCTGGACTCGTGCCACTCCACGTGCCACTGGCTCACACCTTGGGCTGAGCCAATGAAACCTGCCCAGGGGCTTAGTCTGTGGGCCTCGCAAGGGTACAGTTTAAAGGTTTCACTGTGTGTTCTCAGCTTTCTGTGCTTTTAGTCTTTCTTTCTTTTTTTGAGACAGTCTCACTCTGTTGCCCAGGCTGGAGTGCAATGGCTTGATCTTGGCTCACTGCAGCCTCTCCCTCCCAGGTTCAAGCGATTCTCCTGCCTCAGCGGCCGAGTAGCTGGGATTATAGGCATATAGGCATGCACCACCACATCCGGCTTTTTTGTTGTTGTTGTTGTTTTTGTTTGTTTTTTCTTTTTTTTTTTAAGTAGAGACGGGGTTTTGCCATGTTGGCCAGGCTGGTCTCAAATTTCTGGCCTCAAGTGATCCACCCGCCTCAGCCTCCCAAAGTCCTAAGATTATAGGCATGAGCCATCCTACCCGGCCTCAGTTAAGTCTTAACTGAGTATGGTCCTAGCTGTGCTGTGGAGTACTAGGGGGTGAGGCCCCTCATAAGGGGAGCATCAGCTGCTAGAGAAAGCTGGTTGTGGGCCCCCAAGAGGTGAAAGCAAAGAATGGAGCATTGCCTGGTGTTCCATAACATACTTGGGGAGGGCAGCCTGGTCAAAGAGGGCACTTCTGCCTTCAACTGGCAAGGCCTGCACCTCTAGCTCTAGGGGCATAAAGGGAGGTGTGAGACCTGAAGTATCACCCACTGTCCCTTAGAGGCCCTCCTGGGCCACCCCGGAAAGGAGGAACACAAGAACACAACATGCCACCGAGCTCTCAAAACTCAGTTTTATTGACTTCCAGCATTTCCCCCTGGATCTGAGCTCAGCCCAGCTGGTTTTGGTTCATCTCTGAGGCTCAGTGTTAACAGCGGCTGGCTCCACCACTCCCCTCCCTGGCCACCGGGATCCCCAGGCAGGGAGGAGGAGAGGCGGCTCATCTGTGATGTTGGAAAGAATGGGCAGCAGGGTCAGAGGCCAAAGAAAGCCATACAAGCAGAGGCATGCCTGGAGCTGCCATCACATGCCAAGCCCCGCCACACACACGCCCCTGCGGGTGGCCTTGCCCTCAAAGCTCTCTGCCAGCCCACACTCTGCTCAGGTGGACATGCTACTCGCCCTGGCTTGTTCCTGGGACCCCAGGCTGCCCACAGGAAAGGAACCTCTCCCAGGTGCTGCACGGCTCTGCCCTGCCCACTCTAACCCTGGGGCTAGCAAGACGTGTCAGGGGAACCAACGCTCAGATCATTCCTCCTTCATCTACAACCCTGCCAGTCCTCCAGGGATAAATCAAAAGACAAAATCTCCCCATCTCACAGCGAGTGACAAGCCGACCTGGGCTACTATATGTCCCAAGATGCACAGCTCAGTAACCACGCACCACCTCCCCCAAGCGGGACCTATCAGAAATGAGGCCGGGCGCACCGCACTCTGGGATTTGTAGTTCCCAGGAGCCAGCACAAAACACCCAAGGAAGAGAGTGCACAGGCTAAGACTACTGCCGCCTCCCACCCGGCCCCCAACCCACTACCCAGGCCCCGGCTCTACACTCAGCATGGGTGAGGGGGAGAAATGGAGGGTCCCCTCCCAGCGCATGGGGGAGGGCGCTGTCCTGTTGGAACTGTGCAGCGATTCTGGAT
Organism: Colobus angolensis palliatus; assembly: GCF_000951035.1. Taxonomy (NCBI): domain Eukaryota; kingdom Metazoa; phylum Chordata; class Mammalia; order Primates; family Cercopithecidae; genus Colobus; species Colobus angolensis. The sequence goes on from NW_012123487.1 coordinate 1,389,935, forward strand.
CCCGGCATCCAGCTCAGAACACATCTGGGGAGAGAGCGGGGGCGGGGTGACAGGAGAGAGCATCAGCGGCAAGCTGTGGAGGACGGGGCTCAGCATGCAGACCTGGGCTGGCCGCATGGCCTCTCCCTGAGCCCTGATGTACGGTAGGGAAGCAGTACGGGTGCAGTCCCCACTTAGGCCTCCCTCCTGGTTCCCCCTGGTCCTATCCCACCTCTTCAGGGTGAGCCAGCCTCACCTCTGCCTAGTCCTGAGGGTGAGGGCAGGCTGAGGCAATGGGAGGAAGGGAGGAGGAGTGGGCTCCAGTTCTGAATCTGGACAGCTGAGAGGCTCCCGCCCCACCCGGCTAGCCTCCCCAGAAGACCTCACAGCCCTACCGGCCCCAGCATCTTCCTCGCCACATTGAGGCCTTCTCGGGGAAGGAAGGAAGAAGGGAGTCCTAGCCAGACGGCAGTGAAAGCAAGCGATGCGGCCCGCAGGGAGTTGCAGAGAGAATGGGAGGGAGGAGAAGCAACACCAGAAGAGAAGCAACAGAGACGGTCAGAGCACAACATGGCACAGAAACCAGGGTTGGGGGTCTGCAGCTGGACCAGGAGAGCAGGAGGCTCCACTCCGCCTGCGCTGCTCCCCAGTGGAGCTGCCGGCTCCGGCTCAGACAACCCTAGGCCAAGTCCTCCTTCCTTGACACCATCAGCAACACAGGTGGCAGAGGACCTGGGCACAAAAGGCCCAGCCCAAACCACTAATGCCCCTTGGAGCTCCCCATCCAATAAATGCAACCTGGCTCCTCGGGCCCTTCCACTGTCCTGACACCCCCCACCCTGGGTTTCACCAGGGACCTATCAGTCCCGGGCTGAGCACAGCAAATCCCAAGTCCACACTGGGGTGCGGGGGGCCTGGGAGGGAAACTTGTGGAGGGAGCATGGAGTTGCAAAGCAGTTCCTACAACTCAGGATACTCCCCTCTGCTCTTCCCACAGTGAGCCAGACCCCCAGTCAAGACCTGGATCAGGTCAGGTTGGGCCTGGTGGTCAGAGGATGAGGCAGCGAGAGGCCTTCTCCTCTGGGGATGGGCTGCGTTTGGTTGCTTCACCCCTCGCACCCTCCTGGGTACCCCCCAAGCCTGGATCTTGGTGCTGGGCCTTGGGCCGCCCCTGCCGTCGGTGCTGTGCCTCCCGCCCACCTGCGGGTTTCTTCCCAGCTGCCTCCATCTCTGACAGGCTGTAGGCCATGGCCAGCTGCAGGTCCTCATCCTCAGAGAGGTCGCTGTCCAAGGGACACGAGGCAGGGGTCTGCTGGACCTGAGTGCCCCCAGACCTGGAAGTGACTGACGGCTGCTGCTCACGACGGCTAAGCTCCAAGCCCAGTGCCAGGTCATCTGGGACACCTGCAAGAGTCACAGCCACCATGAGGCCCCAACCTGAGCCAGGGGTATTACTGCCAGGCTGCCTCACACAGTAATGACCCTGACCACTTAAGAGTCTCTCATTTGGAATTGGCACACATGCATTTCGGCACCTAGGGTTGTGATTTTGAGCACAGGGAAGTATTCAGCTCTACCAGGTAGGAGCTCCTACCCTTGGGCAAGTCACTCAATATCCCTACCCCTCCCTTTTCTCATCTAGAAAGTGGGAATGATGGCTGGGCACAGTGGCTTGTGACTGTAATCCCAACACTTTGGGAGGCTGAGGTAGAAGGATCGCTTGAGCCCAAAAGTTCGAGACTAGCCTGGGCAACATAGTGAGACCCCATCTCTACAAAATATTTAAAAATTAGCTGGGCATGGGAGTACACGCCTGTAGTCCCAGCTACACAGGGGGCTGAAGTGGGAGGACCGCTTGAGCCGAGGAGGTCGCGGCTGTAGTGAGCCATAATCGTGCTAGGCTGGGCACCAAAGCAAGACCCTGTCTCAAAAAAAAAAGAAAAAAAGAAAAAGAAAATGCAAATGATAGTGCCTTCATACTCAAATTGTTCCACTGATTAAATATGTCAGCCCATGTAAAGGGCTTGGTGCACAGTGCTCGGAGTCAGCAGGCATGAAAGGTGAGCTATGGTGACGGTTCTGCACAGCATGGTGTTGCAGAGACAGTTCTGCTCCGGGAATCATGCGTCCTGAGTTTGACTCCTGGCTCTTCCCCTTACTTGGAAGAAAAGAGTCTTGAGCCTGGGCTACTTGGAAGTTAGGGTCATTTAACTATGCTGCAGCTCAGGCTCCCCAAATTAAAACTGAGTGGATACCATCTGCCCTGTGTACTCCCCCAGATGCTTGAAGAATACAGAGGATATCGTATATCTGGAAGTGCTTTAAAAATAGTAAAGTACTTTGCAAATGTAAGGCACCCCACTCACAGTGACAGCGATGGCTTCGTGAGACTCCTCCGCCCCCTTCCCAGCATTGCCATCTCTGATCCTACCAGTCTGGCCTGTTGCCACTCCCTCCCAAGCCCCAAGCGAGTTCAGAGAGCAGTTTGGGGAGGAGGCTGCTGAGGTGGGGGCTGGGGCTTCCTGCCAGGGGCTGGGTGGTGGAGCCACTCCTCACCATTGATTGTGACTGACTTCAGCTGCCCATCCTCCTCCACTTCCACCCGCTCCTGCCCGTTCTCCATGATTCTGTGGGAGATAGCACAGTTCAGGCAACGAGCAGTGATGGACTCCTGCAGGTGCTGGTCACAGTTCTGGCCACTGCAGTAGAGAGTGCAGACTGGGCCCTGCCCTCAAAGAGCCAACTTTCTATTCGAATACAGCTACCCAGCAGACCTCTTACACCTCTATGGTCCCAGAAGGAGCTCTTACCTGCGTGTGGTGATGCGGCGTCCTTGGACAAAGGTAGTGGACGTAGAAACAGAGCGAAAAGCACCAGCCCCGGGACTGAAGGAGAAAGATGAGGAGGAGAAATCTGGCATCGGGACAAGGGAGGAGGAGGAGAGGTGGTTAGAAGAAGACTGTGCTGCCTATCGTGGTCACCGAGGCACCAGGCCTCCTCGCAGGGCTGCTGGAGGCAGGGCTCCCAACTCAGGAGACAGGCTTGGAAAAGCAACAAGCTCAGTCCAAGGGTTCCAGGAATCGGAGCTTGCAAAAGTGGGAAGGGGCAGAACTTACCAGAGTGCCCAGGGAAGGAGGAAGAGAAGGTAAAGAAAGGGCCTGAGTGTCGAGAACCCCGGTTCTGAAGCTCTGAGAAAGGGCCCAGGTCATCTGTAACAAGTAAACAGATTAGCAATCATCTGGTAATGACATTTCCCCCCAGAAGTGTGTGAGCCCTGCTGTTAAGTCTCGAAGTATAAATGCTAAGCAACTGGGTAGGGTTTTTCTTTTCCGCTTTTTAGTTGGGCTTATTTATAATTAAATTCCTTTTTAATGTTGAATTCGAAGATGCTCACTGGTTAATTCTGTCCACAATAAAGAATAAAGGAAGGAAGGAGGGGGCAGAGGGATGGAGGACAGATGGCTCTTTCAGTACAGGCAAATCATCATGACGCGATGACAGGCAGACACAGCTAGGAGTCCAGCTCTGCCATGTGCTATGTGACTCTGAGCTATTGGCTGTGCCTTAGTTTTCTCATCTGCAAATGGAGATAAAATTGCCCACCTCTCAGGGTTCACTAGAGAATTAGGGAATGTAAAATATTTGGCACATACCAATCATTAAAAACTACCAGTATCTGTTTTATAGGTAATAATAATGTAACAAGATGCTTTGAGTCTTGCTTTCACAGCTGTTACTGTAGAGGTGTAACAGCGTATTATTGTTGTTGTCATTTAATAAAGTGAGTCTGTGAAGTGTCACTGTTGGATCACGGGGGTTCTGGCACATGTAAGGTTCTGTCCCAGCTCTCACTGGACCCAGCTCCACAAAATCTTCTGTCCATGGCATTCCCACCCCCTCTCAGCCTTCTACCTCAGGGTCTCCCAGCTGATGGAAGGACAGGCCTGGAAGGGGAAGTTGAGCCATTCAGAGGCTTCCGGCATCCACTCACCAAAGAGCTCTGCAAAAGGGTCTCCACTCCCAAAGAATTCCCGGAAAACCTCCTCGGGGCTTCGGAAGGTGAAGGTGAAGCCAGGCCCACCACTGCCAGCTTCTGCCCGAGATGGGCCAGTTCCTGGAAAGGCAGGATGAGGAGAGCGCTTAGGGCATGCATCCTGCCGAGCTGGGGACCTCACCTAAGGCACGGCCAGGAGTCTGAGAAAGCCTCCACTGCAAGAATCTGCCCTGCCCCTCTCCTCCCTGCCCCACCTCCATTCCTGGACCTCATCACTCCACCTACCTGTCCCCGTCAGCCCTTCCCGGCCATAGCGGTCGTAAATCTCCCGCTTGTGCTCTGCAAAAAGAGACCAGATCATTTCACCCTCCCTCTGGGATGGCCTCCCCTTCCAGGCTAGGACGCTCAAAGGATTGTCCAGAGACTGACACTCTGACACTTGGCGAGGGAAGGCAGGCACAGCAGGGGACCCATGGCACCCCTGCCACAGGTTTAGGCAGCAACTCAGCCTTTCACACAGCCGACCTCTTCTCATCTGGAAAATGGCTGTCATCACAGCACTTAACGCACAGGGTTGTAGCACAGATCAAATGAGACCATCCACGTAAACTGCCTACCAGTGCCTGACACGTAGGAAGTGTTCAATAAATGTTAGCTAATGATTACTACATTATTATTCACTGGGGTTTAGCCTAAATGTCACCTCCTCAGAGAGGCCTTCTACAACCACCAGAACAAAAGCAGGTGCACGTTATTCCCTAACACTCCACCTGCCCCATTTCTTCCCTCTAGAATACTCTTCACAAGCTGTAACTGTCTGTGTGTGTGCTTGGTGAGTGTTGGTCTTCCCTGCCCCTCTGGGCAAGGACAGTGCCTGCTTGTCCTCCAGTTTCCCCAGAACCCAGAGAGTGATGGACACTGTCAGCATTCAGTGAATTACGTTTTGAATGAATCAATAAAAAGGCCGACCTGGATTCATATTCCAGCTCTGCATGGCCTTGAGCAACTTACTTCACCTCTCTCAGCCTCAGTTTCCTTGCCTGTAATATGGGGGTGATAGAACCTGCCTCATAGGACGGCTGTGAGAACTCATGGAGATGACACCCACCAAAGCCTGGCATGCAGGAGGCTCAGCTCACATGAGTTACTTGCCCTGATTCCTTCTCCTTGCAGGTCTCATGCCAGTCACTCCTACCAGACTCTGGGGAGCAGATACTGAGCTGTCCCTGTGGGAGGGGGAGCTTAAATGTCAGGCTGGAAAAAGGCACAGAGGAAACTAGGATGGCAGACACATTGCTTTAAGAAAATGTGAGCTGGGGCATGAAGTAGGGAGTGATGTGCTGGGTCCTGCCTGATTCGAGCCCTTACTGTCAGACAGCACTTCATATGCCTCCGCCACCTCCTTAAATTTCTTCTCAGCAAATTCTTTATTATCTGGGTTTTTGTCTGGGTGCCACTGAAGAGCCTTGCGCCGATACCTGCAGAAAGTGGGTGCAGAGGAGAGGGCTGGGGGACAAATGCAGGCACTTCCCACCCAGGAACCGAACGACCCATTTTCCCATTAGCCCATCGCTCGCTGTCCTTTCACCGCCGTGTCCCAGTCCACCCCAGCTGCTAGGGCTGCCTCTGCTATGATGTTTTCATCAAGTTCCACCCTCTCTCATCTGCCACCAGTGCTGGGACCACATGTACAAGCGGATACAATGCCAAGGTGAGAAGGCCTATCCCTAGCCCCGCCCTAGGGCTCGCTGGACTGGGGCTGCAAAGGTTGGGGCACATGTGGCCTCAAAGAGTACAGGGACACCGGCCCGTCCTCCTCACAGAGCCTCGGCATCTTTGCACTGCAGCCTGAGAATGCCCAAATCTAGAGGGAAGAGGGAACGGGGAAGGGGAAGGGGAGGGGAGGGGAGAGGAGGAGAAGGAGGGGAAGATCCATTGGAGAACAACTCATAACACAGTGCAGCTCCCAGCGGAACTAACTACTTCACTCTCTGGATGTTCTCCTTGTACTCTACCAGGGGTCTCTTTCCTCCCTGCAGGTGTCACTCGGAGGAAGCCCCCCACCCCAGTGCTTTCTAAGGACCTGGTTCCCTCAGACACCTACAGGTGTCACTCTGAAGTGCCCCATGGTGGTGGCAGATGGAGGGTGAGAGGTTTTCTGTTGCACACGGAGGCACTTACGCCTTCTTGATGTCATCAGCAGACGCACTTCGCGGCACGTCTAGGATCTCGTAGTAGGATGCCATGGCAACTGGTCAATCGTCAAGCGGGCCTCCTTGGGGCTGCAGGAGAGAAGGAGTCAGGCGGAAAAAACCAAGAGCCCCTCCCTGTGGCTGCAGCAGTCTCCCCCCGGGTGGCGGGAGGCGCTCCCAGTTGGAAGCGGAGCCCACCAGGCTCCGCTTGCGGCCAGTGACTAGGCTCCCTCCCGCAGCCTTATCTGCCCCCGAAGGCCGGGGCCAAGAGCTATCTTGACGCCCAGGCCCAGGAGCCCTATCGGGGCCCCCCAACTCCAGCAGTCCGACCCAGGGCCCCCAGCCTGACCCGGGCCCCCGGCTGCACCTCCTCCGCCGGGAGTCCCGGCCTCTTGCGGCGCCCCGCCCCTGCCCCCCGCCGGGAACCGTCTGGCACCCGCAGCCCGGCTCGCGGCTGCCGCGTAGGACGCGCCCGGCCCAGCTGTGCGCGCAGGCATGCGTCAGCGGCGCGGAAACTACTAGAGACCGGGAGAAGGCCCGCTCCGCCAGTCCCCTTGCGGGGGTGGGGGCCTGCAGGGGCTGCCGGGAGAAGAGGGCGGAGCCAGCTATTTTGGGCACGCACCAGGACGACGTCAGCCCCAGCTGGGACCTAGGAGACTGCTGCCCCGCCTCCATCCAGGCGAGACTTGCTCGCACGGAGGCTGCGGCAGCCCACAAACAAGCCGCCCGGCCCCCAGGTCCCTCTGTCACTTTCTTTTAAACATGAGCGATGATCCATGCTTACTCACCCACCTCGAGGACTCATACTCCTCCCTCCCTCCCTCGACCACAGTTCTAACTCCTCCCCATTCTTCAGCTCCCAGCTCCAGCCCCAGGTCCCCCAGCAGGCTGCCCTGGCTTTCCTGAGTAGGTCAGAACTGCTTTTTACAGCATCTCGTGGCTTCATCAGGCTTGTTAGAGCCACAAATTAGCATTTATTGGTTTGATTATTTTTATTACCATTCACCTCACCCACTAGAATGTCGATTTCACAGGGCAGGAATTGTGTTTTTTCTCACTGGTCTATTAGAGCAGCTGTCGGGGTTCAAAACTACCCGTGGGATGAATGAATAATGAGTATCTGCAAACCTCTTGTTGACAGTTTGGACACATTTGGGGGAGGTGAGGTAAAGGGGACAGTAGAACGGAATTCCCCAGGTTCAAGTCTTCCCAAACTGATCCTGACTAGGCCTATTCCACTGCAAAATGCTCCCTTGTTTCAGGCCTCATGGGAGGGTTAGGAAACCTTCCAGAATTGTCTCCTGCTTGATCCCATCCAGGCCAATCCACAGGCGTTAGCTGAGCATTTTTCTGCGTTCAAGATGCAGCCAGGCCGTATAAAGAATGTGGCCCAAGTCCTGCCTTTGCAGAGCTTGAACTTGATAAGATACCAGCCCATCAGTGTGGCCCGCTGGGAAACCTAAGGCTTTGGGAACAGTACAACCTGGCATTACTGTGAGACTTGAAAATCTCTGAGCATTCTTTTTTTCTTACTAAATATAGGTAGTGCCTAGGGTTGTTTGAAAGTCAAATGAGACATGGTATGTATTAGTTGTTACTGTGGTCCTCGCTGGCATCGTGATTGGCTCAAGCAATAATGGTTATGTGAGTCCAGAAAACTGCTTTAGGCTGGGGGACCCAGAAACACTTCGCCAACGAGAAGGGCTTGAGCCGGACGTAAGAGAAGAAGGTGGTGTGAGTGTCCTGTTTTCCTGGCCGCCCACCATCAGAACCTCCTGCCTACATTTGGGGAATTCCCATCGCCAAGGGCCCTAATGGGAAGCAGGCCACCATTTGCCACAAAGCCCCAATGCTTGCTCTCCCTGACTCGGCTCTAGGGTGGCAGGCAGAAGACATGAGCTCCGCCAATCGGATGCTCCAACTGGGACTTTGAATCTGGAGCAAGTCACGGAGAAGCAGGGCTGGTTGAGGAATTCGTTTCTGCGGCGACGGTGGAGGCGATGGGGCCAACAGCGGCCTCTAGTGTCTGGAGGAGGAAATGTCAGTGCTAGTGCCGCAGGTGAGGGAGGAGAGTAGGGGGATCACTGCGGAGGGTGGAGGGAACGGGAGTCTCCTACACAGGCTATCCTGTGCCCAACCTTGAGTGTGGTGCTGGCTGCCCAGCTTCCCTGGGTGCCTGTCTGATTGCTGACCCTTGTTTGCTGGCCCTTGCATTGATTCCGGTGCTATCCGATATCTCTATAATTGTTGGGGGGCAGCGGACTTGAAACAATTTGCCAGTTAGCTTCTGCTGTTTACAAGAGTCCTGACTGACACAAAGACTGAGTTAGACTTGGTATAAGAGGAAGGAGTGGTTGGGTTAAGTCACTCCAAATTTTCCAGATCTCTGCCTTTTTCTTCTTACTCTGCCGTCCCAACAGACATTTGTCTAGCACCTACCGTGTATGTCTTGTTATATTAAGAATAAGAATATAGCCGGGCGCGGTGGCTCACGCCTGTAATCCCAGCACTTTGCGAGGCCGAGGTGGGCGGATCACCAGAGGTCGGGAATTCAAGACCAGCCTGACCAACATGGAGAAACCCTG
>NW_012123487.1:1400054-1408766 GCF_000951035.1 Colobus angolensis palliatus
CAGGCGTGAGCCGCCGTGCCCGACCTGGTGTGACTTCTAAAGAGAGCAAGATTTAAAATGCATAATCTTTGACCCAGAAATCTCAATTCTAAGAATGTATGGTTATACATGCAAAAAAAAAAAAAAAAACCATACAAGTGTTGCAGCGTTCTTTTTAATAGCAAAAGATTGGAAACAATCTAAATATCCATTAATAGCGGACTGGCAAAACAAGTGTTGGTGTGATATATGATGGAATATTATATTGTGACCAAATAGAATGAGGCATAGCTAACGGTGTTCATATGGACCATCTTCCAGATTTATTTATTATTAAGTGACAAAACAAGGTGTAGAACAAAGTGTATACTGAATATGCATACAAGCATGGTAGTACAGATGGAGTATCCCTACTCGAAAAACCCAAAATGTGAAATGTTCAAAAATCCAAAACTTTTTGAGCACCTGACATGATGCCACAAGTGGAAAATTCCATACCTGACCTCATATACACAAACTGTTTCATGCACAAAATTATTTAAAACATAGGCCGGGCTCAATGGCTCAGGCCTGTAATTTCAGCACTTTGGGAGGCCGAGGCAGGAGGATCACCTGAGGTCAGGAGTTTGAGACCAGCCTGGCCAACATGGTGAAACTCTGTCTCTACTAAAAATACAAAAATTAGCTGGGCATGGTGGCAGCCGCGTGTAATCCCAGCTACCTGGGAGGCTGAGACAGGAGAATCACTTGAACTTGGAAGGCGGAGGTGCAGTAAGCCAAGATCACACTATTGCACTCCAGCCTGGACAACAAGAGTGAAACTCCATCTCAAAAAACAAAACAAAACAAAACAAATATTTAAAACATTATACAACATTCCCTTCATGCAATGTGTATCAGGTGTATATGAAACATAAGTAAATTTCATATTTAGACTTGGGTTTCAGTCCCAAGATATTTCATTATGTATGCACAAATATTTCAAAATCTGAAAAAATCTGAAATCCTAAACACTTCTGTTCCCAAGCATTTCAGATAAGGGATATTCAACCTATACATATGTAGACATCTCTGGAAGGAAACACTAACAAAAACATTAAGAGTGGTGGCTGCCAAGAGGGGAACAAGATGAAAGAGACTTATTTTTCTTGTTCCTAAATCTCTCTGATAGTTTTTGAATTCTGAAGCATATGCATTTAATAACTGTTCAAATTCATACTAATTGTTAAAAATTGAGTTGGGGGAAATAAGACATTGACAAGAAGCCAAGTGCTATCATACAAGGAAGCCCATGCCAAGCGCCAAATGAAAAATAGAGACAGAGGTAGATGCTGAAAGAATCCAGAAGAGAGAGAGCTCCGTGGGGCTGGGTAGGTTCTGGATGGCTGTGACCTAAGCTGGAAGGAATGGCAACATTGAGACAAGCAGGGGGAGGTGGCGTTCCAGAAGGAGGGAATGGTGACAACACAGCTTTGAAGCCAGGCATGTTTCTGACACATCAGAGCCCAGGGAATAAGTTTGTTTGGGAACCTGTAACAAATAAATCTGAGCTTGGGAACCTGTCTCTTTTGTCTGCCTGCAGAAGGCAATTGTACTTTGGCTTTAGAAGTGTCAGGGATGAAAGCATTTCCCCTGCACTGAGGGAGTCCCCAGGAGCCAAGCTGGGTGGTGCTCCCAGCTGCCCCAGGAGGTCTGGTTGCCACCTCTCCACACCCACACCCAGTCCAACCCAGGCCTGCCAGGGCCTGCCAGCAGAGTATTACTAGCAGGAAGACCTCAGGGAGATAGCTATATAACCATCCAGGGTGGGCTGGCTGGTTCAGCAGACAGGAAGGGAGATGAGCTGCCTCTCTGGATCCCCAGCCATCTTGGCAGGTGAAGAGCTCACCTCCCTCCCTACCCCCAATCCTGGCCTCTCCCAGGCCCTCATCACCTCCTAGGAGATGTTGGGGGATGTTTTCCAAAGGGCACTGATAGCCCCAAAGAAGCCTCTACCCCCATTCAGATCCAGAAGCTGGGACTCTCCCCTTTACATCAATGCCCTCCTTCCCAGAGCCTGGGCAGGGCAGTGTGAAGCGTCACCCGCTCCCTGCCCCAGAGGCACCTGAGTCACTGTCTGGGTACTGGGGACCTGGCAGGCTCAGAAGAGGTGGCGTCTGGAGGGGTGCCTGGAACCACTGTGGGCAGGAAGTAGGGGCACCTAAGAAAAAGGTGGGGGAGCAACATGTGATTTGGCGCAGGCTAACCTGGGTTTGAATCCCGACTCCTCCATTTACCACCTTGGGCAAGTCTTTGAGTCTCAGTCTCCACATCTATAAAATAGGCATTCATTGAACAAGTTCATCCAACAAATATTAATCATCTAATATGCCAGGCAACACTGGGGTAATGAGAACAATGAAAAACAGTCCAAGGCCTGTCTGAGAGCTTCTGTTCCAGTGGGTGTAATAACTGTACTAACCTCAGAATTAAACAAGATCATATGGATACAGGATGTAGCACATAGTAGATGCTCACTAAATGATGGCTATTTCTTGGGGTATGAAGGGCTCCCAGAGTAACACCTCTTCCCTTCCCAAGTTTGAAACCAGTTGATAGAAAGACACATAAGTCAAATATATGGAGATTTAAAAGTCAGCCCTTTTAGCAAGGCATAGTGGCTCATGTTTGTAATCTCAACACTTTGGGAGGCCAAGGTGGGAGAATTGCTTGAGCCCAGGAGTTTGAGACCAGCCAGGGCAACATTGTGAGATCCTGTCCTTACAAAAATTGTATTGTATTGTATTGTATTGTATTGTATTGTACTGTAGTGTACTGTATTGTATTGTATTTATTTTTTGAAATGGAGTCTGGCTCTGTTGCCTAGGCTGGACTGCAGTGGCACTACCTCAGCTCACTGCAACCTCCGCCTCCTGGGCTCAAATGATTCTCTTGCCTCACTTAGCCTTAGGATTTAAAGTTTGCCATCTGTTTGGAAGTGGAAGTGGGAAGCTGTGCATGCATAATGCCACAGGACTGATAAAAGGTCAACTAACTGTCTTTATCAAAAAGTGGTGAGTGTCAGGGCCAGGCACGGTGGCTTACCCCTTAATCCCAGCACTCTGGGAGGCCAAGGCTGGTGGATCACCCAAGGTCAGGAGTTGGAGACCAGCCTGACCAACATGGTGAAACCCTGTTTCTACTAAAAACATAAAATTAGCCTGTAATCTCAGCTACTTGGGAGGCTAAGGCAGGAGAATTGCTTGAACCCAGGAAGCGGGGGTTGCAGTGAGCCGAGATCGTGCCGTTGGACTCCAGCCTGGACAACAAGAGCAAAACTCCATCTGAAAAAAAAAAAAAAAAAAAGTGGTGAGTGTTGACAGAGATTACTGGGAGGTAATCTCTACCCTTAGAGTCCTACTCTTACAAGCCATTCTCCCTTTGTGGCTGCCACTGCACCATTCTTCTGCCTCAACCAACTCCAGTATCAGGGCTCTCTATTACCCCAAACTCCTGCCTGGAGAAGACAAGCCTCCAGATCTCAGGATGGGCTAGCAGGCACTAGATTACTTTAAGGATCACTTCAGATCCTCCTGGCCTCACTGGTCTCTTGTTGCAGCTCCATGTGGGGTCCCACCGACTTCACATATGTTCAACTTAACAGCACCTCCTCCTTGCCCAGGGTTTCCTGATGACTCTACAGCCCAAGTGTGTGCAATCCACCAGTGCAGGGGAGTTAATGCTGGATGGGGCGAAGGTTTAACCAGTAGAAGAATAGAGCCAGTGCATAAACCCCACCCCCAGCCCTCACCTGCCCACTCACCCAAGGATGGTTCTGAGATGCCATTTATTCAGCTGCATTTTCTCTAGGGTGAACTCTTCCTCCTTCTGTGCCTTACTTCCCTTGGCCCCCATTCTGTTCGCTGTAATTGCACTCTGTAATGAAATCTAAAATCAGATCTGCTTTCTGGGGAATAGAGGCTAAGATACTAGCGTTCCTATCTCTCATGGAGAAGACGCCCTCCCCACATGGTTTTTCCCAAGAGAAAAAGACATTCGTGAGACAATAAGGCCACAGCACTTTATGTAGGACAGACACGCAATATTCCCCTAGTATTCATTCCCCACTTCTTTTCTTCCCCCCGCTCTACGCTATCCATGCCCACCTCCTTGTAATCCTTCTCCAGGGCAGTCATATCCTCATGGGCCTCAGAGAACTCACCTTCCTCCATACCTTCACCCACATACCAGTGCACAAACGCCCTCTTGGCATACATCAGGTCGAACTTGTGGTCCAGGCGGGCCCAGGCCTCGGTAATGGCTGTTGTGTTGCTCAGCATGCACATGGCACGTTGCACCTTACCAGGTCACCCCCAGGCACCACACGGGGAAGATGGTAGTTGATACCAACCTTGAAGGCTGTGGGGCACCAGTCCACAAACTGAATGCTGCGCTTGGTCTTGATGGCGGCAATGGCAGCGTTGACATCCTTGGGCACCGTGTCTCCATGATGCGGTAAGCAGCAGGCCATGTACTTGCCATGCTGGGGATCACACTTCACCATCCAGGCTCAAAGCAGACATTGGTGATCTCTGCCACCGACAGTTGCTCGTGGTATGCCTTTTCTGCAGAGATAACTGGTGCATAGGTGGCCAGGGAGAAATGGATGCGAGGGTAGGGCACCAGGTTGATCTAGAACTCCATCAGGTCCACATTGAGGGCCCCGTCAAAGCGCAGAGAAGTTGTGATGGAGGAGACGATTTGGCTAATGAGGCGATTGAGGTTGGTGTAGGTTGGGCGCTCGATTCTAGGTTGCGGCAGCCGATGTCATAGATTGCTTCATTGTCCACCATGAAGGCACAGTCTGAGTGCTCCAGGGTGGTGTGGGTGGTCAGGATAGAGTTGTAGGGCTCGACCGCGGCTGTAGACACCTGGGGGGCTGGGTAGATGGAGAATTCCAGCTTGGATTTCTTGCCATAGTCAACAGAGAGCTGCTCCATCAGGAGTGAGGTGAAGCCAGAGCCGGTGCCCCTGCCAAAGCTGTGGAACACCAGAAAGCCCTGAAGTCCTATGCACTGGTCAGCCTAGACAGGGAAGGGGAGGGGAAATGTGGGGCATGGAGCACAGCTGATGGACAGGAAAGAACCAACTTGTGCTGTTTTAAATTCCCAAAAGTTTCACGAACTCCTTGGAAGACTTTTCCAAGAGCACAAAAGAGATCCTCATAGAGAGGGCCCAGGGCCCACCCTTTCTCCTCCCTGTCCCTCTTCCTCTGAAATCTCCTGAGGTCCTTAACACAGAGCTCTGTTGTATGCTGGAAGAGAGGGGTATGATGGTGGGTGGAGCTGGCTGTCTAGGCTGACCAGTGCACAGGACTCCAGGGCTTCCTCATCCTGTTGTCATAACTTGCCAACTCCACCCACCATCATATCCATGCCCCGCTGATTTAACTTTGGATGTTTCTAGAGGGCTTCTCTACTAAGAACAACAATCCAGGAACCTCATCCCCATCCTTCGTAAAAGTCAAGGCCAATCACAGAGGCTTTGGGCTGACATTCTTTGAATCTCTGCCTTTCACAGGGACTTCCGCCCACATCCTTGTAACACAAGGTGGTATCCTGGGAATGCTTATGGACCCCCACAACTTAGCCAGGCAGCCCATCAACATGTTTGCCTTAATGGACACCCTGCCTAGCACCAGGCCAGCAACTTCAGAGATGCAGGGGACACCAGCTCCAGGCTGGAAGCTACAGTTGGCCCCCCTGATCAGAGTGCAGGACCTCTCCTCATTGGTCCTGATCCTGTGTGTTTCTTCTAGAGGCTGAAGCTGTCCTTCCCCAATCTGGTGTCCAGACTACCTCACAACAGGAATTCAGATTCATTCCCCCTGCCCCAGCCCTCAGCCCTTTCCTCACTGGCTTCTGAATCCAGTCCAGTACCAGGTCGATGAGCTCCTTCCCAGTGGTGCAGTGGCCTTGGGCATAGTTATTGGCAGCATCTTCCTTGCCTGTGATGAGCTGCTCTGGATAGAAGATCTGGCAGGATGTACCTGTTCAAACTTCATCGCAATGGGCAGAGTTTTGGGCTCCACCTGCCTTTGCGATACAGCTGCTGGAGCCCCAGGGTACCCGAAGGGAGTGGGGTCACCAGCTCCCAGGTTCTGCATTCAGGCTGCATTGCTGCTATTACCTGTTTGGATGTGTTTGTGCTGCTTGGATGTGTTTTTCCATAAGGAAAGGGATGTGGAGTGGTCTACAGACTCAGGAGCTGAGTAACAGTGATTCTGTACATCTGGAGTTCTAATTGGCTGCAGCACCTGGGATACCACAAATGCTATACCACAAAAGCTATACCACAAATGCCATGCTCTGCAGTTACGGAGTAGGACTTGCTGTGGTACCCAGGGACAAGGTCATGGCTGGGACTGATCATCACTCACTGATCACAGCGGGCTCCAGATCCACAAACGCTACCTGGGGCACATGTTTCCCAGGCCCAGTTTCACTAAAAAGGGTGTTGAAGGAGTCATCCCCTCCCCTGATGGTCTTGTCACTGGGCATCTGCCCATCAGGCTGAATCCCATGTTCCAGGCAGTAGAGCTCCCAGCAGGCATTGCCAACTGCACACCAGCCTGCCCTACATGGACTGAGATGCACTCACACTGAGTGGGCAAAGGGCAGAGAATGGCCTTCACAGAGGGAAATATCATGCCTGGACATGGTTCCTGCCTGCCTTCCTTGAGTGGCTCTTTGACTGAGAGCCAAGGTTCCTGGACTCTACTCTGCTTGCCTCACCTCCTGCGTCTAAGCATTTACTGGTGGCATTGAGGAGCAACAGGCATTGGCTCTAGGGGCTGGGCCAAAATCCTTGGGGGAAGCAGAAGATGTGGGTAGTTCTGAGATTATAGACTCTTGCTCAGTGCCTGTCTCAGTGAGGAACACTGAAGGGATCGAATGAATCTAGAAGTGCAAGATAATCAAACTGCAGTGTCCAGAAAGAAATTAGGAGTCATTGGTGAGGGAAGCAAGGGAAAATAGTACAAAGATAAAGCACGGGAGACATTAGCTCCAAATTTGGAATAATGGTGTTCTCTGGCAGGGGAAGCAGATAGATGCAATTGGAGACAGATTCTATTTCTCAAGCTTGATAGCTGCTGTTCATCACATTATTCTTTTCTTTTTTTCTTGAGACAGAATCTCACTTTGTCACCCAGAGTACAGTGATGTGATCATAGTTCACTATAGCAGGCTTGGATTCCTGGGCTCAAGGGATCCTCCTGTCTCAGCCTCCTGAGTAGCTGGGACTACAGGCATGCACCACCATGCCTGGCTAAGTTTTAAATTTTTTTGTAGAGACAGGTCTCGCCATCTTTCCCAGGGGAGTCTTAAACTCCTGGGATCAAGCAGTCTACCTGCCTTGGCTTCCCAAAGTGCTGGGATTATAGGCATGAGCCACCGCTTCCAGCCTATCATGTTATTATTTATACCTTTTTGCATTCCTGAAATATTTCTTAATTGTTTAATGAGGATGCCTTCTCCAAAAATGTAACACTTCACTGACTATTTTTATATAACACAAGGATCTGACTTTTCATGATTTTTAGATGACTGAGATTAATCCAGAAATAATCTGTATTCCAGCCCCATTACTTCTCTACTTGTCTTGAGCAAAAGTCTTAACCTCTTGGTCAATGTTCTCCTTTTGAAATGTGGACAATAATAAGAGCCCCCTCCTAGAAAAACTATGAGAATTAAATGAAAGAATGTGTGAAAAGTGCCTGGCCCACTGCCTAACACACACCAGGGTGTGCCGTGCATGTTGGGTTCCCCTTCCAATTTCCTACCCTCAATCCCTGATGTCATAGTAAGGGAAGGTAATGAATTGAGGCTGGGTGCAGTGGCTCACGCCTGTAATCCCAGCACTTTGGGAGGCCGAGGCAGGTGGATCACTTGAGGTCAGGAGTTCGAGACCATCCTGGTCAACATGGTGAAACCCCCTCTCCACTAAAAATACAAAAATGGTGCATTCTTATAATCCCAGTTACTTGGGAGGCTGAGGCAGGAGAATTGCTTGAACCCAGAAGGTGGAGGCTGCAGTGAGCTGAGATTGCACCACTGCACTCCAGCCAGGGCGACCGAGTGAAGCCCTGTTGCAAAAAAAAAAAAAAAAGATAATGAGTTGAGCTGAGACCTCAAGGATGGGAGAAATCCCAGGTCCAATCCTGGGGCTGCCTTAGCTCACCAATCACCTGCCTGGTGCTGCATCTCTGAGCCTGAGCAGCCAGTTCTGTCCACAGACCCAGACATCGTCCTGGCCCCCAGAACTACTAGCCCATTGCAAGGTGTCTCTGGCCCCTCCGGGAATGATGTCTCACACTGGAGGCAGCAGGTTTGGGGCAAAGAACTCAGCCTCTGGCCAGGTGCAGTGGCTCACGCCTGTAATCCCAACACTTTAGGAGGCCGAGGTGGGCAGATCACAAGGTCAGGAGATTGAGACCATCCTGGCCAACATGGTGAAACCGTGTCTCTATTAAAAATACAAAAATTAGCCAGGTGTGGTGGCATGCGCCTCTAGTCCCAGCTACTTGGGTGGCTGAGGCAGGAGAATCGCTTGAACCTGGGAGGCAGAGGTTGCAGTGAGCCAAGATTGCACCACTGCACTCCAGAATGAGACTCCATCTCAAAAAAAAAAAAGTAAAATGAAACAAGTGAAATTAATTTTAATATTTTATTTATGTCAATATATCCAAAATAT
>NW_012123487.1:1408816-1412043 GCF_000951035.1 Colobus angolensis palliatus
GAGGTTGCAGTGAGCCAAGATTGCACCACTGCACTCCAGAATGAGACTCCATCTCAAAAAAAAAAACAAAAGAACTCAGTTTCTGGAGTCACACAGACCTGGCCTCAAACCCCATCTCTCTGCGACCCAGTACAAGTCATTTCACCTCAGCTTCCCTAGCATCTTTTTCATGACTGTAGAAAGGGAAGAATTTCACAGCCAGTGGCCTGTGTTGTTACATTGCTTAGTTCTACTTATTAAGCACTAATAAGGTGCCAGGTGAAGGTGGCATTTTATACACATTATCTCATTTAATCTTTACCACATTCACCTTAGGTAGGTAGTTTTATTACCCCCAATTTATAGATGAGGAAACTGACCCTCAGAGAAGTCAAGTAGCTTGCTCAAGGTCATGAGCAAAACCAAGAATATTAAGAGCAGGGATGGCCTGGCACCAACCATGCTCTTAACTGTTCTTCTATCCTGCCTGGTAGGGAGGTGGGTAAAAGATATCAAATGAGCCCCAGGCACAGCCAGCTGTTGACAGATGGGAGCACCCCCCTTTCCCTCCTCCTTCTTCTCCCCACTGATCTGTAACTGACATGAGAGGTCAGACAAAGGCAGCAGATGGGCAGGGTGGAGTGAGGAACCAGAGGGGAGAAGCTTCCATGGAGGCTGTGTCCCCATGGTGGGAAGGTTGGACCAGAGCCCAGCGGTGAACCTGTGGCAAGGCCCAGGGTCTGGAGATTCTCAGCCAGCAGAGGAAATCGCCTACACTTTCTGCTCAAGTCCTGCTTCCCCCACACTCCCGGTGCCTAAATTCAGACCCCCTCAGCAGCCCTGCTCCTCAGCCTAGGCTCAGCCCCACATCCTGGTTACCATCGAACTTTCCTTCCCTATCCCCTGCAATGTCCCCTACACCTGCACACTTGGGGGCCACAGCCACATCTGGAAGTCTCTTTCCCTCTCCCCACCTCACCACATACTGTAGCCCCATCAACATCTGGACTCCCAAGGTACCTTCATGCCAGATATCTTGGGCCCACTGGGACCCTCATTTGCATGCTTTCTGCCTGCCTCACCCTCCCAAAGTGCTGGGATTACAGGCATGAGCCACTGCACCTGGCCTATTACTGTTCTTAACCTGTTACTGTGCCTAATTTATAAAAGCCCCTTCTACTCACCATGCTGCCTGGTCAGGGGCTGGCTGGGGTCCTGTCTCTCTGTCTGCTGCAGGATAGTGAGCAGGGATGGATCTGTGAGAGGCCTGCAGCAGCCAGCCAGCCTCCTCTTTATACTCTCTGGGTGGCTTTCAGCGGGTGTATGTTGTTAGAAACTGCCTGGGAGGGCAGGGCCTGTTGACTTGGTCATGGAGCACCAGGAAAGGACTGGGCCTGCGCCCAAACAGGGGAGCCAGCTGAGGTGGGCAGAGGAGGGGCCAGGGCTAGTAACTCCACACAGGTATCCAGGCTCCTGGGTACATGGTACCTGTTGTCAGTCACGCAATCCCATGAAGCCTGCACTTCACAGGTGGAAGACGATTTAGAAATCAAGGCCCTGAGCTCCAGCACCGCCCCCACCCTGCACTCCCCTGCCTTAGGGTTGGTGACGACTGTAAGTCAAGTGTGGGTGGGACTAAGAAGATCTCTACAATGATCCAGAAATGATGAGTCCTCAAGCCAAGAGATCAAGCCTCAGGACATCCTGCTTGAAAACTCAGAATATCATAGAACGAGCAACCTAGTGCTTGGTTTTAATCCCACCTCTAATAGCTACTAGCACTTAACTTCTTTTTTTTCTCTGTTTCTCATCTGGAGAATGGGGAGAGGTAGTATTATGAGGTCTAAACAAGGTAACCTTTCTTAAGTGCTTAGTCCAGAACGGCTGTTGCTCTCCAAGGGCAAAGCAAGAGCAGGGCCTCAAGGCACTGCCTAAACGTCTCCTCCTAGCCCATGGCAAGTCGCTGCTGCTCTAGCCTGGCCTTATGTCCCCAGAAAAGGAGTCTCCTGATCATCTTAGGCAAAATTCTGAAATAAAAAGGCTAGTCTCTAGCATTTGTATCCTGCTTTATGCATCTTTTTTTTTTCTTTTGAGAAGGAGTCTTGCTCTGTCACCCAGGCTGGAGTGCAGTGGTGCGATCTCAGCTCACTGCAACCTCCACCTCCTGGGTTCAAGTGATTCTCCTGTCTCAGCCTCCTGAGTAGTTGGCATTACAGATGCCTGCCACCAGGCCCGGCCAATTTTTATATTTTTAGTAGAGACACAGTTTCACCATGTTGGCCAGGCTGGTCCCAAACTCCTGGCCTCAGGTGATCCACCTGCCTCGGCCTCCCACGCCTGGGATTACAGGCGTGAGCCACTGCACCTAGTCTGCTTTATGCTTCTTAAGGCACCTTCTCCCCATACCTCCTTTGAATCCCTCAACAACTCTGTGAGGTAGGCAAGGCAGGGCCTTCCTTTCCCAGGATGAAGAAAAGGAAATTGAAGTACCTAGTGTCCTGCCTGAGGTCACGTGGGGATTAATTAGTGCTGGAATTAAGATTCATCTGGGGCCGGGCGCGGTGGCTCAAGCCTGTAATCCCAGCACTTTGGGAGGCCAAGACGGGCGGATCACGAGGTCAGGAGATCGAGACCGTCCTGGCTAACACGGTGAAACCCCGTCTCTACTAAAAATACAAAAACTAGCCAGGCGAGGTGGCAGGCGCCTATAGTCCCAGCTACTCGGGAGGCTGAGGCAGGAGAATGGCGTAAACCCGGGAGGCGGAGCTTGCAGTGAGCTGAGATCCGGCCACTGCACTCCAGTCCGGGCAACAGAGCAAGACTCCGCCTCAAAAAAAAAAAAAAAAAATTTATTTTGTCCCCAGCTCTGTGTCTGCACTCACCCAGTTAAACAGTGGCCATGGAAAAATCCAGAACCATGCTGACTGATGTTTTGAATGCATGGCCACTAGCCTCAAATGGGCCCTCATGTTGCCCGGAAACCACACCACACAGTAGCCCCCCACTAGCCACAGCTTCACTTTCTGCAGTTTCAGTTGCCTGTGGTCAATCATGGTCTGAAAATATTAAAGAGAAAGTTCCAGAAAAACACAATATATAAGTTTTAAATTGCACGCCATTCTGGGTAGTGTGATGAAATCTAGTGCCGTCCTACTCCATCCTGTCTAGAACATCCCTGTGTGCAGTGTATCCACACTGTAGACGCTACCTACCCATTAGTCACTGGGTAGCCAGATCCCTTATCAGAT
>NW_012123487.1:1412362-1470851 GCF_000951035.1 Colobus angolensis palliatus
AGAGATGGGGTTTCACCATGTTGGCCAAGCTGGTCTCAAACTCCTGACTTCAAGTGATCTGCCTGCCTCACCCTCCCAAAGTGCTGGGATTACAAGCATGAGCCACTGCACCTGGCCTATTATTGTTCTTAACCTGTTACTGTGCCTAATTTATAAATTAAACTTGGTCATAGGTATGCATGCATAGGAAAAAACAGTATATAAGGTTCAGTACTATCCGTAGTTTCAGGCATCCGCTGGGGGCCCTACAACATATCCTTGTAACTAAGGGGGGACTGTTGTACAATTCTCCAGTCCCTCTTCCAGATAGCAGCCAAAACCAGAACTAGGTCTGCCAGATTTAGCAAATAAAAGTATTTTATATAGCAACCCTATCCAGGAAGTAGTTGCTAATGTGAATTTTCAGCCACTGTGTTACATAGTGCAGTTGAAACGGGGGCTTTTTCAGAGCCCCTCTCATCCCAGTAAGCTAGGGAATGATCTCAAGTTGGTTAACTCTGGCTTTGGCTACAGACTGAAGATTAGAACTCTTCTGTCTCCCACCTGGAACAAAGAGGCCCAAAGAGGAGACCCAGCCACCCAACACATCGAAGATAAGAAAGCTCAGCCTTCTACTGGGTTGGCCCATGAAACCACGGACCTCAGGAATTATTGTCCAAATGGAGTGATCTGGGGCCCAGAGGGCCCACTGGGCTCAAAACTCTCTTGTGTAGCACTTAAACTTCTCCCAACTGGCCTTGGAAGTTGGACTCTCAGAGTCAGCCTAGGTATCACCAACCCCAAAAAGAAAACTATGCTAATGGCAGTCAGCTGCCTTACAAAAAGAAAAGTGAAAAGACTGAGTTTTGTGATCTTGGCTCACTGTAACCTCCTCCTCCTGGGTTCAAGCAATTCTCCTGCCTCAACCTCCCAAGTAGCTAGGACTATAGGCACGCACCAACACACCTTGCTAATTTTTGTGTTTTTAGTAGAGATGGGGTTTCACCATGTTCGCCAGGCTGGTCTCAAACTCCTGACCTCAGATGATCCACCTGCCTTGCCCTCCCAAAGTGTTGGGATTATAGGTGTGAGGCACTGTGCCCAGCCAAGACTGAGATTTTTAAAGCATTTTAATGTGTCTGGGTTAAAACATAAGAGGCCGTGAATACTCTTAAATTTCTTCAAAATTGAAAAGTTTATGCTTTTTTTTTGTGGGGGGGATGGAGTTTTGCTCTTGTTGCCCAGGCTGGAGTGCAATGGCGCTATCTCGGCTCACTGCAACCTCCGCCTCCCAGGTTCAAGTGATTCTCCTGTCTCAGCCTCCCAAGTAGCTGGGATTACAGGCGCATGCCACCATGCCTGGCTAATTTTTGTATTTTAGTAGAGACGGGGTTTTTATCATATTGATCAGGCTGGTCTCGAACTCCTGACCTCAGGTGGGATCTGCCCACCTCAGCCTCCCAAAGTTCTGGGGTTACATGTGTGAGCCACCATGCCTGGCAAGTTTATGCTCTTAAGAAGCTTACATTCTAGCCTGGGCAACATAGTGGGACTCTGCCTCTACAAAAAAAAAAAATTTTTTAATTAGCTGGGTGTGGTGGCACACGCCTGTGGCCGCAGCTACTTGGGAGGCTGAGGAGGGAGGCTCACTTGAGTGCAGGAGGTCAAGGTTGCAGTGAGACAGGATCATGTCACTTGCACTCCAGCCTGGGTGACACAGTAAGACCCTGTCTCAAAAATAAATAAAATGGAGCTTTCATTTTCATGGGGAAGGCAGACAATAAACAAACAAGAACATTCCAGATAGCAATAAGCATGTGAAGAAAACAAGGCAGGATAATGGGACAGAAAGATATGCAGGGGCTGCTATTTTAGACTGAACAGAGAAGAAGCCACTCTATAAGAAGGTGATATTTGTTTTTGTTTGTTTGTTTGTTTGTTTGTTTTTGAGACAGAGTCTCACTCAGTCGCCCAGGCTGGATGGAGTGCAGTGGCACGTTCTCGGCTCATTGCAACCTCTGCCTTCCGGGTTCACGCCATTCTGCTGCCTCAGCGTTCTGAGTAGCTGAGACTACAGGTGCCTGCTACCACGCCCGGCTAATTTTTTGTATTTTTAGTGGAGACGGGGTTTCACCGTGTTAACCAGGATGGTCTCGATCTGCTGACCTTGTGATCTGCCCGCCTCGGCCTCCCAAAGTGCTGGGATTACAGGCGTGAGCCACCGCGCCCGGCCAGAAGGTGATATTTGAACTGAGAGCTGAATGGTGAGGAGTCAGGGAGTCAAGATCCGGAAAACGGTGCTCTAGACAGACAGAATAAGCAAGTACAAACATTCATAGGTAGGAACCAGCCCACTGTGTCCAAAAACCCAGAGTGAGGAAGGGAGAGAGTTGCAAAAAATGAGATCATAAAGGTGAGGGGTCTTGGAAGGAGAATGGCTTTTATATAAGTGTAACGGGAGGGTTTGAAGCAAGCGTCATTGCCTAGCTTGTGTTTCAGAGAGATGACTGCAACTGCTGTGTGGAGACTGCATTAGAGTTTCAAGCCTAGAGGCAGGAAGCTAGTTCAGAGGCTTCTGGAGGCATCTAGGAATAACGGGATGGTAGCAGGGGGTGGTGAGAAGTAGCTGGGTTGGCAGTAAAGTGAAGGACATACTAGTGTAGGCGGTGGCAGAGCTTCTCAACAGCCTTGCCTGCCCCTGCCCCAGTTCTTCACTGGCAAGGTCCTGATTTTATTTGAGTATTCACCCTTGCACTTGCTCAAGGAAGACGGCTTTCCCCCAGACCTAGGGGTGTGTACAGGTTAGTCCAAACCATCCATGGCCATTTAACTCCCTCCCTCCAGTGACTGGTTTAGGCAAGAACCAGTGAGATAGAAGGGGGAAGTCTGCTAGGGCGCTTCAAGGAAAGGTTTTTCTCCCGATAAAAAGTGATGTGGGAGGAAGCCCCCCATTTCCTGCCTTAAGACAGAGTCATATAAGGACATGATACTTAGAGCTGCTGTATCTTGTGTTCCTGAGGGAAGATGTCACCCGCTCTTTGAGGATGACAGAGCAGAAAGTTAGAAACACTGGAGTTATTGGTAACATGACTGAATCAACCCTGGAAAGGCCCTATACTCAGATTTCTTGTGGAATAATAAATACCCTCATTGTTCAAGCCACTGATAAGTTAGGCTTTCCATTATTTGGAGCCAAAAAATTCTAACTTAAAAGAGGGAGAGGGGAGAGAGAGGAAAATGATCCTAAAATAAAGATTTTATCTATCTATTTATTTATTTATTTATTTATTTGAGACAAAGTCTCACTCTTCCCCCAGGCTGGAGTGTGATGGCGCGATCTCTGCTCACTGCAACCTCTGCCTCCTGGATTCAAGTGATTCTCCTGCCTCAGCCTCCTGAGTAGCTGGGACTACCGACACCTGCCACCACACCAGGCTAATTTCTGTATTTTTAGTAGAGATGGCATTTCACCATGTTGGCCAGGCTAGTCTCGAACTCCTGACCTCAGGTGATCCGCCCACCTCGGCCTCCCAAAGTGCTAGTATTACAGACATGAGCCACCGCACCTGGCCAATCCTAAGATTTTAACTCAAGTACTTGAGAGGAAGATGATCACTCAGACTGGGAAGCCTAGAACAGAAGCAGTTTTAGCAGGGAGTGGGGTGAGGGTAGAAAACAGTTCCATGTTGACTGTGTTATGTTTGAGTTGTCTAATGGGCTTTCAAGTGGAGATGTCAAGAAGATAATTAGTCATATGAATCTGAAGTTCAGAGGAGAGGTCAGAAATGGAGATATAAATTTGAGTCATCAGCATATATATGACATTCATTTCTTTTTATCCTATTCTTTCACTATTGTATGGGAGTGTATATACTCTAGTTCTATTCCTTTTTAAATAATTCCAAAAATGTTACAATAACTTTTTATTATGAATATTAAAAATATACCTAAAAGTAGAGATAATATAATAAAACCTCATATATTCATCACCAGGCTTCAACAATTGCTCCTTTGGAGAGAAAAATAAATGAAGGAAATAAGAGAACATGAGACTGGGTTATGGGGAACACCATTTAAAGTTAAACTATCAGAGGCCACCAAGAAGGAGGGGCCAGGACAAAAGCTAGGAGCCAGTGCCGTCATCGAAACCAAGAAAAAAGAATTTCAAGAAGGAAAGAAGAATCGACCACGTGAAATGCTGCTGTGAGTGGCTGAGAAAGATGAAGACGGAGATGTGTGGCCTTTGGATTTGGCAAGAGGCAGGCCACTAGAGACCTTGGCAAAAGCATCTCAGCAGGGCATGTGAGTCAAGTCTGCAGGGAGAGTATTGAGGGGTGAATTCATGGATATGTGATGAATAGGGCTACCCCTTTTGTAAAGACTGTGCTGTGAGAAGGAGGATGGCTGGGAGATGCTCCAGTCTGGAAAAACTGAAGGATGAACATCACTAAGGCTGCGGCTCTACCTCTCCCAGGTGGAGTCAGTGCAAACATTTTAAACTTTGAATACCTTGCTGCCGTGCTCCAAGATAAAGGTGAGATGCTGGGAAGGGGTCAGAAAAGATGGAGATGATAATGGGAAGGGAGAAGAGGGAGAGAGACTCAGAGGGAGAGTACACATATAGGTAGATGGGCTGAAAAGTAATTCAACAGGAGAGTGAATTAGAAAAGTAATTCAACATCTGGCAGCATTTGCTAGATTCTGTACATGTCCATGAATGTCTAAAAGTTTTTAATCTGGTAAAATGGACCATTACCTGCATACTCACCCAGAGTTTATGGCCCTAATTCTGGGGATCTGTATACATCCTGAGGACACACACACACATACTGAAATCCTGTCTGTACTAAAAATACAAAAATTAGCCGGGCATGGTGGTGCACACTTGTAATCCCAGCTACTCGGGAGGTTGAGGCAGGAGAATTGCTTGAACCTGGTAGGTGGAGGTTGCAGTGCACTGAGAGCTGAGATCACACTACTGCACTCCAGACTGGGTGACACAGAGAGACTCCACCTTAAAAAAAAAAAAAAAAAAGCCCAAAATGGGCCAGGTGTAGTGACTCATGCCTATCTCAGCAGTTTGGAAGGCTGAGACAGGAGAGAGCTTACAGCTAGAAGCTCTAGACCAGCTTGGGCGACACAGTAAGACCCCATATCTATAAAATATATACAGTGTGTGTGTGTGTGTGTGTGTATTTTTTTTTGAGACAGAGTTTCGCTCTTGTTGCCCAGGCTTCATGAAGTGCAATGGCACAATCTCGGCTCACTGCAACTTCTGCCTCCTGGGTTCAAGCGATTCTCCTGCTTCAGCCTCCTGAGTAGCTGGGATTACAGGCATGTGCCACCGCACCTAGCTAATTTTGTTTTTAGTAGAGACCGAGTTTCTCCATGTTCGCTAGGCTGGTCTTGAACTCCTGACCTCCAGTGATCTGCCTGCCTCAGCCTCCCAAAGTGTTGGGATTACAGGTGTGAGCCACCGCACCTGGCTGTATGTATATTTTTTTGAGAAAGAGTTTTACTCTGTTACCCAGGCTGGAGTGCAGTGGCTCCATCTCAGCTCACTGCAACCTCCACCTCCTGGTTTCAAGCAATTCTCCTGCCTCAGCCTCCTGAGTAGCTGGGAATTATAGGCTCCTACCACAATGCCTGCCTACTTTTGTATTTTTAGTAGAGACAGGGCTTTACCATGTTGGCCAGGCTAGCCTCGAACTCCTGACCTCAAGTGATCTTCCCACCTTGGCCTCCCAAAGTGCTGGGATTATAGGTGTGAGCTATTGAACCCAGCCATAATATCTATATCTATATCTATCTATCTATCTGTATATATATATATACACACACACACACATATATGTATATATATGTATATCTATAGCCGGGTGTGCTGGTGCCTGTCTGTAGTCCCAGCTACTAGGGAGGCTGAGGTGGGAAGATTGCTTGAGCCTAGGAATTTGAGAGCAACGTTGCAGTAAGCCATGATTGCACAGCAATCCAGCCTGGGCAAGAGAGCAAGATCCGGTCTCAAAAAAAAAAAAAAAAAAAAAGAGTCTTACAGAACTAAAATTAAGGTGTTGGCTGGGTTGCCTTCCTTCTGAAAATTCTAGGGGAGAATCTATTCCTTGACTTTTCCATCTTCTACAAGCTGCCCATATTCTTTTACTCATGGCCCCTATCCCTCTTGAAAGCCAACAATCACATCATTCTGACCTCTACTTACTTTTGACCTCTTCTTTATTTTTTAATTTTAATTTTTTGGTAGAGACAGGGTCTCACCATGTTGCCCAAGCTGGTCTCAAACTGCTAACCTCAAGTGATCCTCCCACCTCAGCCTCCTAAAGTGTTGGGATTACTGGCATGAGCCACCACACCACACCTCTTCTTCTTTGACTCTGACCCTTCTGCCTCCCTCTTTCATTTATAAGGACCCTTGAGATTACACTGGGCCCAGCTGGGATAATCCAGGATCATCTCCCTATCTCAAGATCTTTACCTTAATAACATCTTCAGAGTCTTTTGCCATGTAAGGTAACAGTCACAGGTCCTGGAGATTAGGATGTGGATATCTTTGTGGGGGGGATGGGGGGGTGTTCTTCTGCCTACCATCTCTGAAGTGAAACAATTCTTCTGACACACATTTAGCAAATGCTGACCAGATGTGCTAAGCACTATGGTAGGCGCTAGAAACAAAGATGAATAAGACACAGTCCTTACTTACAATAGTTTGCTATCTATAATAGCAAGATGGACATGTACACAAATAACTACAGCATGATGTGCTATATGCACCAAAATAAATGTCACAGCTACTTACACAGTGCCTTGATGTGAATAGGTACATCTCTAAATTCATCTGATACAATCTGAAGTTGTTATCCCAGTTTTCCAAATGAGGAATCTGCACCTGAAGGTCAAAGAGGTTTAGGGTTTTTCCTAAGATAGCTCAAGTCTCTTACTACATTCATTCTGCTAGGATAGGAGAGCACAAGGAAAAAGAGGTCCAGGGAAGGTCTGCAACCTACTGCCATGTGTCCTGTAGTCACCACGGCCCCTTCCTTTGTAGAGACCATGACCTTATTCCCCAAAGCAGCCTCATTATATGCCCCTGTCAGTTTTCTTGTTATGAATGAGTCTTGTTCTCCCAACCAGAAGGCAAGTCTACTGGGAAGAGAGACCTTGTCATATTTCACTATATTCCTTTCCATGCCTTGCCTATTTTGTTGATAGAGAGTTGCCATCACAAGTTCTTTCATGGTATTGTGTTGTGTTGTCAGGTGATGGGGGAGGGTCGGGTGAATCCTTTCCAAGCGATGTAGAGCCGGGAAGACAGGTTTCTTAAGATCTGCAAACCAGCAGCACCTGGGGCACTGCCAGATGACTTTCCCCAGTAAAGGGAGACAATTAGAAAATGCGAGGCAGGCCAGGGATGGTTGCTCAGGCCTGTAATCCCAGCACTTTGGGAGGTTGAGGTGGGTGGATTGCTTGAGCTCAGGAGTTCGAGACAAATCTGGACAATATGGCGAGATTTTTGTCTCTACTAAAAATTAAAAAAATAAGGCTGGGCGTGGTGGCTCACACCTGTAATCCCAGCACTTTGGGAGGCCAAAGCGGGCGGACCATCTAAGGTCGGGAGTTGGAGACTAGCCTGACCAATATGGTGAAACCCTGTCTCTACTAAAAATACAAAAATCAGCCAGGCATGGTGGTGCATGCCAGTAATCCCAGCCACTCAGGAGGTTGAGGCAGGAGAATCGCTAGAATCCGGGAGGCGGGTGTTGCGGTGAGCCAAGATCATGCCATTGCACTCCAGCCTGGGCAACAAGAGTGCAATTCCATTTCAATAATAATAATAATAATAATAATAAGCTGGGCATGGTGGTGCACGCCTGTGGTCCCAGCTACCAAGGAGGCTGAGGTGGAAGGATGTGGTAGAAGGATGGCTTTGAGCCCGAAGATGGAGGTTGCAATGAGCTGAGGTTGCACCACTGCACTCTAGCCTGGGTGACACAGCAAGACACGGACCAAAAAAAAAAAAAAAAGAAGAGAGAGCGGGAAAGCAGAAGTAGCTTGAAAAGATAGGGTGGGAAGAATGGAATTGGATGTGGTAGAAGGATGGCTTTGAGCCCGAAGATGGAGGTTGCAATGAGCTGAGGTTGCACCACTGCACTCTAGCCTGGGTGACACAGCAAGACACGGACCAAAAAAAAAAAAAAGAGAGAGAGAGAGCGGGAAAGCAGGAGTAGCTTGAAAAGATAGGGTGGGAAGAATGGAATTAAATGTAGAAAGAAGGGCTTCTGCGGAGACCTGGGGCAGAGTGCTGAGACCATTAACGGGTTGCAGATCCTGCTCTTGGCTTAGAGACAGAAGAGACTGCGAAAGAATCATCCAAGATATGAGAATCTCGATTTTCTTCTTTTCTCCTCAGAGTCAACAGATGTTTTGATAGCTTACAACAATGTTTCCACTATGACATCACTGCCTCCTTTTCACCCACGAAAATGTCAAGGACTCAGTGAGGTTAAGTCACTTGCCCAAGGTCACACAGGGTAGCCTGGAAGAGAATCCAGGTCCTGAGGTCTCCAGGTCAGCACTCCCACAGTTCTGGCAGCAGGAGAGCGGGAGAGCAGGAGATGTCTCCCGCAGCGAAGGCATCATAGTGACGGCGCTGATGACGGGGCCACTGACCCGCGAGCCGCCGGCAAGCCGCGGCAGATTCCGGGGTCGGCCCAGGCAGACAGGCTGCAGGGCTCGACTCTGCGGGAGGGCCTAAGGCATCGGCACTCTGGGGCTCAGACTGTGCAGTTCTGGGTCCTCGGCCGCCCACAGGCGTCGGCGAAAGCCTGCCGCCCCGGCCGGGGACCAGGAAGCGTCAGGCAGCTGGCAAGGGCTCCCCGGGGACGCGCCACAGCCTCACAGCCGGCCCGAGTCTCCTGGGAGGCGGGGCTGGAAGGGTATCGGTGAAGGCCAGTTGCGGCCGCTTGGGAAGGACAGCCTCCCCTGCTCCCGACCTAAGTCGGAACATCTGGATGACCGGTGCCTCCAGGAGGCAGGTGCAGGTGAGACTCGCCCTGCCATAGCACCCTGCGTCTCCGCGGAGACCCTAGGGAGCCCAGCGTGTCGGCTTAAAACGAGGAAAGAATGGTTAAAGCCGGAGTCGCGACGCTTAATCCCAGCCCGACAGGTGAGGAACCAGTGCGCAGCTTGGGGAGGGTACGCGGCCAGGCTCCTCCCCTCGGGGAGGCCTCTTACCCCTCCTGGGAGGCGTGGCCTGCGGGCCGCCCAGCCTCTAGTGGGCGAGCGGGGAACGTGGGCCCCGCCTCCCGCCTATAAGGGCGGTGCGGCACTGCAGCTAGCGCAGTTCTCACTGAGACCCGTCACCCCGACTCAACGTGAGACGCACCGCCCGGACTCACCATGGTGAGTGCGGCCCCGCCGGGGTCGCGCCCGTCCCCTAATTGCCCCTCTCCTTTGGGGAACTTTCCTTCCAGGCATGCTCGGGGACCTCCACCAGGCGTTCCGGGTCTCCAGGAGGTGCGAGGGTTTTGCATCCTCCCTCCCCAACCCCCTCCTGGTGACTTTGGCCGAGCCGTGTAGTTCACCTTCGGTGGCTGGGTTTGGGGCTTGGGGTGGAGTGCGACTCTTCAGTAACAGAGAGGAACCCTTCTGGCACTCTGCTCCTGCCTTACCGAGCATTTGTGTCCCGACTCTGTGTGAGAGTCACGCGTGCCCGCGCCCCGTCCTTTCCGCGGGCGAAAGAAGACGCGCTTGGCTGCCCTGTTGCATCCCCAGTCCCCGGTCCCCAGCACTGACCCAGCACGTGCTTGGCGCTAGAAGGTGGAAGGGGGTCAGGTTACCTGGTGCCACATCCCCCTTTCCTCTGTGTATGCATTCCAACTATCCACAGAATCACCCCCCCACTCGTGACTCAGCACCCTGCTTCTGAGCTGAGAGGGGTGGTGGGAACGGTGTTCGGCCTCCTGAAGCGAGCTGGCCCTCTCCAGCCGGAGCCCGGGTGCGCGGATGGGCAGAGACAGCTGGCGCTGAGCACTGCGCGGGCCGAGGCCAGGTTGGGGGGGAGGGGGAAGAGGTGCATGTAGGGGGTGGTATTTATAGCCCAGGAGCGGGGGCCGAAACCCAATCCCCGCTTTGGGCCGGGAAATAACTGGAAAGACTCCACAGGGAGAGCGGATGTAGGGCTGGGCTGCAGGATGGCGCCCACCCTGCCCGGGACAAGGCGGGTTACCTCTGGGGCCTAACCGCAGGTTCCACTTCCTTTTCTGGGTATTTGGAAACCGTCACCCCGCCATTTCGGTGTGGGAAGGGCGCGCGGGCCCTGCTGGGCTTTAGTGCTTTAGGGGTTAATTTGGGGCTGACAGGGACGGAGCCTAAGGCAGTGAGTGTCCCAGTACCCTCAAACCTTATTGCTGGCCCCTGCTGTCTGAGCTTACAAGCATTACCGTCGCTATTTCCGTGCGGGCTGACACGGGAGATGAAAGTGGTGAAGACACCCAGGGTGTGAGGGTGGAGGTGGGGAGAGGAGCCAGATGGGATTGATCCCCAGAGCCAGATAGGATTTAAAGGTGAGGGAGGAGGGCATCCTGATGGCGTGTGGTCAGTTGATGCCAGATTGGATGGTTGAGACACCTCTGCAGCTTACAGGAAAGAAAGAGGGAAAGGGTTCTATGAAGTCTAGCTGTTCATACTCAAAGCAAAGAATCAAGTGGGGAGGCCTCTAGCTGTAAACCCATACCTCTAGGAAACCTTCTTTTTTCATGTGGAGCCACAGTGCTCACTTGACAGATTCCCCACTGAGAAGTGGGCTAAGAAGTTGGCCTGCCCTGCTGGGTGCCTCCAGGTGGGGAGTCCTGTAACTGGGAGCCTGGGCAGGCTGCTAGCCTCTTCTCACCTCTGCCCAGCCCCAAGCCTCCACTCTTGCCAACTGAGTCATCCTAGCTGGTAGGTGATAGGGTGGAAGAGAGACTTGCGAGGTGAGGTGAGGACTTGTGGATGTGGGGCTAATGCTGTGTCCCCTCTCTCTATCCCTCAGCGTGAATGCATCTCAGTCCACGTGGGGCAGGCAGGTGTCCAGATGGGCAATGCCTGCTGGGAGCTCTATTGCTTGGAACATGGGATTCAGCCTGATGGGCAGATGCCCAGTGACAAGACCATTGGTGGAGGGGACGACTCCTTCACCACCTTCTTCTGTGAAACTGGTGCTGGAAAACACGTGCCACGGGCAGTTTTTGTGGATCTGGAGCCTACAGTCATTGGTGAGAGGAAGTGGGGACAAACTGAAGCGGGTGGAGCATGACTCAAAGCTTCTCCCTGGACAGAGAGGGTATTTAGACCAGGCATTCCTGGCCCTGAAAATTCCTAGCCGTATTTGAAGCTGCAGAAGGCAAGCTGATCTCAGACTGGCCTGGGCAGCCGGTCTGGGTTTCTCTCACACACTGGTATCTCAGGCTGGCAGAAGGATGAGTCCTTCTATGCATCTGGCCACAGCTACCACCCTGGGGGAGGAAGGTCCCTGCTGAGCATAGTTTTGTGGTTTTTGCCCTTCCAGATGAGATCCGAAATGGCCCATACCGACAGCTCTTCCACCCAGAGCAGCTCATCACTGGGAAAGAGGATGCTGCCAACAACTATGCCCGTGGTCACTATACCATTGGCAAGGAGATCATTGACCCAGTGCTGGATCGGATCCGGAAGCTGGTGAGAATTTGTCTTGGGAGGGAGGGAACTTTTGAGACTGTGCTAATGGTCAGGAGTATTTTTTTCAGATCCCTTTCAGGGGGTCATCTCTAACTGTACATGGTCTCAAATGTGGTGCTGCTATGGCATCCTCAGTATTTGCCCTGACTGCTGATGTATCTTGCGCTTTATGCAGCCGGGTGATAGAGTCCCTCAGGCCCCTCCCCTACCTAAACAGTTATTTCTCATTCTTGCCTTTCAGTCTGACCAGTGCACAGGACTTCAGGGCTTCCTGGTATTCCACAGCTTTGGTGGGGGCACTGGCTCTGGCTTCACCTCACTCCTGATGGAACGGCTCTCTGTTGACTATGGCAAGAAATCCAAGCTGGAATTCTCCATCTACCCAGCCCCCCAGGTGTCTACAGCCGTGGTCGAGCCCTACAACTCTATCCTGACCACCCACACCACCCTGGAGCACTCAGACTGTGCCTTCATGGTGGACAACGAAGCAATCTATGATATCTGCCGCCGCAACCTAGATATCGAGCGCCCAACCTACACCAACCTCAATCGCCTCATTAGCCAAATCGTCTCCTCCATCACAGCTTCTCTGCGCTTTGACGGGGCCCTCAATGTGGACCTGACAGAGTTCCAGACCAACCTGGTGCCCTACCCTCGCATCCACTTCCCCCTGGCCACCTATGCACCAGTTATCTCTGCAGAAAAGGCATACCACGAGCAGCTGTCGGTGGCAGAGATCACCAATGCCTGTTTTGAGCCTGCCAACCAGATGGTGAAGTGTGATCCCCGGCACGGCAAGTACATGGCCTGCTGCCTGCTGTACCGTGGAGATGTGGTGCCCAAGGATGTCAACGCTGCCATTGCCGCCATCAAGACCAAGCGCAGCATTCAGTTTGTGGACTGGTGCCCCACAGGCTTCAAGGTTGGTATCAACTACCAGCCTCCCACTGTGGTGCCTGGGGGTGACCTGGCCAAGGTGCAGCGTGCCGTGTGCATGCTGAGCAACACGACAGCCATCGCTGAGGCCTGGGCCCGCCTGGACCACAAGTTCGACCTGATGTATGCCAAGAGGGCATTTGTGCACTGGTACGTGGGTGAGGGCATGGAGGAGGGTGAGTTCTCCGAGGCCCGTGAGGATATGGCTGCCCTGGAGAAGGATTACGAGGAGGTGGGCATCGACTCCTATGAGGACGAGGATGAGGGAGAAGAATAAACCAGCTGCCTGGAGCCTGTTCACTATGTTTATTGCAAAATCCTTTCGAAATAAACAGTTTCCTTGCACGGTTTCTTGTCCCCTCTGAGTGCTTGAGCTTCTGCTGCCTTCCCCTTCATGCTGCTGCTGCTATCACTGTTTGCTGTTCATGACCCTTATCCCTTCCATCGCTGAACGTGAGACCTGCAAAGGGGTCCTTGCCAGGCCCAGGAAGCATAACCCCAGGGACTTTAAACCAAAGCCCTAGGGGTATTCAGTATAGGGAGGAAATAAGGACCAAATCCAGGTACAAACTGTTGAAGGATGAGTCTTCAGTTCCTTTCCGAGTAGGAGTTTAATCCAGTGGTTTCTGTCTTTGAAAGTTAGACTGCTACCCTGTTCTTCCTGCTGCCTCTACATTTACCAACTCTGGAAGCAAGGCTCGGCCCAGACTCCTCTGTGCATTATGAGGGTTTGGGAGTGGGGCTGGGCTGGCCCAGAGTTCCTGGGCATGGAGCCACATCATAAGCTTGGGGGATGGGAGAGAACACAGGCGATCTCCTAGAGTTGTTTGTGCCACTGCACCTCTGAGCAGCTTTGCATAGCTTCCTGTCTTGCTGCTTTGCTGGAGCTGGGGCTGTGCCATTAAAAGTCAGGTCATCTCCCCTCTGTTTGTGATTTCTTTCTGGCCTCAGCCTCCGTGCTAGCTGGTGGGAGACTCCTGCTAGGGCCCTGGGGAAAGCTTCAACTTTGCTAACAGGAGCCCCAGGCCCCATGCTGATGTCAGCCTGTGGGGTGGACATGGTTGGGGGGAGGAGGCTTGGATCACAAAAAAGCAGGAGATGCCAACCCTGCCCTTGCCTTTCTTCCCTGGTGTTTCAGGGAACAGTGCCCTTCCCTAGGGAACAGGTTTGAAGCCCAGCTAAGACAGGGCCCCTGTTTACTCAGCAGAGTAGGCAGGAAGTGGCAGCTGGATACTGCCACACCACACTGCCTCATTAATCATTAACCATGTATGAGCTTGAACGATCAGGGAGACATGGGCCAAAAACAGCTGCTGCTGCCACCTCCACTCCCCTTGCCCTTAGGCTGAGGATGGGAGACCTGTAATCTCCCTGCACCAAAGCTTCCTCAGGTGTCTCCACCCAGAGGCCCTTGCCTGGCAAACCGGCTGGGCCGCTCTGACTAAGCTACTCACCCCAGGAGTGAAGGAAGGAAAGAACTAGTTGAGTGCTTTTAGGGGGCCCTGGTTCTTGACACAGGCAAATGCCAGCTTGAGCCCAAGCAGCTTTTAGTTTTGATCTAAGACGAGCTAGAACTGTCCATGGCTAACCAACCTCCTGTGGAATGAAGTCACACCATTGCTGACTCTGCAGCAGTCCTCCTCCTTCCCAGGCAGTTCTCCTGGAAATGGCAACTAGACTTTGGGCCCCTTGTACCTCTTCTCTCACTCTAGGAACACTGAGACTAAGATCCACACCAATCTGCTTCCACTTTATTCTTGTTTATACATTCTCCTGCTCCCAGATTTGGAGGCAGAACACTATGTGAGCTCAACAGTCCTGCTCAGAGCCATGTTCCGTATCCCACCATTTCCCTTTTCTCAACCCCCACCCACTCCCACTCAGTAAGGCCCCTTGCCCAGGTTTTGCTCCTGGAAGAAAGCAGAAGAGCAGATGCAGGACTAAGATGATTGTCCTGACCCCACTACCCCCAAGTGTAAGAGCAGTCCTGGATGGAATGGGTAGAGATTCCAGTGAGGGATGGGAACCTCTTTCCGAGGCACGAGGGGACATCTTCTCAACCTGCTGCTTTTTCAGATTTGGGTAGTATGCTGGCCAGGAGCTGGGGGCTGCAGCGCCTCCAGCTGACTGAGGAGGAGAGGAATGTGAGGACGCTGATGTGGGTCCACGGTCATCATAGAGGCCAGGAGCTGCCGCAATGCTGAAGAATGCCTGTGAAGGGAGGAGTACAGGGTGACTGGATGACACCTATCTGTCAACTCAGCTAATACCAGGGGAGAGTCTGAAATACTTGATGCCCCATTCGTTGCTTGCTCACCTGGGGCTTTGTGGGATGCTGAGTTGGTTCTGCACAGCAAGGGCCACACTGTCACCCTTTTGGAACACCATGTCATAAGGGCCTTCTCCAAACATCATGGCATATAGCACACAGCCTAGGGACTGAGCATAACTTGGTTAGTCCCTAGAAGGGGACCAATGGAGATGACATCGCTCCCCTTACTTCTGTGGTAAAAGACTACATAAGCTAAAAAGAATAAGCTGATCTCAACCACATGGCACCACCAGGGCACAAAGAAACTGCCAGTCGGTTGGAGGCCTCTGCAGCCTCTGCGTAGCTTAGCCCCTGCTTAGCCAGTGCCTTCAGTACTGACACTGAGCTGTACTCACCTTGTTCGGGGCAGGGATTATACCACATCCGGCGCAACTGGGTACAGTATCAGTGACAGTTCCCAGGAAGGAAGTTGAAGTGGATGGGGACATACTGTGGTTCCTGGGGCCCCATGCAACAGAAACCAATGACCTACTCTACTCCATAGCAGGTACAGAGCCACAGCCCTCCCTACCCAGATACCTATATGCTCCTTACCCAGACATCAGTCCGCTCATCGATGACACAGTGACTCTGCACAGAGAAGAGCTCTGGGGCTCGGTAGGAGATGGTGCACCGCTGGGCTGCCCAGTCCTGGAACAGTGATCCCAGAGCTCAAAAGTGGGGCACTCGTCATGGTCATGTGACCAAACTGGGGCATGCACAAGGGGTGGGAATGGGGAACAGGTGAGAAAAGGAACCTGGAGATTCTTTTACCTGCAGAGTCAAAGCCTGGCGGGAGCCCTCCACATTGATGCATGCTTGATTCATAGAACCCAAGTCCATTAAAACTGGTTGCCCCTCATCTCCGAGCAATATATTGGTGGGCTTCAAGTCCCTGTAGGGAAGTAGAAGTGACCTACGAGCATCTCTGGACAGGAAGGCTGGAATCCCAGCAAGCAAAAGAATCATATAGGCTGTTTCTTGGGAGAACAGAGACCTCCCATTTCTCTTGGTAAGGCTCTTCCTCTGGGCCCCAGCAAGCACACAGGGTCCTCCCACTGACCTGTGGGCATAACCCTTGGCATGAATGGCCTCAAGGCCTCTGCAGATCCCCAGCAGCAGCCAAAGGATTTGATCCTCGGTCAAGAAGTTGCCTTTGTCCTTCAGCCTTTCTATCTCATTCCACAGCGTACCTCTCTGCAACACAAGTTTCCCTACAGTTGGAGATGTTTTTGGAGCCTCTGCTCCTTAGGCCTGATCCCTTCCCTATGTCAAAGCCTATCAGCCCTTTCATGATACACACCTCAAACTCAAAATCTAAAGTGGCCAAACCCAGGACATGGTCTCTGCTTCCTAACATGCTGGACTGCTCACATAGCCCATGGGTAGGTGGCTCTGTTGCAACCCCCTCCATAACCGGGAGTCTTTCTGACCTTGAAGAACGGTAGCAGCAGCCAGGCTTCATGCTTAGCACCCCGCTCCCTCAGACAGTAAGCCACGAGGCGAAGGATGTTGGGGTGATTGAAGAGGCGATGCCTGTCGGCTTCTCGCTGGGCCTCCTCCCGGTCCTGCTGCTCGTGACACAGGATTCGCTTCAGGGCGTAGAAGTGTCCATCATGTAACCCTTCCACTAGGTCCACATAGCTGAACCCACTGTGGGCCAAAGGGGTCAATGAAGGGCCATGGTCATCTCCCACGCGGCTAAGACCTAGAGAAATTTCCTGGTGGGGAGTGGGGTGTCCTTCCCATTTAGCAGAAACCCTCCCAAGATGTGGCTCTAAGAGAAATCTGAAGAATATTACACTGTGAGCTCCTCAGGAGCAGAGATATAGAAATCTTTGAGGTCCTATGGTCATAACAGAGACCTCTGCACGTGACAGATGCTAAATAAATAATAGCCAACACTTATCAAGTACTTATGAACCACGCACTGGGTGAGACATTTTATACACATTATCTCATTTAATCCTCACAACTCCATCAGTGAGGGATGATAATCATCTCCATTAAGCATATGAAAAAAACATGGTTTATCAAGGTCACATGAGGTGGATTTAGCAGGCCTGGCTCCAGAATCCACCTTCTTGATACTGTGTAGCTAGGCTCTGTCAGGTGAGAGAAGATAGGGATAGGGATAAAACCCCTGTGCCCCAAGCACGTGCACACCGCTGTCCTTCAATGACCACAACCTTGAGGCCTAGTTAACCGACTTCCAAACACTCACCCCTCCCCCAGTTTCTGGATGAAGAGGTAGCGCTTATTGTCAATGATGACAGTTCCCCGAGAGCAGACACACAGCGCGTGGCCCATAATGTCTCAGTCATCCTCTTCAAGGACGGTCTGAGGCTACCGAAGAGCTCGTCCAGGGTGAGTGGGCTCTTCCAGGAGATGCGCTGGGGGCCCAGCGGATCATGCTGGAAAGAAAACAACGGCAGGGTCACACAGGTCCGGCACAATCTAGACGACCCATAAAGTACCGATGCGGAGAGCTCAGGCCCAGGTCTCTGGAACCTACACGATTGTCTAGAGAAAATGGGCCTTGCTCCTTCGCCAGCTTCAAGCGGGGTGGTCAGGGACCTTACGGCCTCAGGACACACAGCGGCTACCGGGCCACTTCCTCCAACCCCAGCCCACCTTTCGGCAGGCCCCGCTCCCACGCCCGTCGCGCCGCAAAGACAGAACACAGTGTAGTCTCAGAGGACGTGCGAAGCTCACGCCCACTCCTGGCAGGGCCCACCCCCGGCCTAGGAGCCCAGAGTCCGGAATGGGCCAGCCTGCACTCCCCGACTGACCTGGCTCGGGACAGAGCGAAGCGCCACCGACCGGAAGCAGTGCTGACATCATCAGTCCGCGGCGGCGTAACGGCCCGCGGTATCTTAGCAACCGCTGGGCATCTGGAGGATGTGGGGGCGCGGAGCTGAGAGGCCCAGGGCGAGCTATGTCTAGGGGTGGACGGGTCCCAGGACCCTGGTGAGGGTTCTCTACTTGGCCTTCAGTGGGGGTCAAGACGCAGGCACCTGCGCCAAAGGGGAGCAAAGCCGGGCTCGGCCCGAGGCCCCCAGGACCTCCATCTCCCAATGTTGGAGGTAGGAGGCTTCATACCTCCGGCGCTCTGGGGCAGAAAGCGACCACTACACTGCAGCCCGGAGGGGATTCCAGGGAGGGGCGGGTCTGGTGGCCTGGTCTCCTGATCCCGTACAGCCTTCCGGGCTCTGGCCTGTATCCCACTACCTCTAGTCTCAGTGGTTAAGAGCTCAGGCTTGTGAACCAGACTTTCAGTTTCTAAATTGAGTGTTAATAGCATACTAGGTGCGTAACCTCGGGCAAGCTACTTAACCTCTCGGATCCTTACTTTTGGTAGCTGTAAGATAGGTATAATAGTACCTAAGGTTAAGTAGCTTAACTGTGAGGCCAGACTGACTAGTTCAAACGCCAGCTCTGTTAACGTAGTTGTGTGACCTTGGACAGGCTACTTAATGTTTCCCTCCTTTCCTCTCCTCCTCTGTAAAACGGAAATGATAATTATCTACCTCATGGAGTTGTTTGAAGATTAAATGAGATGTACAGTGTTTAATACAATATCTGACACATAGCCTTCAGTACATGTCAATAAACAGTAATGATTATTACCCTGATCTTCACATCCCATTCTTGAGATTGCAAAGGCAAAAGGAAAAGAAATTCACAAATTTCCAAGCCTTGGCACAAAGCAGTTGTCCTTAACATCTGTTGCCGAGGCAGGCAGGGTAAGCTGGAGAGGGGTGCACTTCCAAAGAAGGTAGAATGGCCAGGAGGGAATTGCTGTTTTGCTGAAACAGTGCTCTCCAGGAAAGAGGTCCTTCTTGTGACCTGGTTCCTTCCTTCCACACCCCGGATCACCCTGAAGATTTTCCAACAGTTTCCCTCGATTCTGAACCTGTTTTAGCCCTTTGGTTCTGACATTCATTCATCCAGATTTAACCTACTATGTGCCAGACCCTGTGCTAGAAGCTGAGGATTTGAGATGAACAGGGCACTCCCTGTCTTCAGGGCCCCCAGTCGAGTAAAGCCATGCTTCTCAATTTCAAAGGTGCCTGGGATCACCTGGGAATCTTGTTAAAATACAAGTTGTGATTCTATAGGTCTGAGGTAGGATCTGAGGTTTTGCATTTCTTTTTTGTTTGTTTGTTTTTTTGAGACGGAGTCTCGCTCTGTTGCCCATGCTGGAGTGCAGTGGCAGGATCTCGGTTCACTGCAACCTCCGCCTTCCGGGTTCAAGCAATTCTCCTGCCTCAGCCCCCACCCCCACCCCCACCCTCGAGTAGCTGGGAATACAGGCGCGCGCCACCAGGCCCGGCTAAGTTTTGTATTTTTAGTAGAGAAAGGGTTTTGCCCTCTTGGCCAAGCTGGTCTTGAACTCCTGACCTCAAGTGATCCACCCGCCTCGGCCTCCCAAAGTTTTGGGATTACAGGCGTGAGCCATCGCGCCCAGCCACATTCTCCAGTTCTAACAAGCTCCCAGGTGACAGTGATGAAGCTGGTTCGTGAACTGCACTTTAACATGATGTAGAGGATTTTACAAACTAGTAGAGTAAGGGGGTGGCTGCAGGCTGGAGAGGAAGTCCAGGCTAACCGCCTGGCAACTTGAGGTGATCTCCGCCCCCTTGCTCGCTGAGGTTCCCTCCCAGGAATCCGACACGTGACGGTCTGTCCGCCGTCTCAGTCTAGAGGAGCGCTGTAAGCGCCATGGCTCCCAAGAAGCTGTCCTGCCTTCGCTCCCTGCTGCTGCCGCTCAGCCTGACGCTACTGCTGCCCCAGGTAAGATGAGGCGGCGAACCAGCCGGCCGGGTGCGGTGACGCGGGATCAGATCCAGCGGATGAGAGAAAGTCCAAAGTAACAACCAAACAACCCGCAGGGGTAGTTCCATCTCCTCCGCTCTTGACAGGCGCTGACCCTAGACCCAGGCCTCTGCTGAGCAGCGTCTCTTTCTCTTTGTAGGCAGACACTCGGTCGTTCGTAGTGGATCGGGATCATGACAGGTTTCTCCTAGACGGGGCCCCGTTCCGCTATGTATCGGGCAGCCTGCACTACTTTCGGGTACCGCGGGTGCTTTGGGCCGACCGGCTTTTGAAGATGCGATGGAGCGGCCTCAACGCCATACAGTTGTAAGAAGTGCTCGCAAGAGCCGTGCTACTCTTTCTACCGCCCCCTTAGAAAGGAGGTCGGGACAGGAAGACTGCCAGGACT
The DNA here is from genome assembly GCF_000951035.1 of Colobus angolensis palliatus. Lineage (NCBI taxonomy): Eukaryota > Metazoa > Chordata > Mammalia > Primates > Cercopithecidae > Colobus > Colobus angolensis. Next base: position 1,432,525 of record NW_012123487.1, read on the forward strand.
CCTAGGCCAAGGATGGGAAAGAGCAGGCCAGGACCTCCTTCCAACTGCTTCCTGGAGATTCCCTGCAAGGCCTGAGCCCTTAGGCCTCCCTGGCGTCTCTCCACCTTGGGCCCTATTAACCTTTTCCTTTCTCAGTTATGTGCCCTGGAACTACCACGAGCCACAGCCTGGGGTCTATAACTTTAATGGCAGCCGGGACCTCATTACCTTTCTGAATGAGGCAGCTCTAGCGAACCTTTTGGTCATACTGAGACCAGGACCTTACATCTGTGCAGAGTGGGAGATGGTGAGTTAGCTGGAGAAGGGTTAGAACCAGTTATGCTTGTGCAGTTCCTAGACTATTCCCATCTGCCCACACCCTAGGGCCATCTCCAGCACTATACTCAATTCCTTCCCTTCCTACCTTCCCCACCACACCCCCAAAACAAAACCTACATGCTTCTTTGTTCTCTTTATGTTTGTCTCAGGGGGGTCTCCCATCCTGGTTGCTTCGAAAACCTGAAATTCATCTGAGAACCTCAGATCCAGGTGAGTTGAGACAAAAGATATAACACAGAGGCAAGTAAGTAAAAAGGGCCATTTGGGTGCCAAAAGCAGAAGACACCATTCCCAAATTGGAGGTCATCATTCATTTACCAAGTGTTTCCGTCATACCCAGCAGGATGCTAGAAACTGGGGGACCAGACAGACCCCCATCCTTGTGCTGTAGAGCTTATAATATAGTGGAAGAAACTGATTTAAAAAAAAAAAAAATGGCTGGGGGCGGTGGCTCATGCCTGTAATCCCAGCACTTTCGGAGGCCAAGGCGAGTGGATGACCTGAGGTCAGGAGTTTGAGACCCACCTGGCCAACATGGCAAAATGCCATCTCTACTAAAAATACAAAAAATCGGCTGGGCGAGGTGGTGGGCGCCTGTAATCCCAGCTACTTGGGAGGCTGAGGCAGGAGAATCACTTGGGCCCAGGGATCGGAGGTTGCAGTGAGTCGAGATGGAGCAACTACACTCCACCCTGGGTGACAGATCGAAGAGACTTTGTCTCAAAAAAATAGAAAATCCTATCAGCTGTATCGTCACAAACATTAAATTTAAGTGCTTTTTATCACCCCCATTGCCTCCACTCTGGTCCAAAACATCTCTCTCAGCTGGCGTATTTTATAGCTTCCTAACTGGTTTCCCTTGTTTGCCCTCTCTCCCATACAATCTGTTCTCAGTAGAGCAGCCAATGTGATCCTGTTCAAATATAAGTTTAAAGATACATCTCAGATCTTGTCATTTCTCTGCTTAAACCTCTCCAGTAGATTCTCATCTCATTCTGAATATGAACCATAAATTCCTTAATGTGGTAGGTCCTATGCAATTGACCCCAGTCACCTCCTCGACATTATTGCTCTTCTCCCCCATGTTCACTCTGCTCCAGCCACAGTGGCTTCATTGCTGTTCTTCAAACCCACCAGGCCTTGGGCTTTGAGGCCTTTGCATGTGGTACTCCATCACAAGCTTCCTGCAGAAGTCACCTTGGGGAGGCCTTCCTGGTTTCTCTTTGCTCTCTCTATACATACATATATATGTATATATGTGTGTATATACATACACACACACACACACACATATATATAAATTTTTTATTTTTTTTGAGATAGAGTCTTGCTCTGTTGCCCAGAGTGCAGTCATGTGACCCTGGCTCTCTGCAATCTCCGACTGCCAGTTTCAAGTGATTCTTCTGCCTCAGCCTCCCGAGTAACTGGGATTGCAGGCACCTACTACCTTGCCCGACTAATTTTTTGTGTTTTTAGTAGAGACAGGTTTTCGCCATGTTGGCCAGGAGGGTCTCAAACTCCTGACTTCAGGTCATCCACCCCCACCTTGGCCTCCGAAAGTGCTGGAATTACAGGCATGAGCCACCACACCTGGCCACTCCCTCTATATTTTAGGCTCCCCATATACCACCATTTTTGTTTGTTTTGAGATGGAGTTTCGCTCTTGTTGCCCAGGATGGAGTGCAGTGGTGCAGTGTCAGCTCACTGCAACCTCTGCCTCCCGGGTTCAAGTGATTCTCCTCCTGAGTAGCTGGGATTACAGGCACACGCCACCACGCCCAGCTAATTTTTTTGTATTTTTAGTAGAGACAGGGTTTCACCATGTTGGCCAGGATGGCCTCAATCTGTTGACCTTGTGATCTGCCTGCCTCAGCCTCCCAAAGTGCTGGGATTACAGGCATGAGCCGCTGCGCCCAGCCTTACCACTGTATTTTATCCTCCTTCCTTGCTAGGGAATACAATATTTTATTTTATGTTTTATTATTTTATCTTTTTGAGATGGAGTCTTGCTTTGTCACCCAGGCTAGAGTGCGGTGGCATGAGGTAATCTCACAACAGCCTCTGCCTCCCAGATTTAAGCAATTCTCTTGTCTCAGCCTCCTGAGTGGCTGGGGCTACAGGTGCATGCCCACCATGCCCAGCCAACTTTTGTATTTTTAGTAGAGATGGCATTTTGCCATTTTGGCCAGGCTGGTCTCAAACTCCTGACCTCAGGTGATCCATCCACCTCAGCCTCCCAAAATACTGGGATTCCAGGCATAAGCCACCATGCCAGGCCATGTCTTTTTTTTTTTTTTTTTTTTTAAGAGACAGGGTTTCACCATGTTGTCCCACTGGTCTCAAACTCCTGGGCTCAAGTGATCCACCTGCCTCAGAGTCCCAGAGTGCTGGGATTGCAGGTGTGAGCCACCACTCTCAGCCAGGAATAGAATATTTTAAATTATTGTGTGCATGAAGCAAAGTTTGTGCACATTGAACCATCAGAAGTTAAAGGGTCAGATGTGGAATTTTCCAGTTGTAGTATCATGTTGATGCTCAAAATTTTCAAATTTTGGAGCATTTTAAATTTCAGATTAAGGGTACTCAACCTATATAATAATGTTTTAATTGCTTATTTAAATCACCTGCATTATCAGTTACATCATTCTACATTTCTGTGAATTCCCATACTTTGTACCAATCTCAGGTATAAGTTGATTACATAATAATAGCTCTAGGCTATGTATTTAACATTTTTCTTATGTTTATTTTTTGTGTAGATACCATTAAATTCACATAAGCATCTTACTTTTTTTTTTTTTTTGAGACAGAGTCTCACTCTGTCGCCCAGGCTGGAGTGCAATGGTGCAATCCCCGCTCACTGCAACCTCCACCTCCCGGGTTCAAGTGATTCTCCTGCCTCAGCCTCCAGAGTAGCCGGGATTACAGGTGCCTGCCACCACACCCGGCTAATTTTTTGTTGTATTTTTAGTAGAGACGGGGTTTCACTATGTTGGCCAGGCTGGTCTTGAACTCCTGATCTCGTGATCCGCCCGCCTCGGTCTCCCAAAGTGTTGGGATTACAGGCATGAGCAACCATGCCCAGCCTACATTTGTTTTTAAGAGACACTACTTTAAGGTTTCCTATGTTCAAGTTTCATTGACAGGCAAATATACAAGGTGCTTAGGGTTAGGAATTTCTTTTTTTTGGAATTTCTTGACAAGAGTCATTGCTTCCCATATTTAGTGGTGAGCAAGTGTGATGGTAGCCCCTAACGCAGAAGCTCTGCTCCTTCTTTTAGACTTCCTTGCCGCAGTAGACTCCTGGTTCAAGGTCTTGCTGCCCAAGATATATCCATGGCTTTACCACAATGGGGGCAACATCATTAGCATTCAGGTACAAAGGGGAAGTGACTGGGGCAGGGGAAAGAGGTACAAGGGATCCTTGACCTCAATCCCATAGCTGGGTTCCACTTTCCCTCCCCTCTGGCAGGTGGAGAATGAATACGGTAGCTACGGAGCCTGTGACTTCGGTTACATGAGGCACTTGGCTGGACTCTTCCGTGCACTACTAGGAGAAAAGATCTTGCTCTTCACCACAGATGGGCCTGAAGGACTCAAGTGTGGCTCCCTCCAGGGACTCTATACCACTGTAGATTTTGGCCCAGGTCTCAAGCAAGGGCTGGGAGTGGAGTCTGGGGAAGGGACACCTCTTCCACGATATTTACCTTTTTCTTTTGCCTCCTTTTCATAGCTGACAACATGACCAAAATCTTTACCCTGCTTCGGAAGTATGAACCCCATGGGCCATTGGTGAGGGGCCAGAGGGGAATCAGGGAATCAGGGATAGGAATGGGTCCAGCTTAGTTGCATCTCACTCACAGCTTCTTTCATTTCACACTCTAGGTAAACTCTGAGTACTACACAGGCTGGCTGGATTACTGGGGCCAGAATCACTCCACACGGTCTGTGTCAGCCGTAACCAAAGGACTAGAGAACATGCTCAAGTTGGGAGCCAGTGTGAACATGTAAGTAAAGACACTGGGGGCAATATGAATCTGTAGCTGGGAGTTGGGGATGAAAGTTAAGATTCAGTGAGTCAGCTTTTACCTGTTCCCCCACCCTCTCTCACTTCAGGTACATGTTCCATGGAGGTACCAACTTTGGATATTGGAATGGTGAGTCCAGATGGTCCCTGGGATGGAAGCAGGGAGGTAAGAAGGAATTAGAATCTAAGGGCCAGGTGGATTAGGATGTCTAGAAGCTGAATATGGCCACCACTGCCCCCTCTGATGGCAAAATTCTCTGCATGAAGCATGCTTAGTAGTGCCTGTCATCTGAAATACATGTTGAATTAAATTGGCTCAACTTCAGGTGCCGATAAGAAGGGACGCTTCCTTTCAATTACTACCAGCTATGACTATGATGCACCTATATCTGAAGCAGGGGACCCCACACCTAAGCTTTTTGCTCTTCGAGATGTCATCAGCAAGGTACCCTACCACTTCATTAAGCTCCAAAGGCTTTTATTAATTTGGAGGAAGGGAGTGCCCACATTGTAAAGGGATCCCATAAATTGGTGGTTATTGTCTGGGCCACAGAGCCCTCTGAGCATCGCACTGAGGCATTTCCCATTCACCCAAATGGAAATATGTGTGAAGACACACAGGTGTGCAAAATTACTGAGTCTCCATGACCCCTGAAGCTCTTCCCTAGGCCCCAGGTTAGGAACTTTGCCCTAGAGTCTTGGAATAGGTATTATTTTCTGTGGTTTTCCTATGGCTCCTGAGAGAATTTGGGCTCAGTTCCAGGAAGTTCCTTTGGGACCTTTACCTCCCCCCAGCCCCAAGATGATGCTTGGACCTTTGACTCTGCACCTGGTAAGTTCCTCCACATCTTTTCTCTAATACCACACCTATTTTTTCTAGCTAGCCTATTCTTTCTTGTCCTCTATCCAGAAACTTCCCTGATATTCTGATTCTTCTCCCTTATTATAATAGGTTGGGCATTTGCTGGCTTTCCTAGACTTGTTATGCCCTGGTGGGCCCATTCATTCAATCTTGCCAATGACCTTTGAGGCTGTCAAGCAGGTAAGGCATTAACCCACATCTGGTGGAGAAGACAACCTCCCTCAACAGCTATAGCCAAAAGTTCCTTGGCTATAGCCACAGTGTCCTATTTCTGTTTGTCTGAAGTACTCATTCTTCCATACCCAGGACCGTGGCTTCATGTTGTACCGAACCTATATGACCCATACCATTTTTGAACCAACACCATTCTGGGTGCCAAATAATGGAGTCCACGACCGTGCCTATGTGATGGTGGATGGGGTGAGAACCTAATTCCAGGCCGCAAGCCCCAAACTCCTCTCTTCCCCAGGAAGCATTAGCCTTAAGTTCCCCATATTTACACTTTTCCATCTGCCTGCTCTCATTTGCAGAGGGTTCCAGGGATAAGCTGGGATGAGGAAGAGTTTGATTAAGGATAGAGTTCTAGAATAGATGGGTGATAGATGGCTACATTCTCTCTGCCCTCCAAATAAGTATCCTAATGTGGTTTCCTATGCAGTGGCTAAGAGCTAATGCTGAGCCTTGCTCCTATCCTATCTCCTATCCACAGGTGTTCCAGGGTGTTTTGGAGCGAAATATGAGAGACAAACTACTTTTGACGGGGAAAGTGGGGTCCAAACTGGATATCTTGGTGGAGAATATGGGGAGGCTCAGTTTTGGGTCTAACAGCAGTGACTTCAAGGTGAGCTAGCTTTGCCCAGTTACATCCCAGGGCTTGATTAAGGATAGCTTGGCCTCAAAGCTTAGTGAATGATGACTTTTCATTTTCCTTCCCTACAGGGCCTGTTGGAGCCACCAATTCTGGGGCAAACAATCCTTACCCAGTGGATGATGTTCCCTCTGAAAATTGATAACCTTGTAAAGTGGTGGTTTCCCCTCCAGTTGCCAAAATGGCCGTATCCTCAAGCTCCTTCTGGCCCCACATTCTACTCCAAAACATTTCCAATTTTAGGCTCAGTTGGGGACACATTTCTACATCTACCTGGATGGACCAAGGTATTGCTAATGGTGGTGGTTTGGGTAGCAGGGAGGTAAAAGAGAAAAATCACAGGAGAGGAGCAGAAAGTATCCTCTGATTAGAAACCCAAAAGGGTATGATTCTACCCCTGGAGAGCTGACCCTTTCTTTTCCCCTCTTTCCTGCTCCCTATTCCCCAGGGCCAAGTCTGGATCAATGGGTTTAACTTGGGCCGGTACTGGACAAAGCAGGGGCCACAACAGACCCTCTACGTGCCAAGATTCCTGCTGTTTCCTAGGGGAGCCCTCAACAAAATCACATTGCTGGAACTAGAAAATGTACCTCCCCAGCCCCAAGTCCAATTTTTGGATAAGCCTATCCTCAATAGCACTAGTACTTTGCACAGAACACATACCAATTCCCTTTCAGCTGATACACTGAGTGCCTCTGAACCAATGGAGTTAAGTGGACACTGAAAGAAAGGTAGGCCGGGTGTGGTGGCTCACGCCTGTAATCCCAGCACTTTGGGAGGCTGAGATGGGTGGATCACCTGAGGTCAGGAGTTCAAGACCAGCCTGGCCAACATGGTGAAACCCCGTCTCCACTAAAAATACAAAAATTAGCCGGGTGTGATGGTGGGCTGCTTGTAATCCCAGCTACTTGGGAGGCTGAGGCAGGAAAATTGCTTGAACCCAGGAGGCGGAGGTTGCAGTGAGTGGAGATTGTGCCACTGCACTCCAGCCTGGGTGACAGTGAGACTCCATCTCAAAAAAAAAAAAAAAAAAAGAAAGGTAACCCTTGGACCTGGGACATGGAGTGGGCAGGATCCCTTGGTGCTGGCCACAGTGACCATAAGGAATTAAAGGCCACAATGCCTCTGAATGTAAGTACAAGCACACATTCCTTGCCAAACTTTATTGTGATTAAAGTTCCAAAGACAGTACCAGCTCCACATGCCTCTGTGGCCCTGTCTTTGCCCTGGTTCCCGAGTGTCCTTCACCCCTATCTTCCAAATAACCTCTGGTTTCATGGGGATGAGAAAACCTAGGGCTGTTGTGAATGTGCCCTCAGGTCCCTGAGTTGGCCCCAGGTAGAGCTGTAAGAGATCAGGAAGAGGGCCTCCCTGCCTGACGGCGATGATCCTGGAGGCAACGTGTGGAGCAGAAAGAGAAGTCGAGGTAGTGAAAGGGAGTGAGGCCTTGGAGGGATGCCCCACAACTCCAGCAGCGTCTGAACAAGAGGAAGAAAAATGGCTGGACAGGTACCCCAGAAACTTTCCAATCCACGCTCTCCCCATCCCTCCTCCTGCCATTTCTGTTTCCACTGCAGCATCTGCCAGAACATCTCAAATCTCCTCAATAACCCTTCTGAATACTGTGCAGGCACTCATTTCACCCCCAATAGTCCCTGCAACATTACAGTACACCCACTCCCTCATCCCCCGCCCCATACCGAGTATTGACGATTGCAGAGTCAGGGATTGGAGGGGTAGGGGCTCCCAACTGGGCAGCGAGTCGGCGATCTGCAGCCAGAGCTCTCTGAGGGAGACAAGTTGTGTTAAGGACAAGGCCCCAGTGGTGAGTAGGGCACCAAGAGGTGACAGCTGCAAGCTGGGGAAGGGGCTAGACCTCTAGGAAGCCTTTCCATGGACAAGAGAACCTCCAGTCTCACCTTCTCTTGGTCACTGAGGGCGGCAAATCGCCGCTGCTCTTCTCGTTCACGCTCCTCCTGCTCCTGCTGCCTCCGCTGCTGTTCCTCCCGTTGCCGCCGGGCTGCCTTCTGCTCCCTTTTCCGTGTAGCCTGCCGTGCCTCCATTTCTGGTGTCAATGGTCCTGGCACCTGGAGGATTTCAAATATAAGACCCTATAAGCTCTCCTTGGTAAAACTGCCAGAAGTAGAAAGGATCTAGCCAGGAACGGTGATGCTTCCCACTCTGCTTATCCTTCCTATTCCAGCTGACCTGAGCCTTGTTGTAATCATAAGCATCTGGATTCTTCTCCATGAACCTTCGGAACTCATTACGTGTTGATTTGTCAGCTGCAACGGTATAAGGTGGCCGGGCCCGAGAGTCCCTAGGCGCAAAAACTCCAAAAATGGGTTTAACTTGCCTCCTACCTTTCCTAACATCACCCAACCAGATCAAGAGAATATTGTCAAGTAGCCAGTGCTAACTTTAACCTCCAAATTATCCTCTCTATACCCAAAATGACTCAGGATAGGGACCTTTACTCACTGCACAGTGGGGTCGGCACCTGCTTCCAGCAGCAGACGAACCACTGAGCCTCTGCCAGCTGCAGCTGCTGCATGCAGGAGAGTAAAGCCACCAGAGCCCAAGGGGGCACTGAGCAGAGACAGAATTCCAGCGTCTGCAGGGCTGGGTGTTAGCTGGAGCTTCAGCACTCCAAAATCTCCAGCTCGGCAAGCAGCAAGCAGTGCATCCCAGAGCTCTCGCTGACCAGGGGCTTTGGCCTCATCCAGCAAAGGACCCAAGGGGGCTACAACTGCCTGGGATGACTGTGTGGAAGGCTCATCTTCTTGAGGCTGCTGGAGAAGAATCCGATGTGCCCCAGCCTCCTGGTCTTGGCTTTTCTCCTTCTTATTCCTTTTTCTCCTTCTCCGCTTGGGCAATACTTCAGACTCACGAAGATCCAGAGTCCCCACAGTCAACTCCACTAACTCCAACTCTACCTGAAAGCCATCTTCTCCCTCCGACCCTGAACCTAGGGAAAAACCTGACATGTGAAATCCATCTAGGGAGTACTCAGAGGGTGGAAGCAGATGCATAAGAATGAAAGCCTGAAATGAAATTGTTTTTGTCACCCAGATAAAGTAGCACATCAAGAGTTGAGTCCATTATATCACATGCAGAAATGAGACTCTCAGCCCAGACAAGAACAAGTCGCTGGACTCTCCCTGTGAGCAGCCTTAGGATGCTGCACAATAGAGGAAAACATGGAAGCAGCCCTCAGTCTCAAACCACAGCATCCAATCAAAGATAAACTATGTGAGATCCATGCAACACATTCACGCATCTGCTCCACGCGAACACTTTCTTAGCTCTGGGGAAACATCCATAACAAAAGAGATAATAGATTTGGAAAGGTCACTAAACATGTCTCAGTAATTGCTAAGATACAGACACTGTGTGGGTGTGTGTTTAAATAAGGAAATGGGTCAGTTATGAGAGTAGGGAATTTGCCACTGCATTTTTAGGACAGAAACTCAGATCTGACAGTGGCCAGATAGTAATCAAACCCTGTTTGGGAGATTCCTCATTCTGCCCAAGTGCTTCCTTTTCATCACTGCAGATCTTTCTTATTTCTTCCTCAGTAGGCTTCTTTCTCTCCTCTCTTACTGTTTTCCAGTGTGTCTGAGGTAAGTGCAGTCTGACTGCTTCCCGAGGGTCGTCTTCTGCCATAAAACAAAAGATCTTTCTCAACCTTATCTGAGGAGAAGCTAGTGGAGATTTCTCTCAATGCAGATGTAGCCGGGCTGCAGTGCAAGGCTTACAAAGTCCTCTGGATATACCAATGAGAATGGAGGCTTACGTTGGAGAGAACAGGAAGGTCTAGGGAATTGGGATCTGGAGCAAAGGCTCACCATAGACATGCAAAGTGGTCAGCTTATGGAGCACACGCTGTAGCTCTTGGAAGGTGGGTCTGCGGGTGGCGAGGGGGATATCCCAAAGTCGGGGATCCCCCCTTTGCAGGGGTGCCCCCTTGCCTCCAAAGAACAAAGACCGGCCAGAGCGGGGAGCACGCAACAGTATTGTACCAGCCTCCTCCAGCGCCTTAGCCCAGCCTGGCCCTGCCAGCAGGTCACGAACATCCTAGAAAAGAGAGTAACTCAGTCCTGCATACCTTCACTTGGTATTTTTAAATCTCCAACTAAAAAAACGGCCCACAGAAGTGCAAGGAGTAGAAAGTAGAGGATAACACGGAGAAACAATGAGAGGACTAAGGCTCCTGGGGAATCCCTCATCTACCTTTGTCCACCTATAATGAAAATTGGAAGGATATGAGTCAAAAACCTTCCTACTTAACAGTGAGTTGAACTGAGATGCACAAAGAGTATGGATCCGTACCACCAGAGCTAAAAGGCTTAACTCACCTTATATAGTGTGGCTTCATTGTAGCGCCTCAGGTTGGCTCCAGCAGAGCGTGATGGCCCACCCCGGGCATCCCGAAGCCCCTGGGCTGTGCCCCGCTTGGCCCGCACCGTATAGCGGTGAAAGGTTTTGTGTATCACCACTTCTCTTCTGTAGACAGCACAGACTCAGTACTGGAGACCAGCTGGTGCTCCCTAGCTAACAGGATCCACTCCATCCTTACCCTCATGCAGCACCCTCTCACCCTTGAAATATGGCACCAGCAAAGTGCCCAGCTGCAGCCATGAGCACCACGCAGTCTCTGGGACCTCTACTTTGCAGGTTCTGTAGCAGCAGTTCTGCCTCTCCTGGGGGATCCTTGATGACAGAGAAGCATCAGAAACATATCTGTTGCATTCACTGAGAGCAAGAAACCAAGGGCCAATTTTCACAAACATTATTTCATTTAATATTACCACCCTGAGACTTGTTTCCATTTGACAAACAAGGAAATTTGAGGCTTGGAGAGGTAGTTAAGATGAAGTGGTAGAATCACAATTCAAACCTAAATTGGTTTGTTTCCAAACTTAATTCCCTTAAACTTAAAATTCAGGCCAGTTTCAATCCAAAACTATGTTGTCAAGCGTGATACCCACACCCAACAGGAAGGAAAAGAAGCAGGGAGAAATGCACTAGGCTAAGGGAAATCTAGGCTGGGTGTACAAAAAGCTGGGGTTAGCCATACAACCTGTACTGTCACTTGCCTGATGAGGGCCTAGGACACAGCGGTAGGCATAAAGAAACTGGCCCTGGGCATTCTGGAAAAGAACCCGATGAGGGAAAAAGCCTTGGGGTTGGCTAAACTTCTCAAATGTAGCCCTCTCCTGATCCAGTGTCTGCAAGTCCTCCTCACTGGCTGAGTCTGAGTCTTCTGATCCCGAGATGCTGGAAAGATCTCCTGAGGACAGACAACATGAGATACACAAGTTTGGTACCCCATCTTTGTTCTTTGATCAAACTCTAAACTAGTGCTTTCTTATACCTCCATGTCCTACTCCTACATAGGTCCCCCTACCAGTCATCACCTGTGGAGCTCTGCTTTTCAAAGTCCAGGGCAGACAGGAGAGGCTTGTCCTTGAGACGTTGCTTTAGGTTAAACCGATGCCAGTCAAGCTTATAATGTTCCCTCTAGTACAAAGACAAAGAGTGAAATAAAGGTAGAAATATGCCCCAGCCTGGCCTTGTGTATTGGCCAAGACCAGTTATAGAATTCTAGGAAGTACGACCAGGTAACACCAACTGCCTCAGTCAAAGCATGGACCTTTATGAAGACAAATCAAATGTCTACCTCTCCGCACCCACCATTACACTTTTGCTTCTAACATCTAGTTCTGCACCTGACCTATTACCTGTTCTTGGTGGTTCTGGAAGGTTTGGTCACAGGATGAACAGAATAACTTGTCTGAAATATCCACAGGACCCTGGAGTAGCTTTCTTTCTGGGCTTTCTCTCTCCCCTGAGCCTAAATAAGGGAAGAGGAATTAGACATAGAAAGGGAGCCCAAATCCACAGTGACAAGAATTATATTCAGTGTGTGATATACAAAGCAGAGGAGGATACAAGAGATGGCATGATACTGCCTTCAAGGAATTTACACTCTAGTAGTCATGAAATAAACAGTACAGCAATCACTTAATGCAATAAACATGCTTCTGAAAAGATGTATGTAAAATGAATGGAAATAAAATTGGCCACAGTGGCTCACGCCTGTAATCCCAGCACTTTGGGAGGCTGAGGCAGACAGATCACGAAGTCAGGAGATCGAGACCATCCTGGCTAACACGGTGAAACCCTGTCTCTACTAAAAATACAAAAAATTAGCCAGGCTTAGTGGCAGGCACCTGCAGTCCCAGCTACTCAGGAGGCTGAGGCAGGAGAATGGCGTGAACCTGGGAGGCGGAGCTTGCAGTGAGCCGAGATTGCGCCACCGCACTCCAGCCTGGGCGACAGTGAGACTCTGTCTCAAGAAAAACAAATACATAAAAAATAAAGTAGGCCGGGCGCGGTGGCTCACGCCTGTAATCCCAGCACTTTGGGAGGCCGAGGCGGGCGAATCACAAGGTCAGGAGATCGAGACCATGGTGAAACGCCGTCTCTATTAAAAACACAAAAAATTAGCCGGGCGCGGTGGCGGGCGCCTGTAGTCCTAGCTACTCAGGAGGCTGAGGCAGGAGAATGGCATGAACCCGGGAGGCAGAGCTTGCAGTGAGCCGAGATCGCGCCCCAGTGCACTCCAGCCTGGGCGACAGAGCGAGACTCCGCCTCAAAAAAAAAAAAAGTAAAATGAATGTAAACAAAAGCTGGCCCTGGGCATTCTGGAAAAGAACCCGATGAGGGTAAAAGCCTTAGGGTCGGTTAAACTTCTCAAATGCAGCCCTCTCCCAAGATCCAGCGAATGCAAGTCCTCCCCACTGGCTGAGTCTGAGTCTGAGTCTTCTCTAATTTAAATTAGCCAAACAGATTGTTTAGGCGAATCCTAAAGAAAATAATTTCGGTTCAGTTTAAAATTATTTTTAACTGTACAAAAACCACTTCCCAAATGCTATTTTTTAAAGTTTACATTTCCAATTAGTGTACAGTTTGTCTAAGAAGAGGTGCAAGAAAAGATTTAGCCAAACTAGAGTTACACAAAACAGGCCCGACACGGTGGCTCAGGCCTGTAATCTCAGCACTGCGTGAGGCTGACGCAGGCAGATCACTTGAGGCCAGGAGTTTGAGACTAGCCTGGCCAACATGGTGAAACCCCGTCTCTACTAAAAATACAATAATTAGCCGGGCGTGGTGGTGCGGGCCTGTAGTCCCAGCTACTCGGGAGGCTGAGGCAGGAGAATCACTTGAACCCGGGAGGCGGAGATTACAGTGGGCGGAAATCCTGCCACTGCACTCCAGCCTGGGCGACAGAGCAAGACTCTCAAAAAATAAAGCTATACAAAACAAATAATACATTGTTTTATATTCAGCAAAAAGGAATAATTTGAGTGGGGCCCGGTTAAATGTGGAATATATCTGACAACTTTATCTCTACAAAGTTTAAAATGTTTTTGAAGGGAATGGTGTTAACGTGAGAAGACATATGCGATGGCAAAAAGACTTGTTTGAAAACAAGGGCTGTGCTGGAAATTACCCAGAGATTAAGTTAATTTAATCAAGCAGAAAGATGAAATCAACTGGTCTCCTAAGCTCGGGAGTACCAATAAGAATGTGTTCCCTGAACGAGCAATACGTTCTAAGGAGCCCTGTCACGTTTCACATGAAACCTTCCCGGATACCTGAACAGGAAGTACGCGGAGCCCGGGCCAGAGCCTCCCCAGGCGCGTGGCTCACCAGGCTCAGGCCCTGAAGGACCGGAGCATCCGCACTGAGGTCAAACAGGGAGATCGACGCAGGAGCCTGGGCTGCATCTGGAGCCGGCGACATGGCTGAGCAGAAATTACTTAGCAGCAGCTCCTGGAGTAGAAAGCGTGTCACAAACAGAGCTCCTGCAAACGAGATCCTACTGCTGCGTCTCCTGCCTGCCTGACTTCGTTCCCCCTGCACCGCAAGGCTTCTCGTCCCTCATCCTGCTACCAGCTGTGAGATGAATACCTTGACCCCAGTCCGGTTTCTCAAACCCCCAGGCTCGGCCCACAAAAGAATGAAATGGGCATCCAGCTCCCAAATCGAGTCCAACAGAGTTAAAAATCACTGAGGTTGCCTAGCCGAACTTTCTTCGTTACCCATGCGACCAGCAATGACTGGCCCGCGTAAACTCGCCCGCGCCCTTAGAAGCCGCACCAACTGTCCCGAGAGCTGAGCGGCACGCAAGTCCTCAAGTCGGCAGCCGGATTTCTGCAGCACAACAATCCCCGTCACTACGGAGCAGCGAAGAGGACAACCGGCGGCGTCCGCACCTGAGCCCCGCCCCACGTACAGCACACTATTGGGCCGCTGACTGTCCGAGACCCGCCTCGAGCCTTTAGTCTCGTCTCTGAAGCCGAGAATTGGCAGTTGTGTCTCCACCCCCCGTGCTTATTGGCCAGCCTGGCTGCGGGTGACAGTGAGTGGCAGACACCGGGCCTAGCGCTCCGGATTGGGCCGAGCCAAGCCGAGCCGAGCCGAGCCGGCGGAGCCTCTGGAATCACACGGGTCGCTGTTTCTGAGGTGAGACGTGAGACAGTTATTGGAATCCCAGGGCCCGTGTCTGGCCTTGCCCAGGGGTGCCTGCGGAGCCCTAAGTGAACTCGCGGCAGGTAACGGGGGAAGGGGCGCCGCCGGCGGGGCGGGGGCGTGCAGCCGGAATGTTTTGATTGCGGGCGCGCGCAGACGAGGGCGCGCGCGGGCGCCGGGGCCGCGCACAAGGTTGTCCGCTGTTGGGAGCTGCCAGCCCTTGGCCTGGGGCCGGGCGACCCTGGGGCGAAGTGGACTCCGGTCCACGGTCGCCGCGGCTGGATGTGGGGAGGCAAGCCAGCCCACCCGGGCTATCAGCTGTAGGGCTGACTCGATCCCCGGAACATCCGCAGGAACCCCTAAGCCTAGGCCCAGCCGGCCGGGGCTCCACGGGCCCTGGTCCACACGGACCCTGTGAGTGGTGACTTCCCTGAGGGGCAGGACTCTCACTTGCCCAGGGAATCCCACCGGGGCCAGGCTGGGCCAAGATCCACGGCCCCCAGGGGCTGCACGGACAGGTGAGTACCACGACCATGCCTGGCTCCCAGGACCTAGGGAACCCACAAATTCACCTAGGATCGGGGGTCTACACTGACCCAGTCAAGGTTTCCCATCCAGCAGGTTTGCTCACCGGCTGGATCTTTGGTGCTAGGGAAGTAAGAAGAGGGTGACCAGAAAGGTCCTCTTGAGGAAAGACTCTCTTGGGGTTTTGTGGACCCTGAGAAGTATGTCATTTCTGAGGCTAAGGTGGAGCAATGGAGAGAGTCCAGAGGGGCCCCTGGCCTCAGGTCTGTACCCACTCATTCTCCATGGGGTCCCTAAGTTACTTCTTGAGACTCTGGAGTTGGAACAGTGGCCCTGTTTAGCGCAGCCAGAGGAAGTGCTGGTAGTCCTGGGCTGGAAGGGTGCTTCTTCCTCACTGCAGCCTTCCTGCCCCATGCTTGGCCTCCTCTTCATGGGGTGTGGATGGGTGGGAGGGTGGGGTTCCTTTTTATCCCCACTCCCCACTCTCTGGGGCCTGACATCTTCTCCTCCAGCAGCTGCAGAGCATCGAGGGCTGGAGTGGAGCACATACTGTCCATGGAGCTGGTAGGGCCATGTGCTTTTCTCAAACATTTGTTTGCAAAGTGCTTCCAACCTGCTAGTCTCTTGGGAGACCAGGGTGGGGGAGGGACTTTTCTGTCCTTTAAATGGAAGATGAAACAGCCTCCAACAAAGGGGCAGATTCTGGCTTTGGGCCAGGAAGGCAGCAGTAGATGCCCAGACTGGCCAGAGTTAAGGCCCCCCTAGCCCTGAGCTTACTGCCTTCCTTGTGTTACTACTTCTCTGCCTCTGAGCCAAGCAGGCTGGTAGTGGAGACAAAGCCCAACGGTACTTTCTTACTCCTTTTGGCACTAGGCAGGGCAGCCCGTGGGCAGCAGCTGGAACTGAATCAGGGTCTCTTCTTCCTCATTGGCAGGTGGTCAAGGTGGACAGGGGGTGGTGGTGATGGCGCAGTTTGACACTGAATACCAGCGCCTAGAGGCCTCCTACAGTGATTCACCCCCAGGGGAAGAGGACCTGTTGGTGCACGTCGCTGAGGGGAGCAAGTGTGAGTTCTTGGACATGACAGCCATAGGGAGAGCTGATGGAAGACCGTGGAGGGAGCAAGGGGCTTGTGTTCTCCCAGAGCTCTGACATCTCTGTTCCTATCCCACAGCACCGTGGCACCATATTGAAAACCTTGACCTCTTCTTCTCTCGAATATCCTTTTGTGTTTCCGAGTTGGAGCTCTGGGACCTTTAGTGTCTCTCTAAGCCGGGTCTCTGGTGGAAGGTGGGGGTAGGTTTGACTCTAATACCTGGAATGGGGAATGGAGCTCATCCTGAGGCTGAAAGAGGCTGGTGAAATCATCATTAAGTAATGATAGCCCACATTTACCAAGATCTGTTGCCCGTGTCTACTTTGTGGTGTTAATTTGTGGAGCCTTTCTAAGGGTAAGCCTCCATTTTTTTTTTTTTTTTTTTTTTTGAGATGGAGTCTCTGTTGCTGCTAGAGTCCAGGGGCAATCTCAGCTCACTGCAACCTCCACCTGCCGGGTTCAAGGGATTCTCCTGCGTCAGTCTCCCATGTAGCTGGGATTACAGGCACCTACCACGATGCCTGGCTATTTTTTGTATTTTTCATAGAGACAGGGTTTCACCATTGTTGGCAAGGCTGGTCTTGAACCTCCTGACCTCAAGTGATCCACCCGCCTCAGCCTCCCAAAATGTTAGGATTACAGGCGTGAGCCACCACACCCAGCCGAGCCTCGTTTTTGATGGGATGTTAATAATCGTAAAAAGTAACATCTTTTGACTCATTCTGTGTCAGCTCTGTGTTAAATACTTTACATGCATTATCTCAGACCTAATACTCCCATGAGATAAGTGTTATTCATTCCTAATGTGCCACTGTGGACGGACAAAAGTTGAGAGGTTAAGTAACTTGGTAAAGTCACACAGCTAGAAAGTCACAGAGCCAGGACTTAAGCTTGAGTGTGTTGACACCAAAGTCTGTGCTCTTACCTGCTGTCTTTACTGACCACTTTTTCTTAACAATTATACGTTTATAATCTGCACCAGAAGAATGGCTTCACATGTATGCTCATCGGGGAGATCTTTGAGCTCATGTAAGTATAAGAAGGGACAGATGATGTGGTAAAAGAATACGTCTTAGTCTTTCCTCTCCTTGCACTCATGCCTGGCCCAACCTGCCAGTACAACTCAGTCCTAGGCTAAAACTTTGTAGACCTCTGTAGTTCAGGGACTGGGTGTGGCACCAAAACTTACAGCTTCACCTTTCTTTTTTTTGAGATGGAGTGAGTCTCACTCTGTCGCCCAGGCAGGAGTGCAGTGGTGCGACCTTGGCTCGGTGCAATCTCTGCCTCCCAGGTTCAAGTGATTCTCCTGCCTCAGCCTCCTTAGTAACTGGGACAACAGGCATGTGCCACCATGCCTGGCTAATTGTTTTTGTATTTTTAGTAGAGATGGGATTTCACCAAGTTGGCCAGGCTGGTCTCCAACTCCTGACCTCAGGTTAGGTTATTCACCTACCTCGGCCTCCCAAAGTGCAGGGATTACAGGCATGAGCCACCGTGCCCGGCCAAGCTTTCTCAAAAGAAAAGCTTTCCAAGTCTTATCTCTTCCGTGAAGAGAACCCAGGCCTTGGTTGGGCACGGCAGCTCACACCTATAATCCTAGCACTTTGGGAGGCCCTAAAAATACAAAAATTAGCCGGGTGTGGTGGCGCATGCCTGTAGTCCCAGCTTCTTGGGAGGCTGAGGCACAAGAATCACTTGAACCTGGGAGGTAGAGGTTGCAGTGAGCTGAGATTGTGTCACTGCACTGCAGCCCAGGTGACGGAGTGAGACTCTCTCTCAAAAAAAAAAAAAAGGAAAAGAAAAAAGAACTCAAGTCTTGACCTTGATCATCTCAATGCTCCAGTGGAAAATACATTGTTCAGTCAGGAGGTCTCAGAGATGCCAGCCACAGAGAAAAGCCTCTGTTCTGCCTTGGCTGTACCATGGCCTGCTCCTAGGCAGAGAGCCTCCTGGGAGAGAGAAGCCATATAGCATTGCCAAAGGGGAAGGGGCTAAGAAGCCCTCCTTCAATCAGAAAACTCCCCCAAGGGCTTTTAACTACAACCTCAAAAGGCAATCAGGGACTGGAGATCAGAGACCCACAGGATGAAACCTTCAAGAGTCCAGAAGTGGTGGCTGAGGTTACCATGAGGTGAGGAAAGCAGGCTGCAGCTGTGGCAGCTGAGGCTAAGAGCAAAGAGTGGGCCTGAGACAGTTCTGTGGGGCTGAGGAGCAGAGAGGGCCCACTGGGAGTTCTCCAGGCCCTTCCAGTTTCCAGTCTTGTTCTGCTACCTCCAGACTCTTCTCTTCCCACTGGGTTTCACTGGGGCCTCTCTGGCTCTCAGACTGCACTCCTTCTTTCCAACTCTCCAGGCAGTTCCTCTTTGTGGTTGCCTTCACTACCTTCCTGGTCAGCTGCGTGGACTATGACATCCTATTTGCCAACAAGATGGTGAACCACAGTCTTCACCCTACTGAACCCGTCAAGGTCACTCTGCCAGACGCCTTTTTGCCTGCTCAGGTCTGTAGTGCCAGGTAAGGGCTGCAAGTCAAGAGGACACCATAGCCTTGAGTTCTGCTAGCAGGTGGGTAATAGAGTGGAGTCTGAGGCAGCAACTCATACTCCAGAACTGACTCAGGCTCAGTCTTGCAAAAATACTTCAGGATAGCAGCGTCTCTACCAAGACTCCTTCCTTGAGGGCCACCTCTCCTCCCCTTCTTTTTTCCCACCAGGATTCAGGAAAATGGCTCCCTTATCACCATCCTGTTCATTGCTGGTGTCTTCTGGATCCACCGGCTTATCAAGTTCATCTATAACATTTGCTGCTACTGGGAGATCCACTCCTTCTACCTGCATGCTCTGCGCATCCCTATGGTAAGACTGGGAAGTTGAGCACTTAGCCCATAGTCTAAGATGTATTGGGAGGTATGGGTGTATACCTGGGCATCAGTTGTCCTTATCTGTCACTGGCAGGTCAGGAAGTGTCTCTTAAGCTCACAACCCTTGAACCTCACTTCTAATACAGGGCAAGGGGGTCGAGGCAACAACTCCACCTTCCATACTTTGTCTCTTCCCCACCTCACCCTGCAGTCTGCCCTTCCGTATTGCACGTGGCAGGAAGTGCAGGCCCGGATCGTGCAGACTCAGAAGGAGCACCAGATCTGCATCCACAAACGTGAGCTGACAGAACTGGACATCTATCACCGCATCCTCCGTTTCCAGAACTACATGGTGGCACTGGTTAACAAATCCCTCCTGCCTCTGCGCTTCCGCCTGCCTGGCCTCGGGGAGGCCGTCTTCTTCACCCGTGGCCTCAAGTACAATTTTGAGCTGATCCTCTTCTGGGGACCTGGCTCTCTGTTTCTCAATGAATGGAGCCTCAAGGCCGAGTACAAACGTGGGGGGCAACGGCTAGAGCTGGCCCAGCGCCTCAGCAACCGCATCCTGTGGATTGGCATCGCTAACTTCCTGCTGTGCCCCCTCATCCTCATATGGCAAATCCTCTATGCCTTCTTCAGCTATGCTGAGGTGCTGAAGCGGGAGCCGGGGGCCCTGGGAGCACGCTGCTGGTCACTCTATGGCCGCTGCTACCTCCGCCACTTCAACGAGCTGGAGCACGAGCTGCAGTCCCGCCTCAACCGTGGTTACAAGCCCGCCTCCAAGTACATGAATTGCTTCTTGTCACCTCTTTTGACACTGCTGGCCAAGAATGGAGCCTTCTTTGCTGGCTCCATCCTGGCTGTGCTTATTGCCCTCACCATTTATGACGAAGATGTGTTGGCTGTGGAACACGTCCTGACCACCGTCACACTCCTGGGGGTCACTGTGACCGTGTGCAGGTGGGCCAGGGCCGCAGGCGGGAACAAGCAGTCTAGCATTCCTGGGAAAGGCTTACATCTCACCATGACCCTGATCCCACTAGGTCCTTTATCCCGGACCAGCACATGGTGTTCTGCCCTGAGCAGCTGCTCCGCGTGATCCTCGCTCACATCCACTACATGCCTGACCACTGGCAGGGTAATGCCCACCGCTCACAGACCCGGGACGAGTTTGCCCAGCTCTTCCAGTACAAGGCAGTGAGTGGAGTTGGAGTTAGGGCCTGCTAGAGACTGGCTGGTAGCTTGGTGGTGAGGGCTGGGCTCCCTCCTGCTCGCTTGTGACCTTGGTCCCGCCCTTTTAGGTGTTCATTTTGGAAGAGTTGCTGAGCCCCATTGTCACACCCCTCATCCTCATCTTCTGCCTGCGCCCACGGGCCCTGGAGATTATAGACTTCTTCCGAAACTTCACCGTGGAGGTCGTTGGTGTGGGAGATACCTGCTCCTTTGCTCAGATGGATGTTCGCCAGCATGGTCATCCCCAGGTACTGGGAGAGGCAGGAGCCAGGTGGCCAGGGATAATGCTGGAACATACAGTGTCTTTGGGAAAACCACAAAAAGACACCTCTTCTGAGTCACACAAAGGCAATCCTATACCAGGGGCACACTGCTTGGGAGCCTGGGCTGGATTTCAGCCCTAATTTGCACCCTGGGCCAAGCTCCCTTAAGAAAGGCACAACACAAGTAACTGGCTCAGCATGCGGCCCCGCCTGGGGTGGGGGGCACCAGGGCCCCTGGGAAAGATTGATAGTGCACTGTGGTTTCCATCCTCCAAGGGTAAGGCCTCTCCACTAATAGGGAAGGTGCAGGAAGGCTCCTGGAAGAGAACAGTCCTGCTTACTCTGCTCTTCCTTGTGCAGTGGCTGTCTGCTGGGCAGACAGAGGCCTCAGTGTACCAGCAAGCCGAGGATGGAAAGACAGAGTTGTCACTCATGCACTTTGCCATCACCAACCCTGGCTGGCAGCCACCACGTGAGAGCACAGCCTTCCTAGGCTTCCTCAAGGAGCAGGTTCAGCGGGATGGAGCAGCTGCTAGCCTCGCCCAAGGGGGTCTGCTCCCTGAAAATGCCCTCTTTACGTCTATCCAGTCCTTACAATCTGAGTCTGAGGTGTGTTCCTGGGGACTGGGAGATGATGGGCAGAGTGGACTTCAGGAACTGGGAGTTGAGGACCGGGCATGGGGTGGAAGGCTTCCTTCTGTCTCTTCAGTATGCACCATTGGGGCCTGAGATACAGAATACTAGAGGACCCTGGAGGCCTTTTTTGTTTCTTTTTTTTTTTTTTTTTTTTTTTTTTTTTGAGACGGAGTCTCGCTCTGCCGCCCAGGCTGGAGTGCAGTGGCCGGATCTCAGCTCACTGCAAGCTCCGCCTCCCGGGTTTACGCCATTCTCCTGCCTCAGCCTCCCGAGTAGCTGGGACTACAGGCGCCCGCCACGTCGCCCGGCTAGTTTTTTGTATTTTTTAGTAGAGACGGGGTTTCACCATGTTAGCCAGGATGGTCTCGATCTCCTGACCTCGTGATCCGCCCGTCTCGGCCTCCCAAAGTGCTGGGATTACAGGCTTGAGCCACCGCGCCCGGCCTTTCGTTTCTTAAGAATTCTACCTACCCCTACCCCTTTCTTTCATAGCCCCTGAGCCTTATTGCAAATGTAGTAGCTGGCTCATCCTGCCGGGGCCCTCCACTGCCCAGAGACCTGCAGGGCTCCAGGCACAGGGCTGAAGTGGCCTCTGCCCTGCGCTCCTTCTCCCCGCTGCAACCTGGGCAGGCGCCCACGGGCCGGGCGCACAGCACCATGACAGGCTCTGGGTGAGTAAATGGGGGCCAAGATGGGAGGGCATGGCAGCCCTCAGCAGCTTGTGTGGGTCTTGGAAAAGTTCACAGCTGCTGTCTGTCTGTACTGGGAGAGACAGGGTGGATGCCAGGACAGCCAGCTCCGGGAGCAGCGTGTGGGAAGGACAGCTGCAGAGCCTGGTGCTGTCGGAATACGCGTCCACAGAGATGAGCCTGCATGCCCTCTATATGCACCAGGTGAGTACGCAGCTGAAAAACAGAGTAGAGGGTTTAGATGCGGAGAAGTAAGACTGGGGTTCCAAACCCTTCTCTGCCATTTACCTGCTCTGCCACCCCCAATCCCATATCTACCTTCTTAATACCCTTTTTAGCTAAGCGTGCTCTCATCCAGGGCCTTCACACACTTGCAGTTTCCCCTTCCTAGAATCCACTTCCCTGGGATATCCAGATGGCCTCCTCCTTCTTCTCAGGTCTCTGCAGCTGCCGTTTCCCTAAGACTTTCTCTGATTACTCTCAGTAGAAGGCTTCCTTGCCACCCTCCTGAGTCTTCCTGTCTTAGTTTTCTCCATAGCATTTAGCACCATGTGACATACCGTGCTTTTTCCTTATTTGCTTATTCTGTATCCCCTCTACCAGTATATAAGCCTCACAAGGGCTGGCATTTCTGTCTGTTTTGTTCACTGCTGTCTCCCCACACCTAAAAGAGTGCCTGGCACTTAGACCATCAGTCGGTTTGTTCTTGAATCAAATGAATAGGTAAAATGAGGGCCATTACAACACAGGCTTGTGAATGTAACCTGCAAAGATCAGAGGTATATTACACACTATTAACATAATAGGTGCTCTGAGGCAAGGATTCTCAGGGAAGGGGTAAAGCAGGAACTGACTGATAGCAGGTTGGAGGGCAGCTGTTTCAGATGGACATCCTTCTGTCCCCCACTAACGAGCCCCCCATTTCTCCAGCTCCACAAGCAGCAGGCCCAGGCTGAACCTGAGCGGCATGTATGGCACCGCCGGGAGAGTGATGAGAGTGGAGAAAGCGCCCCTGATGAAGGGGGCGAGGGCGCCCGGGCCCCCCAGTCTATCCCTCGCTCTGCCAGCTATCCCTGTGCAGCACCCCGGCCTGGAGCTCCTGAGACCACCGCCCTGCACGGGGGCTTCCAGAGGCGCTACGGCGGCATCACAGGTATCCAGTTGGGGGTATAGAAAGAAACAGGCTGCAGGGAAGAGTAGTTCTTCCAGGGCCTCTCCAGGGGAAGAAAGAGGTCTGAGGGACCAGGCCCAAAGACTCACCCCCCAAGCAGCCCGCAGCCTGTTCCTCATTCTTGTGTTCCTTCTGTGAGTATGCTTACTCTTACTTGTCTCCAGATCCTGGCACAGTGCCCCGGGCTTCCTCTCATTTCTCTCGGCTGCCTCTTGGAGGGTGGGCGGAAGATGGGCAGTCGGCATCAAGGCACCCTGAGCCCGTGCCCGAAGAGGGCTCGGAGGATGAGCTACCCCCTCAGGTGCACAAGGTAAGGGCCCCAGGACCTAGGAACAAGTGCCAGAAGTAGTAACTGTCCAGGGTGAGGTAACAGCCTTTCAGGGGAAGGAAGGTATGCCCCACCCCCACGCAGAGATTCTGTACCCTCCCCTCCAAAATACACTACCCCTTCTTTTCTCAACTGCTCTGCAGGGCTTGGTTTTTCCTTTCCTTACCTCCCCAGGAATCAACCTTTCCTGTCCCTTTATCTCTAGGTTTCTGTGGGGCTAGCAGGTATCAACCAGTAGCTGAAGACTATCTCTGTTACCAACCCTTTCTCTCCACAGGTATAGACAAAGCTGAGCAGGGTTCCTATGGCCCAGGATGGAGGCCACCGCTGCCCTGCCATCCCATCCCGTCTTTCCGCCATGGGAGGGCTCCTCTGAGTGTTGCCTGGCCCCACGTGTGTGGTGTTTGTGTGTCTGTGCCTGGCCAATGGAGGTGCCAACACTGGGCTTGCCACAGCCCCAGGAGAGGAATTTGGGGCCTAGGAACTGAGGGCACACAGGACTCTAGCCTCATCCCCAGGACCCCCTTGGCTCAGAGTGTGGTGCTAGAAACCGGTCCCCAGCCCAGCCCCAGTACTGCCACCTTTACACCTACCCCTGCAAGTCCCCAGAGGGCTGCCCACCACAGAAGCTGCCAAGCAGGGAGAACCTGTGCCAACTGTGGAGTGGGGAGGTTGGGCCTGGACCCTCAACCCCTGCAACGTTCCCTAGCCCCCTCAATAGATGAGCAGGTCAGGCTGTGGCCCTTACCTCACCTGCAGTTCTCGCCCAGTGCTGCAGCCGGCTCACCTCTCTCCGCTTCCTGCACATCACTGGCCTGTGTGTGCTGCTTGCTCCTGTTCTGTTCGCTTGCTCCCGTTCCGTTCGGCTTTTGCTTTGCGTTGGGGTGAAGGCCCTAGCTTCCAGCTCCCCTCAACGCTATCTTTTGACACTAAGAAAGGAGGTTTCTAAATTGTAGGAGCAGGATGGAAATACTTTGCTGCCCTTTCCAACTTTTAGGATGGGCCCCCAGGAGACTAAGGTCTTCCTGGGCCCTCATTGCTGCTTATCGTACCCCCCATCACCTGCACATGGGACAGACCGGGCTGGAGGGTGACCTCAGCTATGTACGTCCCAGCAAGAGAGCTCTGGCCCGCATCTCGCTGTCCCCTGGAGGGGGGTGAAGGGCGATGCCTCGCCCGAGGCTTTGGGCTGCTGCACTGCATGCTGGGACTGCTCCTACTCTGTCCCACCCCTCACCCAGCTGTGGTCCGGCTTTGGGAGAGTGGTGAATTACGCTGCCCGAACTCGGAGCGGAGCAGGGTACGGACCGTGTACAGCTTGATAACCCTTAATAAAAAGGGAGTTTGACCAGATTTCTTGTTGTCTCGCGCGGCTAGAATCCTGGAAACAAGAGAAATGGGATGGACTCGGCCGGGGTCTAGAGCAAAGTATGTTTAGGCCGTCGCTCAGATACGCTGAGCTAGGCGGCTGGCGGAAGGGCAGCTTCCGACCCACGGTTCCGTGGAGGTCTGTTTCCAGCCCCAAGCCACGATTCCGTGGAGGCTTCCAACCGAACGTGGTGGTCGGATTTCCCGCCCTGAGCACGTAAACAAGCCGGCTCTACCTCTCTTTTGCATTCCTCGCGTGCACCATTTCCCCCGCCCCCCTTCGGAGACATTTGGCCAATGGGAACCCTGGGTAGGGGCTGGAGGCGGTCATGTGGGCGGGGCTACGCCCGAGGATCACGGTGCGAGTCCAAAACCGAGCATTCCCGTGGGCCTGCAGTCGGCGGAAGGGTCCCGGGCCCAGAGCCAGTGGGGTCGGGCTCAGACGGCGTACGTGCCCTGCGTGAGTGCGTGGCGGCGGCGCGTGCGCGAGGGGAGTGGGCAGTGAGGCCTGGTCCACGTGCGTCCCTTCTCGGGACCCCAGCAGCTTAGCGCCCAGCGGCTACGTGAGCCGAGACACCCGGATGTCCTCGCCCCTCTCCGAGTGATCAGTCCCGTCCTTTGGTCCCGCAGTGCCCTTAGTCTCGGACTGTGTCCACGCATGGCCATGGTGACTGTGGGCAACTACTGCGAGGCCGAAGGGCCCATGGGTCCGGCCTGGATGCAGGATGGCCTGAGCCCCTGCTTCTTCTTCACGCTGGTGCCTTCGACGCGGATGGCGCTGGGGGCTCTGGCCTTGGTGCTGGCTCTTCCCTGCAGACCCCGGGAGCCGCCCGCTGGTACTGATTCGCTGTCTTGGGGGACCGGCCCTCGCGTCTCTCCCTACGTGCTGCAGCTGCTTCTGGCCACACTTCAGGTGGCGCTGCCCCTGGCTGGCCTGGCTGGCCGGGTGGGCACTGCCCGGGGGGCCCCACTGCCAAGCTACCTACTGCTGGCCTCCGTGCTGGAGAGTCTGGCCGGTGCCTGTGGCCTGTGGCTGCTCGTCGTGGAGCGGAGCCAGGCGCGGCAGCGTCTGGCAATGGGCATCTGGATCAAGTTCAGGCACAGCCCGGGTCTCCTGCTCCTCTGGACTGTGGCGTTTGCAGCCGAGAACTTGGCCCTGGTGTCTTGGAACAGCCCACAGTGGTGGTGGGCAAGGGCGGACTTGGGCCAGCAGGTGAGGGACTCTGTGGGCAGGGGGGAAGCCTCTGCCGGCCGGGCCTGGGAGAAAGCACTGCATGTCCAGTCACACTGCTTCCAGGCTTTAGGATGCCTCTAAGCAAAGGGAGAAGGGAGGGGCTGAGTCCTGAGGGGAGCTGATAGCCAGCTGGTGGGGTGTGTCTTTGCTGAGTCACTGTGGTTTTGCTTTTTTTTTTTTTAAGCCTGTAAGTGCTGCATGTATTCATGACACCAGTCCCTGGCCCTATTATAAGTAGTAATACAATGAAATTTTATCCTCAATGATACTCTCTCCACTTATATTTCATTCTAGGTTCAGTTTAGCCTGTGGGTGCTGCGGTATGTGGTCTCTGGAGGGCTGTTTGTCCTGGGTCTCTGGGCCCCTGGACTTCGTCCCCAGTCCTATACATTGCAGGTTCATGAAGAGGACCAAGATGTGGAAAGGAGCCAGGTACACCTCAGTTTCTTTTTTTTTGGAGACAAGGTCTTGCTCTGTCACCAGGCTGGAATACAGTGCCACGATCTTGGCTCACTGCAACCTCTGCCTCCCGGGTTCAAGCAATTCTCCTGCCTCAGCCTCCTGAATAGCTGGGACTACAGGCACATGCCGCCATGCCCAGCTAATTTTTGTATTTTTAGTAGAGACAGGGTTTCACAACGTTGGCCAGGATGGTCTCGATCTCTTAACCTCGTGATCTGCCTGCCTCGGCTTCCCAAAGTGCTGGGATTACAGGCGTGAGCCACCGCACCCAGCCTCCTTTTGTTTTTAAGACAGAATCTTGCTCTGTCGCCCAGACTGGAGTGTAGTGGTGCGATCTCAGCTCACTGCACCCTCTGCCTCCTGGGTTCAAACAATTCTCGTGCCTCAGCCTCCCAAGTAGCTGGGATTACAGGTGTGTACCACCACACCCGGCTAATTTTTGTATTTTTAGTAGAGGTGGGGTTTCACCGTGTTGGCCAGGCTGGTCTTGAACTCCTGACCTCAGGTGATCCACCTGCCTCGTCCTCCCAAAGTGCTGGGATTACAGGCATGAGCCACTGCACCAGGCCCCACCTCAGTTTCTGAATCCTAGAGTCTCTTCATTTCATTCCCTGTCATCATTCCTTCCCTGCAAAATGAAACGCTTCTCTTCCAAATCTCAGTTTGCAACTTAGTTTTTCTGACCCCATCAAGGATCACTTGTGGGTCTGAGATACCTGGGAGCTATAACCCAATATGTTTTTCCCTAATGGGTTTTTGGCTAGTGCACTTGCTTGATTTCTGAGCTCCCCTCCTACGTGTTTCACCATCCTAGGTTCAGTCAACAGCCCAACAGTCTACCTGGCGAAATTTTGGCAGGAAGCTCCGCCTCCTGAGTGGCTACCTGTGGCCTCGAGGGAGTCCAGCTCTGCAGGTGGTGGTGCTCATCTGCCTGGGGCTCATGGGTTTGGAACGGGCACTCAACGTGTTGGTGCCTATATTCTATAGGAACATTGGTGAGCAGGAGGAGTGCCAGCTCAGTGTGCTGGTCCTTCATCAGTTTGGTGGCTGGGGTGGTCCTTACCTAGGGAGGTGGGACAGAGCTGGGTGGTCAGAAAGAGGCTGTGGCTGGTACCTGGGGCCATTTTGCCTGAAGAGAGTCCTGGGTGCCATAAGTGGGCTCTGACTCTTTTTCTCCACAGTGAACTTGCTGACTGAGAAGGCACCTTGGAGCTCTCTGGCCTGGACTGTTACTAGCTACGTCTTCCTCAAGTTCCTCCAGGGGGGTGGCACTGGCAGTACAGGTATGAGAGACTCCGCCCTTACCCTGCTAGGTACAGTCCCCTCCCACAGGCATTCCCTCACCATCCACCTCTCCCAGCATTCCTCCCCAGCCCCCATGTGCTCTCAGACCTTTCACTTCCTGGTGCTGGGCTGACATCCCTCAGCTCCCAGGCCCTACTGAGGCCTCCCCTGGCTTCCTACAGGCTTCGTGAGCAACCTGCGCACCTTCTTGTGGATCCAGGTGCAGCAGTTCACGTCTCGGCGGATGGAGCTGCGCATCTTCTCCCACCTGCACGAGCTCTCACTGCGCTGGCACCTGGGGCGCCGCACAGGGGAGGTGCTGCGGATCGCGGATCGGGGCACATCCAGTGTCACAGGGCTGCTCAGGTGCCACCCCAGTGGAAAGGGCATGTGGGAGGGTGGAGCCAGAGAAGCAGGGAGAGGGGCCTGTAGGAGGAAGAGAACAGACCTTGCCTGAGGAGCTGCCCCTCCCACCTTGGTGTTTTTTAAATCATAGGATTATTGTATACATGCTCTCCTAATAACTCAGGTAATGCAGGCAGAGGGCAAATCTCTTTCGAGCTGCCCTCACTTCTTCAGAGCTTCCCACTCTTCAGTATGTTGGGTTCTGCTCTTTTTTGAGACAGAGTCACGCTCTGTCACCCAGGCTGGAGTACAGTAGTGTAAATCTCTGCTCACTGCAACGTCTGCCTCCCAGGTTCAAGCAAGTCTCCTGCCTCAGCCTCCTGAATAGCTAGAATTACGGACCGGACGTGCACCAGTGTGCCTGGCTAATTATTGTATTTTTATTTTTTATTTATTTATTTTTTTGAGACGGAGTCTCACTCTGTCGCCCAAACTGGAGTGCAGTGGCCAGATCTCAGCTCACTGCAAGCTCCGCCTTTCGGGTTCATGCCATTCTCCTGCCTCAGCCTCCCGAGTAGCTGGGACTATAGGCACCCGCCACCTCGCCCGGCTAGTTTTTTTTTGTATTTTTTTTAGTAGAGACGGGGTTTCACCGGGTTAGCCAGGATGGTCTCGATCTCATGACCTTGTGATCCGCCCGTCTCGGCCTCCCAAAGTGCTGGGATTACAGGCTTGAGCCACCGCGCCCGGCTATTGTATTTTTAGTAGAGACGGGGTTTCACCATGTTGGCCAGGCTGGCCTCGAACTCCTGGCCTCGTGATCTGCCCACCTGGCCTTCCAAAGTGCTGGGATTACAGCTGTGAGCCATCGTGCCCGGCTGGGTTCTGCTTTTTTGCATTTTTACATACATACTATATATGCAGACTCACATAACTAATATGGTATCGTGGAGGTTTTTGCTAAAACAAATGGTATTGTGACATAGCCATCATTCTCAGAGTTGCTTATTACCAGAACATTATGGAGATATGTTTTTCTTTCATGCCTGAAGGTCTCCCTCATTCACTGTGATTGATACAGAGAATTCTGTAGTTTGGGCATGGTTGATTTAGCCACCCACCTCTTGGGGTAGAATCAATTAAGACTGGTTCCAGTCTGTTGCTTGAAAATAAAACACTACCCTGAAATGTCTAGAGGCAGCGTTGCTGGGTCTAAGCTCCCAAACCTTTCTTATTCACTTGACCTGCCCTCCTAGCTACCTGGTGTTCAATGTCATCCCCACGCTGGCCGACATCGTCATTGGCATCATCTACTTCAGCATGTTCTTCAACGCCTGGTTTGGCCTCATTGTGTTCCTGTGCATGAGTCTTTACCTCAGTGAGTGCTGCTGGGTGACACCATCTCCATGGACTATCCAGAGACTCCCTTGGCCATGAGCTCTGCCCCCACTCAAGTGACCCACCTATGGAGGTGTTGGATTGGTGGACTTGAATGGGCTCCTGGTGCTCCTCATGTGATGGGCGGGTCTCTTCTGTCAAATCAAACCTTAGCTCAATCTAGCTGAGGGGCTGGGGAAGGACATTCTTGTCACGTTAAGTCTGTGCTGTGGACACAGGTCAAGGAAGCCTCGTTTGTGTAACAAGATGCAGCTTGCTTTCATTTGTTTACCAAAAGCGTTTTCTACACATGAGGCTTTGTGCAGGTTGCAGAGATGCCTCCCTGTGGAATCTGGGTCTCTGGGCTTGAGCATAGGTTTAGTGTGTACATGGCAGGTAGTGGACGTTGACATTTGGTCTCTGCTTTTGGGGATGATGTCCTATTCTGCTCCCCATCCTGTCACTCTCCAGCCCTGACCATTGTGGTCACTGAGTGGAGAACCAAGTTTCGCCGCGCTATGAACACACAGGAGAACGCTACCCGGGCACGAGCAGTGGACTCTCTGCTGAACTTTGAGACGGTAACAGAGGCCCCAGTGGCAGTGGTGTAAGGTGTGGAGATGTGGAGGAGTGTGGTTAGGACCACTGGGGCTGACAGAGCTGGGGGTGTGACGTTTGTGTGATGTTTGAAATCAAGAAGGAGGACTGAGAGTTGGGGGGAACGAGCCGAGTGCCATGTGTTGTGCCCATGCCAAATAATTTGGGTTTGAATTCATCAGGTGAAGTATTACAACGCCGAGAGTTATGAAGTGGAACGCTATCGAGAGGCCATCCTCAAATATCAGGTGAGGATGCTGGTTTGAGGTCTCCAGAGAATAATACCCTGGCCTGGTAGAATTTTCAGGGCCAGGAATAATAGTCGAGTGTTGGGGTGGAAGGGGCCTGGGCCCAGGTTTGGACTCACTGATGGCCATCGTGTATAGGACATTCCTCTTCCTGTGTTACTGCCCTCAGGGTTTGGAGTGGAAGTCCAGTGCTTCGCTGGTTTTACTAAATCAGACCCAGAACCTGGTGATTGGGCTTGGGCTTCTCGCCGGCTCCCTGCTTTGTGCATACTTTGTCAGTGAGCAGAAACTACAGGTGAGGCAGGATCTTGGATGAGAGAGTGGGGCACAAGGAAAAGGGGGCCTGGGGCCTGTGTCTGGGTCACCAGGCTCTTGGGTAGGAAGTGGGCAGGGTGACACAAGAAGAGCAGCCTGCAGGCCTCCCGTGACGCGGTCCGCTTCCTTGATCGCCACAGGTTGGGGACTATGTGCTCTTTGGCACCTACATCATCCAGCTGTACATGCCCCTCAATTGGTTTGGCACCTACTACAGGTAATCTGAGCCCTGGCCCTCACCTGTCCAGGGTACATTACTATTTCCTGGCTACTCAGAGAAGTCCTAACCAGCACCTTTTTGCAGGATGATCCAGACCAACTTCATTGACATGGAGAACATGTTTGACTTGCTTAAAGAGGAGATAGAAGTGAGTGAAGGGAGAGGAGTAGGGTTTGGGGAAGGAGGAGCTGTGTGGTGTTTCTTGTGCTTGGAAAGTACAAACCTGAGAACCTCAGCACACATGGGTGGTGGCCTTCCAGGTGAAGGACCTTCCTGGAGCAGGGCCCCTTCGCTTTCAGAAGGGCCGAATTGAGTTTGAGAACGTGCACTTCAGCTACACCGACGGGTGAGGCCTTCCTTTGCTTTTCTGTGCTTTTCTGCACACTGCCTTCCTACTTCTCACTGCTCTGAATCCCTGCTTTTGGAAAAGAGCCTGGGCAGGGGAGGGGCAGGGCCTACTAGCAGCTCTGGTGATGGAAGGCGCCTGCTGAGCAAGCACCCTTCCTTGCAGGCGGGAGACCCTGCAGGACGTGTCTTTCACTGTGATGCCTGGACAGACACTGGCCCTGGTGAGAGGAGACTCAGCCACTTGGCCCAGATGCCTCAAGCTTCCCTCATTCAGTGCCCATGGTAGCTCGTGACCCAGGGTGTGGAGTCAGAGAGCCCAGTCACGACAGGCAACAGGATTGAATGGTGCAGCCTCCACGGACATCGGTGACCTCTTGGAGAGGGAACCTTAAAAGCCAGTGGGCCTCAGCCGGGTGTGGTGGCACGTGCCTGTAATCCCAGGACTTTGGGAGGCTTAAGTGGCCACATCACCTAAGGTCAGGAGCTTGAGACCAGCCTGACCAACATGGTGAAACCCCATCTCTACTAAAAATGCAAAAATTAGCTGGGCGTGGTGGTGGGCGCCTATAATCCCACTACTCGGGAGGCTGAGGCAGGAGAATCACTTGAACCTGGGAGTCGGAGGTTCCAGTGAGCTGAGATCGTGCCATTACACTCCAGCCTAGGTGACAGAGTGAGATTCGATCTCAGGAAAAAAAAAAAAAAAAAAAAAGCCAGTGGGCCTGAGATTTTTTCCACTGTTTTCAATGCAACAGGTGGGCCCATCTGGGGCAGGGAAGAGCACAATTTTGCGCCTGCTGTTTCGCTTCTATGACATCAGCTCTGGCTGCATCCGAATAGACGGGCAGGACATTTCACAGGTAAGGTTGTTCAGGAGAAGACTGTAGTTTAGGGGTCTGTGTGTGGAGGAATGATAAGGGCTGGGTGTCTAGAGAGAGTAGATGTCACCCTTGCAACAAACTAGGGCCATTCTAGCATGATATAACCTACAGTCACACAAGTAAAGTAGTCCTATGAAGGATTTGTGTGGTGCCATAAAAGCTACAAAGGTGGCTCATGCCTGTAATCCTAGCACTTTGGGAGGCCGAGGCAGGTGGATCACTTGAGCCCAGGAGTTCAAGACCAGCCTGGGCAACATGGCAAAACACCCTCTCTACAAAAAATACAAAAATTAGCTGGCCATGCTGGCGCACACATGTAGTCCCACCAGGAGGCTGTAGTGAGCTGTGATCATGCCACTGCACTCCAGCCTAGGTGACAGAGCAAGGCCCTATCTCAAAACAAAAACAAACACACACACACAAAAACAAAGGTACAAAGATCTTCTGTAGCCAGGTGTGGTGGCTTACACCTGTAATCCCAACACTGGGAGGTCAAGGCAGCAGGATCATTTGAGTCCAGGATTTTGAGACCAGCCTGGGCAACATATCCTGGCAACCCCATCTCAACAAAAAATTAAAAATTAGCTTGACATAGTGGCAAGTGCCTGTGGTCTTAGCTACTCAGGAAGCTGAGGTGGAAGGATTGCGTGAGCCCAGGAGATCAAGGCTGCAGTGAGCCGAGATTTTGCCACTGCAATCCAGCCTGGGTGACAGAGTGAGACTCTATCCCAAAACAACAAAACATCGACAGCAATCTGGTGAAGCAGAAAGAGAAGATGGGGAAACACAGAGGAGTGATTTGCCCACACGGCTAAGATCTGGGGCAGTGATGGTGGGATTCTTACCAGGGCCTCTTATCCCATGTGCTTCTGGCCAGCCCACCCTCCCTCCCAGGCCTTGGGGGTATCTCACAAGGCAGAATGTGTGGTCTTTTGGCCCTAGGTGACCCAGGCCTCTCTCCGGTCTCACATTGGAGTTGTGCCCCAAGATACTGTTCTCTTTAATGACACCATCGCTGACAATATCCGTTACGGCCGTGTCACAGCTGGGAATGATGAGGTAGAGGCTGCTGCTCAGGCTGCAGGCATCCATGATGCCATTATGGCTTTCCCTGAAGGTAAGATTCCTTTGCAGAGAGTCCCCTCCCCTTCTGGTGTTGCCCTGTTAATCTCTGACCCCTGTTCCCTCCGTTTGTTTCTTCCACGTAAGAAATGTGTGGTGGGTAATATCCACAGGGTACAGGACACAGGTGGGTGAGCGGGGACTGAAGCTGAGCGGTGGGGAGAAGCAGCGCGTCGCCATTGCCCGCACCATCCTCAAGGCTCCGGACATCATTCTGCTGGATGAGGTGCGCCCTGGGTCTCCTCCCCTCCTTCCTCCCTTGTGTATGCTCAAGCCATTCCTGCTGGGCACTGTCCCCACCTAGAACAGATATCATGAATCCACGTCTCACAAAACACACTTTACAGTTCTCAAGCCCAAACAAGGCTCTTGTATATTCTTGAGGCCTCAGCCAGCAGCCTGCCTCCTCCTTCCATTGGGGTTTTGAGTGGCAGGAACAGTTTTACTTGGACCCTCTCTACAGGCAACATCAGCGCTGGATACATCTAATGAGAGGGCCATCCAGGCTTCTCTGGCCAAAGTCTGTGCCAACCGCACTACCATCGTAGTGGCACACAGGTACAGGACTTCAGGCCTGGGGCGGCTGGCGGTGTGGCCGCTTTGGGTGGGGTAGTAGGCAACTGATCTTTGACTTCTCAGGCTCTCAACTGTGGTCAATGCTGACCAGATCCTCGTCATCAAGGATGGCTGCATCGTGGAGAGGGGACGGTAAGAGACACATAGATCAAAAGGACAGGTCTTCTGAATTGAGGGCTCCAGGAAAGGGGGTGTGAAGTCCCAGAGGCTTCTGGAGGGGACCTCCCTTGCCCATCCCAGCCTCTCTGCGGGCTGGCGGCAAGGACCCTTGGGGTCAAACTGATGGTTGGGACTCACACTTTCCTCCTCACCCCAGGCATGAGGCTCTGTTGTCCCGAGGTGGGGTGTATGCTGACATGTGGCAGCTGCAGCAGCAGGGACAGGAAGAAACCTCTGAAGACACTATGCCTCAGACCATGGAACGATGACAAAAGTTTGGCCACTTCCCTCTCAAAACCCAGAAGGGAATAAGATGTATGCCCTTTCCCTAGCTTATTTCATCCTGGTCTTGGGGTGCGGTGCTAGCTATAGTAAGGGAAAGGGACCTTTCAGAAAAACACCTTTTGGGGAAATAAAAATGTGGCCTGTGTGAGGATCACTGTGGCTTTGTGGGGTGGGGTACTGCAGTGGGCCTCTACCCGTATGTCAGGTTAGCATTCTTGACATGGCTTTTCTGTTTGAGGTTAGAGAGGAGAGAGAAACACACCACTTATATGTCCTATCAACCGCCAAGATCCTTTATTTTCTCCAGGACCCTTCCTGCCCACTCCACGTCAGGGCAGCTCCAGCACAAGGGAGATGACATGATGAAGGGGCTCATAGTAGGGCCTGGCCAGCATCCACCGAGGGCCCAACCAGGCAACAGTTGCTAGCTGCTCTCTCCCATTCAGTTGGAACACTAGCAAAGCCTTCCAGAGGCTCCCAGGGCGACCCCCACATCACTCCCACTTGTCTCTGCCCTCCAGGCTACTCCGGGCCGCCTCTCCCTGTGTACCCTAGAGGTGTGAGGGCCACAGTCCTCCTCAGGTGAACCTCCCTCCCCAAGCCCAGGGCCCTAGCACAGGCTGCAGTTGGATGGCTTCGAGCTGCGGCTCTGGGCCTGGAGCAAGGAGAGGGGAAGGAAGGGAAGACAGGGTGCAACGTCAAGGAAATGAGGGGACGGCCCTCACTTCAGAGCTCAGCACAGGCTGGAGTCATACTGAAAACCAAAGGACAACCACCATTCCAAAACTCTGCACCACTCGGAAGAACCCCCATCCCTGACTTCTTCCTCCCTCCCACTGCAGCACCCATCTTCACCCCGGCCTCATACCTGCTGCCGCTGGTATTCTGCCTCACTGGCTGACAGTGCTTGTGCTAAAGCTAGGTCTTCTTCCTCCTGACAACTGGGAGGGAGGAACAGTTTAAGTTGGATGATGGTAGGATCTAAAATTTGAACATCTGTCTCTGTGTGTCGGGCCTCATGGTGCCGAACACTGCTGGGGATTATCTCAGTCTTCATAGTAACACTACAAGGTGGGTGTTAGTATTGTCCCCGTTTTTATAGAGGAAATGAAGGCTCCATGGGTTAAATAACTTGTCAAGGATGATACAGTTCATCTTAATTTTGAGCCCAAGTTGCCAGCGATTATCTTGCATTGTGTCAGAGTGGTCCCACCTACCTCCCTCCAGACCAAACCCTTGCCCACAGCTTGCCCTTTCACAAGAGGGTAGCATACCTTGGAACCTGGGGTTTGGTCTCTGCCAGGGACATTTCCAGGGCCCGCTGCAGAGCTTCATCCTCACTCTGCAAAGGGAGAAAGAAGACCAGTGTCCTTGGACTTCACTCTCTGTGTGTTTGTTTCTGTCCATCCAACCTCTGCCCAACTCACCAGGCCGTTCTGCAAAGCAATCACTGGAGGGGCTGTCCAGGATGGAGACTGGGTTGTGGCTCTATGACCAAACATTGAAGAGGTGGAGGTCAGAGGTGTGAAAGGGAAAAAGGGGGAGCAGGGAAACGGGCAGGCCTACCTGCTGGGAGAGGGACAGGAAGGCATGGTTCGACTTGGGCTGGGGACGGTGCTTGTAGAAGCCACATTTTGTGCTCTGGAGATGGCAGCAAGTCTGTAGGGAAAGATATTGTTGGCATGTCTCTAAGAACCAACCTTACCCAGGAATTCAGGAGGGGAGTTCTGGAAAAACATGCACTTGAAAAGAAAGCTAAAAGACTCCCCTAGCCGACAGGGATATGGTTGAAGCTCCCCTATTTGTAACGACAGCTTGAGTCAGTTCCAAAAGAATGCAATAGTCCCAAAGGCAAGTAGAAGACTTGGCTGCAATTACCCTGCCTGGCTGGTTGGGTGCCCCTCCCCAGAGCAATCATGGTCCAGTGGGTGCCGATGCTTGATGCAGAAGTTTCGGCTACAGCGTTCACAGGTCAGTTTCATCATTTCTCGCTGCCGGCAGCCAGCGCGCTCACACTTATTGGTGAAGATCTGAGGTGAAGTGAGAAGGTTGTCCCTGCTGAGACTCTGACTAGCTGTTTGGGTTTCCAGGCATCGGTAGTTCTGATCCCTACAATGTTTACCTTACGTTTTTGCTGTGCTGGATCAGAGCGACAGTCTCTGTCAATGTGCTCTCCCACAGCACGGTCAGGGGGCTCCCCTCTGGCCACAGGCACAGGCACATTACAGAGAGGGCACACAGGTACCTGGATATCCTGTAGTCAAGGAGCAAGGGTCAGTGTGTGGCCCACTCCAGTCCAACAAATCTCTGGTCCTGAAAGAACTTGGATAGGACCCAACACAAACACTCAAGAAAACAGTGTTTCCCAGCACTAACAGCCTCAGAAAGACAAAAGGGAAAAGAAATGTAAGACACGAATTTGGGGGATTCTGCACGCATTCTCCATCTGCCCGCTTTCACCCTGAGGATCGCCCCCTCACCTTTTGGTAAGCAGATCCACAGTGATGCTGGGCGTAGGCCACATGGTCTGCGCAGAAGATGCCTAAGCAGGCATCACACTTAAGCGGCAGAAAATCTGCAGAGAGTTGGTCGGATTGCAGGTCCAGGGGGACCTCGATGTCCTTCTCTCTCACTCAAGCCTTCCACTCAGCGGAAGGAAAACACCACCCTATTTGCGACACACTGCCCCTTCCCAAGCCCATTACCTCCTTGGCCCCGCCCCCTCTGCCGCTGGCCCCCCCCAACTTCAAGCCCCGCCCCCCGGCGTTGCCAGCCTGGGAACCCACCCTCCCCTCCCCACCTGCGGTTCAAAGTCCCTTTCCGCTGGGCCCCGCCCCCCGCGCGCTCCGCCCCTCACCCAAGCGCTGACAGCTCGGCTCCGAACAGTGAGCCCCGAGGTCCGGAAACTCCATCGCCAGGCCGGGTGGGGTCTGCTAGGAGAAGCCACGAGTGCTGAGAGGCTCTAGGGCTCGTGCTCCGGGTCCGGACCGCGACCCCGCACTCTGGCGGGCTCCCTGCCCCACCCCTTCCTCTCCCCCGCCCAGCCCGTATTACCAGAGCCCCCGCGCCAGCCGGCCCACGGCGCCCGCTCCTCCCTCGGCGCGCGCGGCGCGCTGACGTCATCACGCAGGGCTGGCGCGTCGGCGCTGTCTCCCGGCAGCCGTGGAGCGCCTGGGTCGAACCTAACCCCGCCTTGCTCGAGGAGTCTGAGAGCCGGAAGACTGTCCCGAGGCGACAGGATGTTCGTGCGCGGCTCCGCGACCCTGGGCGCGGGCGTATTCCGCAGAGGGTCTCTCTGAGGGATCAGGGACGGGCGAAAGGGCCAGCGAAGGCAAAGACGGATATCTTAGGGGATGGAAGGCTGGGTGGTTTGGGGTCTTTCACAATTCGGTCCTTAGCCCGCTTCACACACGATGCCCTCCTCCTGGCCATTTTGTTCACAGTCACGGCTGCCCTTCGTCTCCACCAGCTGACAGCTCCCATATTTCCCTGAAGTACAGGTGTCTCTAGAGCTGCAGATCCCTCCTCCAGTTTCGACTTTGGTACCCTCCTCAGTCTGAACTAGGTGCACCTGCTATGTGATCTTCCGTCTTCCATTCTAGCACCCATATCACTAATAAGCTGTCCCCCAGCCCCTATATAAGTATACTGGGAAGTCAGGAACCACGTCTACCTTGTTTCGTGTTAGGTCCCAGCACCTAACAGTGCCTAGAACAGTGTGATCCTCAGTCTTTAGTGTGAATCAAAATCCCCTACAGAGCAAGTTTAAAATGCGGATTTCCGGGTCCTGGAGCTTCTAATTCAGTCGGAAGCACCTGAAGGAATTCTGACACAGATTGTCCATGCACCACACTCTGAAAAACACTAGCCTAGAATATTCTCAGTGATCATTAAATAAAGGTAGCCAGGACTACAGGCACAAGCCACCATGCCCAGCTAATTTTTAAATTTTTATTTTGTAGAAATGGGGGTCTCACTTTGTTGCCCAGATTTGTCTCGAACTCCTGGCCTTAAGTGATCCTCCTGCCTTGGCCTCCCAAAGTGCTGGTATTACAGACGTGAGGCACTACACCTGACCAATATTCTTTTT
>NW_012123487.1:1471684-1473120 GCF_000951035.1 Colobus angolensis palliatus
TTTTTTGAGACAGAGTCTCACTCTGTCGCCCAGGCTGGAGTGCAGTGGCGCGATCTCAGCTCACTGCAACCTCTGCTTCCCGGGTTCAAGCGATTCTCCTGCCTCAGCCTCCCAAGTAGTTGGGACTACAGGTGCACACCACTGTGCCAGGCTAATTTTTGTATTTTTAGAGACGGGGTTTCACCATGTTACCCAGGCTGGTCTTGAACTCCTGACCTCGTGATCCACCCGCCTTGGCCTCCCAAAGTGCTGGCATTACAGGCTTGAGCCACCGCACCTGGCCAATATTCTTTTTATTTTAAATTACTTCCGGGACTTTATAAATGCTTTTATTTTGTTTCAATATATAAACTGTCAGATTTCAAATAATTGTTTTCCAGTCTCATTATAATCATTTGATTCTAAGAATTTCATTTATTCCTTTTTTTCTCCATATATATTAATCAGTACAATTTAGAATTGTAGGCTTCCAGTCCTCGCATGGTGGCTGACGCCTGTAATCTCAGCACTTTGGGAGGCTGAGGCAGGAGGATCACTTGAGCCTAGGAGTTCCAGCCTGGGCAACATAGTGAGACCCTGTCTCTACAAAAATAAAAAGAATTGTAGGCTTTCAGTTTGGAAAAACGTGTATGGAGCAGACTAAGCAAAGATAAGCACTGCTGCTCTCCCCACTCCCACTTTACAAATGCTCAGATAACCAAAGTCTTGTGGAACTCAAAAAATAAAAATCTTCGGATCTCATTTTTGAGCATGAGCCAGAATGCTTGAAGTGCCATGTAGTCATTTGTTCTTATGTTGCTATAAAGAAATACCTCGCTAGGCACAGTGGCTCATGCCTGTAATCCCATCCCCTGGAGGCCAAGGTGGGAGGGTCACTTGAGCCCAGGAGTTTGAAACCAACTTGGGCAACATAGCAAGGCCTCCCTCTCTACAAAAAATAAAAAAGTTGGCCGGGTGCAGTGACTCATGCCTGTAATCCCAGCACTCTGGGAGGCTGAGGCGGGCGGATCACGAGGTCAGGAGATCAAGACCATCCAGGCTAACACGGTGAAACCCCATCTCGACTAAAAGTACAAAAAAAATAAGCCAGGTGTGGTGGCAGGCACCTGTAGTCCCAGCTACTTGGGAGACTGAGGCAGGAGAATGGTGTGAACCCGGGAGGCAGAGCTTGCAGTAAGCCAAGATGGCACCTCTGCACTCCAGCCTGGATGACAGAGCGAGACTTCATCTTGAAAAAAAAAAAAAGACGTAATAATACCAGCCAGACCTTACTGTGGCAGCGGGGAGAACCCTTCAACTTTGGGAGGTCGAGATGGGCACATCATGAAGTCAGGAGATCAAGACCATCCTGGCTAACACGGTGAAACCCCATCTCTACTAAAAATACAAAAAAAATAAGCCAGGTGTGGTGGCGGGCACCTGTAGTCCCAGCTACT
>NW_012123487.1:1473721-1480076 GCF_000951035.1 Colobus angolensis palliatus
TAGCTGGGACTACAGGCCCCCGCCACCTCACCCGGCTAGTTTTTTGTATTTTTCAGTAGAGATGGGGTTTCACTGTGTTAGCCAGGATGGTCTCGATCTGCTGACCTCGTGATCCGCCCGTCTTGGCCTCCCAAAGTGCTGGGATTACAGGCTTGAGCCACCGCGCCCGGCGAGGCTGGTTGATTTATAAAGAAAAGAGGTTTAATTTACTCATGGTTCTGCAGATTGTATAGGAAGCATGGTGCCAGCATCTGCTCAGCTTCTGGTGAGGCCTCAGGAAGCTTCTAATCATGGCAGAAGGCCTAGGGGGAACAGGCATGTCACATGGCAAGAATGGGAGCAAGAGAGAGAAGAGGGAGGTCCCCAAGTCTTTTAAAAACCAGATCTCATGTGAACTGAGAACTCACTCATCACCAAGAGGATGGCACTAAGCCATTTATGAGAGATCCACCCTCAGGTTCCAATCATCTCCTGCCAGGTCCCACCTCTAACATTGGGAATACATTTCAACATGAGATTTGGAGGAGACACATATCAAGACCACATCATGCCATAACAGACTTACCTCAGAGACCCCAGCGACCACAATGAAAGTGAATGAAGCTCTCACAGTACTATCTCTCTTCCCAGGCAAACATTTTTCTGACTGATGGGTTATAGTCCTGACTAAGCTCTCTGAACTGATTACCAGCCCAGGGGCCTTCTCATTGGGTGATGCCATCGTCCCACGATTTAAAAAGAGTGCCTGCACAAACCAAAGTCACCATTCCCCTAATACACAGTTTGGATGTAGCCTCCTTGCTTCCTGAATAAAAGAATCCAGGAGAACACTGAGAGAGAAATCAAATAACATTTTGCAACTTGAATAAGCTGTTTCAGGAGGTATCAATTAACAACTGAGCATTGCTTAAGTCTCTTTTATTGTAGACCAACAAAGCATACACAGACCTGCTAAGCAGCCTTGCACTTTAGCTGTGGGTAACTATGAGCTGCAGCCTCTCACTGGGATAGTAGATATAGGTTCCCTATAAATTTGCAGGCATAGTTATAGCCAGATACCAGTTATCTTAGCTTTAGCAGGTCTAAAGCAGACAAGGTCAAAGTGAGGATAGTCAGAAAAGGTGTCTTGGCTCCAATTCTACTTGAATATTAGTTTAATGGTATTTGTCTCCATGGTTTTCCTCCTCTCAATTGACCCTTAGTGAAACAGTGCATATAGAAATGGAAAGAAAAGGTCAGGCACGATGATAGCTCATGCCTGTAATCCCAACACTTTGGGAGGCTGAGGCAGGAGGATCACCAGAGGCCAGGAGTTCAAGACCAGCCTGACCAACATGGTGAAACCCTGTCTTTACTAAAAATACAAAAATCAGCCAGACATGGTGGCAAAAGAGCAAGACTATGTCTCAATAAATAACTAAATAAATAAATGGGAAAAAAAAAGAAATGGAAAGAAAAACTAGCACTTATTGTTGAGTTCTGCTCTTCCTTATGTGTTAGCTTATTTAATCCCCTGTGAAAACCTTTTGAAGTAGATATCATGTATCCCCATTTTGCAGATAAAAAAACTGAAGTTGAGAGAGATTACATTACTTGCTATGAAGTCAGAATCTGGGCCCAATTTTTTGTATTGTCTTCAGTTCTATGTTCTTTCCATCATACAAATTTGCCTCCCAAAAATCTACTGCTGGCCCCTCCTTAACAAATTAAAAGAGGAATTTTTTTTTTTAATTTTTTTTTTGAGATGGAGTATAGCTCTGTTGCCCAGGCTGGAGTGCAGTGTCATGATCTCGGCTCACTGCAACCTCTCCCTCCTGGGTTCAAGCAACTCTCCTGCCTCAGCTTTCCGAGTAGCTGGGACTACAGGTGCCCGCCACCACACTCAGCTAATTTTTAGTAGAGATGGGGTTTCACCATTTTGGCTAGGCTGGTCTAGAACTCCTGACCTTGTGATCCACCCACCTCTGCCTCCCAAAGTGTTGGGATTACAGGCATGAGCCACCATGCCCGACCCGAAAAAAGGAATCTTAAGTGATGATTTTTCTCAGAATGTTTGTAGAAAATCCCAAATCTCTCCATGGGTTATCAAAAATCAAACACCTTATCAGTGCAAGGTATTTAAATATCTAAGTGAGAGAACCAAGATGGGGAAGCTGTTTGATTGAAGCTGGTTTCAGATCCTAGGAGATTAGTCGGCTGGCATGACTGCCTTCCCTGAGCTGCCTTGCTCCCTTGGATGTGTGATACACAATCTTTGTGACAATACTCAGCCATTTGTCCTTAGGTGTACTAGCTCTCCCGTGAGCTCATTTTAGATGCCTAGTTTAGACAAATAGTTCAGATTCATATAACTTTACAGGTTTCACAGTGATTTCATATATATTCAATCCACTAAAATATATAAATGTGTGTGTGTGTGTGTGTATGTGTGTATTTTTTAACTCCAGCTAAATACCAACTGGAATTGTCAGGTCTTAGATGCAGCAACTAGTTCAAAGTGAGAAGGACCAAATACAGTGGCTTTCCAAGTATTTCAACTTTGACCCACAGTAAGAAATATGTCTTACATCTCCTCCCAATGTATATAAATATAAAATCAATGTTGTTTAAGCTGCAGTGAATTGATTTCACAGCCCACTAATTTCATAACTCCAAGTTTGAAACCCATACTCTAATGGGAAGGTGCGGGACACGGAAATGGGAGCTAGTAATGGCCAAGAGTGAGGCTGGGGAGGCACAGTGAGAGTGCTCCAGGCAAACAAGATGCCAAATGCACTCCAGCCAGAGGCGGGGCCTGGGGAGAGCAGCACAAAGGTTATGGATGACCTTCACGTAGAGCTTGGAGGAGTCTGAGGGTGCAAGAGGTGAGAGGTGAAAGACAGACTCTGTAAAAAGTGGTAAAATGAATGCATGTGATTTTATGTTTGCTTCCTTCCCAAAACCCACCGAAATAACAGTAAAACAATAAGGAGAACAGAAGCGAAAACAATACATGAAGATATGACAAAAACATTTTGGGAGCTAAAACGCTGATGGAAGAAGGAAAACTGACTGGGGTCCGAGGAAGTTGAAACGGTGGGAACAACAATCAGCAGGCCAGTGTTGACTTTGGAGCCGCTGAAAAGCTTGGGACTGGGAGCATCAAGCTTTCCAAAGGAGGGGGTGGAAGGAGGAGGCTGGAAATGAAGGGTGAGTTTAAAGTCGACATAAGGAGCAGTTAGACCCCCACGTTCCCTCCTCCAGCCTGGGCAGCTGGGTGACTGCCCCTCTCCCACTGCCCCCCGCAGGAAAGGCAGGAGGTACATGGGCTCTCTGGAGAGAATGAACCAGTGGGGCCCTGGGCTTCAGGGCAGCTGAAGGTAGAGAGGGAGAGAAACTGCAGCTTCTTTCTCCTGGCTCTAGAGCACTGGCAGCCAGGTTCATGGTCCCCAGGCTGGAGGCTGCAGGGTTCTTCTTTGGGAGAACCGAGCAGCCTAAAAATTCTCTGGGCATTGAGGGATCTCAACACGATGGTTGTCTCTGCCACCTCCTGCTGCAGGGAAGATGCAAATCATCGAGTTTTAGAGAGCATTCAGCTGGCCTTTAAGTGCCTGTGCTCAAATATGAAGGAGCAAATCAGGATTGGAGGTAAGTCTCTTCCATGAAAGACAGAAGCCAAAATAAAGACATAAATGGTAGTGGGGAGGAAAACAGGTACAATACAGGGAATATAAAAATATAATTTAGCCGGGCGCGGTGGCTCAAGCCTGTAATCCCAGCACTTTGGGAGGCCGAGACGGGCGGATCACGAGGTCAGGAGATCGAGACCATCCTGGCTAACACGGTGAAACCCCGTCTCTACTAAAAATACAAAAAAAACTAGCCGGGCGAGGTGGCGGGCGCCTGTAGTCCCAGCTACCCGGGAGGCTGAGGCAGGAGAATGGCGTAAACCCGGGAGGCTGAGGCAGGAGAATGGCGTAAAACCGGGAGGCGGAGCTTGCAGTGAGCTGAGATCTGGCCACAGCACTCCAGCCGGGGTGATAGAGTGAGACTCCGTCTAAAAAAAAAACACACACACACACACACACAGGAGCAAAAAAACATAAAAAGGGGTATTCAAGCCAGGCGTGATGGTGTGTACCTCTAATCCCAGGTACACGGGAGGCTGAGGTGAGAGGCTTGCTCAAGCCCAGGAGTTGGAGTTCAGATTGAGTAACATAGTGAAATTCTATCTCATAAAAAGAGGGGGGTTGCGGGGGGAAGGATATTCAGAAAATAAAGCTCTTAGACTTTTAAAAAAATGTAATCACAGAAATACAGCACATTCCGAAGAATGGGTACAACATAAAGTTGAGAATATATAGGAAGTAGAACAAAAAATGTAAGGAATGGAAAATAAGCAAAGTAGACTATCAGTCCAGGAGTTTCAAGATTTTATGAACAGGAGTGCCCAAAACAGAAACTAGATGGGAGGAAATTATTTTTTAAAAAGTGGAGGTTAGAAGTCGGGCACGGTGGCTCACTCGTGTAAGCTCAGCACTTTGGGAGGCTGAGGTAGGTGGATCACTTGAGGTCAGGAGTTCAAGACCAGCGTGGCCAACATGGTGAAACCCCGTCTCAACTAAAAATACAAAAATTAGTCAGGCTTGGTAGTGGGCACCCGTAATCCCAGCTACTCGGGAGGCTGAGGCAGGAGAATTGCTTGAACCCGGGAGGCAGAGGTTGCGGTGAACCAAGATCATGCCACTGTACTCCAGTCTGGGCAACAGAGTAAGACTCCATCTCAAAAAAAAAGAAAAGAAAAAAAGAAAAACAG
The DNA here is from genome assembly GCF_000951035.1 of Colobus angolensis palliatus. NCBI lineage: Eukaryota > Metazoa > Chordata > Mammalia > Primates > Cercopithecidae > Colobus > Colobus angolensis. The sequence goes on from NW_012123487.1 coordinate 1,478,517, forward strand.
CTGGGCATGGTGGCTCATGCCTGTAATCCCAGCTACTTGGGAGACTGAGGCAGGAGATTGCTTGAACCCAGAGGGCAGAGGTTGCAGTGAGTCAAGATCGCACCACTGCACTCCAGCCTGGGCGACAGAGGGAGACTCCATCTCAAAACAAAACAAAACAAAACAGGCTGGGCGTGGTGGCTCATGCCTGTAATCTCAGCATTTTGGGAGGGTGAGGCGGGTGGATTACCTGAGGTCAGGAGTTTGAGACCAGCCTGGCCAACATGGTGAAACCCCCTCTACGAAAAATACAAAAATTAGCTGGGCATGGTGACATGCGCCTGTAGTCCCAGCTACTCGGGAGGCTGAGGCAGGAGAATCACTTGAACCTGGGAGGCAGAGATTGCAGTGAGCCAAGATCACATCACTGCACTCTAGCCTGGGCGACAGAGCGAGACTCCCATCTCAAAAACAAAAAAACAAAACGAAAAAAACTCTGCAATCTGAGGAGTTTGTCTGTTAAGGGAGGCGGCTGGGTGCAGTGGCTCACACCTGTAATCCCAGCACTTTGGGAGGCCAAAGGGGCCAGATCATGAGGTCAGGAGTTCGAGACCTGCTTGGCCAACATGGTGAAATCCTGTCTTTACTAAAAATACATAAATTAGCCAGGTGTGGTGGTGGGCACCTGTTATCCCAGCTACTCGGGAGGCTGAGGCAGGAGAATCTCTTGAAACCAGAAGGTGGAGGTTGCAGTGAGTCTAGATCGTGTCTCTGCACTCCAGCCTGGGTGACAAGAGCAAGACTCCATCTCAAAGAAAAAGAAAGAAAAGAGGAGAGGCTGCCTGGACCTTCTCCTGAGCCCCACCTCCTATCATTTGTTTGGAATCTGTTTTCAAGGAACTTATTTGTGTTCTGTCTCTTCAAACTTGCTTTCTGGAGTCAGATTCAAGCTCTGTTCCTCAGTTTTACTTCCTGAGAAGCTTCCTGGCTGCTTTTGTTTTCCCTCAGCCAGAATTAGCCTCATCTTCAGGAAAGTTTAAGTGGTCCCTTAACATTAAAACCAAGGTCCTAGTGGCTTTGAATCTTTAATCACAGCCTCTAAGCCCTCTCCTGCCATGGGGCTAGCCACCTCTACCTTTCGGGGGCCTGTCTTTAGCTTGTCTGAGCTTAGTCTTGAAGAGTGACTCAGGATTGTCCAGGTGAGATGGACAGAAATGTGGTCCTTACTGAAAGATGCAAATACAAAGAGAGGAATGAGAAGGGAGGGTTATAAATACCTGCTGTTCTGGTGTTGGAATATCCCATGAGCGGCAGGAAATAGGGAGAGATATGAAGCTGAACAGCCAGGTAATTTTTGTATTGTTTTGAAATGTGTGCGTATAAACATCTATATTCAGGTGGCAAAACTAGGGTTCAAACTCACCTCTTGCTTCCAAGTTTAGCAGTTTTTCCATATAACCAGAGGGTACTATCAGTTAGATCAGTGGTGATCCACCAGGGTAATTTTGGGGGGTGGGGAAGCAGGAGGGGGGCATCTTTTGGCATTAAATGGGTGGCAAGCAAGCGAGGATGATACTAAAC
>NW_012123487.1:1481661-1484102 GCF_000951035.1 Colobus angolensis palliatus
CGGAGCTTGCAGTGAGCTGAGATCCGGCCACTGCACTCCAGTCAGGGCGACAGAGCGAGACTCCGCCTCAAAAAAAAAAAAAGAAATGGAAAGACCAGCGCACAGTGACTTCACTGGTATTTCAGTACTTACTTTACATAAAATGGTAATTTATTTTTAAAGCAAAATGTTCAGCATTAAAAACAAAATTGCTAAATACATTTGCAAGACAAATACTTATGTATTTATATATAACTAAATGTAAAAATATGACAAACATAATTATTATTTTAATATAAATCAATAGATAGAATAACATATTGAAGTAAAAAATTAAACTAATAAAAATGAAAATGTAATAATAAATAATTGAAAATAAAATTATTTGCTCTTTTTATTTTTTTATTTTTTGAGACGGAGTCTTGCTCTGTCACCAGGCTGGAGTGCAGTGGCACGATCTTCGCTGACTGCAACCCCTGCCTCCCAGGTTCAAGCCGGGTTCAAGAATTCTCCTGCCTCAGCCTTCTGAGTAGCTGGTATTACAAGCATGTGCCCCCTTGCTCGGCTAATTTTTGTATTTTTGGTACAGATGGGGTTTCACCATGTTGGTCAGGCTGGTCTCGAACTCCTAAGCTCAAATGATCCATCCACCTTGGCCTCCCAAAGTGCTGGAATTACAGACGTGAGCCACCATGCCTGGCCTGCTTTTTTTAAGAATAGACATCTCTTAAAATATATAAAAGTGTTACTGTTAAGTTGCAAATGTATTTTTTGTGCAAATTTTGCTACCTTCTAAAAAGCTGTTTCTGGTGTCATACTACTGAGGAGAATGATAAAGAGATGGTTATAATTTAACTTCACATAGTTATTCGATTATTTCTCGTTTAAATAATCTCATCTCTTGTTTAGTAACTTTGAGTTGTTTTAATTTTTTTCCTTTTTTTTTTTTTAATAGCTCTCATGGTGCTGGATGAGATCTTTTTGAACAATTTTTTTGTTTCTTTGCATAGATGTGTTTTTTTTGTTTGTTTTAAATTCTGGTGAGCTCTAGTTTTTGCTTCAAAGGACGTATTTTTGGTTTGAATCCATCTTCTTTTTTCAAGTATTATTTATTTATTTATTTATTTTTTAGAGATCAGGTCTCGCTCTGTCACCCATTCTGGAGTGCAATAGCATGATCGTGACTCACTGCAGCCTCAAACTTCTGGGCTCAAGGGATCCTTCTGTCTCAGCCTCCCAAAGAGCTGGGATTACAGGCATGAGCCACCATGCAGAGCGTTATATCCATCTTCTTCAATTTCATTGAATATAGATTGAGATTCTGATGCAGAAAACTCATTTAAAATTTAATGTCCTATTTCTAAGGTCTACTTGTTTAAAAAGTCTTTGAACTCTTTAATAGATTAACTATTGTTGTAACAGAAGCTTGTTTTGTCCATTGACATTTTTTTCTCCTTTTGAAGTCTGTGGAATGCAACAATGCTTTCCAAATAGGCCCTTGTGTGTTCAAATTTTTAATGCAACTATACCTCATTTACAAATGATCTAGAAATCAGATTTCTTTTTTTAATGCTTAAATAATTATTTCACCTACGGCTGGGCACAGTGGCTCACACCTGTAATCCCAGCACTTTGGGAGGCCAAGGCAGGCAGAGGTCAGGAGTTCAAGACCGGCCTGACCAATATAGTGAAACTTCGTCTCTACTAAAAAAAATACAAAAATTCGCCGGGCATGGTGGTGCGCACCTGTAGTCCTAGCTACTCAGGAGGCTGAGGCAGAAGAATTGCTTGAACCCGGAAGGTGGAGGTAGCAGTGAGCCGAGATTGTGCCACTGCACTCCAACCTGGGCAACAGAGTGAGACTCCATCTCAAAAATAAATAAAAATATAAAAGGAATTATTTCACCTCACCTAAAGTTCTGTTTTGGTACTTTAAAATACGAAGCTATGTGGAAATACCAGAATTCTGAAAAATGGTATTGTGATCACAACCAGCTGCGTGACTCTGGCCAAGTCATTTTACCTCAATAAGCCTTCAGTTCCTCATCTATAAAATGGGGAAAAAACATCAGTTCCTACATCAATGTGGAGTGATGAAGATTAAATAAAATGATGCATGTAAAGCACTGAATTCTATGGCTAACACATACTCCATAACTAACAAATGTTTATGCTTTTTTTTTTTTTTTGAGACGGAGTCTCGCTCTGCCGCCCGGGCTGGAGTGCAGTGGCGCGATCTCGGCTCACTGCAAGCTCCGCCTCCCGGTTTTACTCCATTCTCCTGCCTCAGCCTCCCGAGTAGCTGGGACTACAGGCGCCCGCCACCTCGCCCGGCTAGTTTTTTGTATTTTATAGTAGAGACGGGGTTTCACCGTGTAGCTCAGGATGGTCTCGATCTCCTGACCTCGTGATCCACCCGTCTCGGCCTCCCAAAGTGCTGGGATTACAGGCTTGAGCCACCG
>NW_012123487.1:1485087-1486225 GCF_000951035.1 Colobus angolensis palliatus
GCAAGCTCTGTCTCCCAGGTTTATGCCATTCTCCTGCCTCAGCCTCCCGAGTAGCTGGGACTACAGGCACCCGCCACCACGCCTGGCTAATTTTTTTTCTATTTTTAGTAGAGACGGGGTTTCACCAGGTTGGCCAGGATGGTCTTGAACTCCTGAACTCGTGATCTGCCCGCCTCAGCCTCCCAGAGTGCTGGGATTACAGGTGTGAGCCACCACACCCAGCCAACTACCCAGATACCTAATCCTCATAAGTAGTGTGAGATAATGTTTGTTGTTTTAGGCTGCTAACTTTAGTTTGTTATGCAGAAATAAATTATCAGTATACTTTGGTATTAACACTTTTTACTGAAGTGTTGTCTTAGTCCATTTGGGCTGCTATAACAAAATACCTGAGACTAGATAATTTACAAACAATCAACGTTTATTGCTCACAATTCTGGATGCTGGGAAGTACAAGATCAAGGCACCAGCAGCTTTGGTGTATAGTGAGGACCCATCCTCATAGATGGCATCTTCTATGTGTCCTCAAATGGTAGAAGAGGCAAACAGAGTTAGGCTATCTCAAGTCCTTTTATAAGGGCAGTAACCCCAATTTTTTTTTTTTTTTTTTTGAGACAGGTTCTCTCTCTGTCACCCAGGCTGGAGTGCAGTGGCATGATCCTGGCTCACTGCAACCTCTGCCTCCCGAGTTTCACCATGTTGGCCAGGCTGGTCTGGAATTCCTGACCTCAAGTGATCCACTGGCCTTGGCCTCCCAAAGTACTGGGATTACAGGGGTGAGCCACATGCCCAGCCCACTAATCCCATTTATGAGGGTGGAGCCTTCATGATCTGGTCATTTCCTAAAGGGCAAGATTTGGGTGAGGGCACAACCAAACCATATCACAGGTGCAGTGGCTCATGCCCATAATCCCAGCTTCTCAGGAACCTGCGGTGAGAAGATTGTTTGAAGTCAAGAATTTCAGACAAGCCTGGGCAACAAAGCAAGACCTTGTCTCTAAAAGATATTTTTAAAATTAGCTGGGCTGGGTGCGGTGGCTCATACCTGTAATCCCAGCACTTTGGGAGGCCGAGGCGGGCGGATCACCTGAGGTCAGGACTTCGAGACCAGCCTGACCAACATGATGAAACCATGTCT
>NW_012123487.1:1486955-1495358 GCF_000951035.1 Colobus angolensis palliatus
AGTTCGAGACCAGCCTGGCCAACATGCTGAAACCCTGCCTCTACTAAAAATACAAAAAATAGCCAGGCATCGTGGCACGCACCTGTAATCCCAGCACTTTGGGAGGCCGAGGCGGGCGGATCACCTGAGGTCAGGACTTCGAGACCAGCCTGACCAACATGATGAAACCATGTCTCTATTAAAAATACAAAAAATTAACTGGGCATAGTGGTGTGAGCCTGTAGTCCCAGCTTCTTGGGAGACTGAGGCAGGAGAATTGCTTGAACCCAGGAGGTGGAGGTTACAGTGAGCTGAGATCACGCCACTGCCCTCCAGCCTGGGAGACACGGCGAGACTCCATTTCAAAAAAAAAAAAACAAAGTGAGACATTTGCCAAGTGAAGGGATAGGGTGTGTGTCTGTGTAGAGCAGAGATGGGGGAGGGCAGCACAACTGAGCAGTGGAAAGGACAAGCTGTTTGGGGTTTGTTGTTGCTGTAAAGACAGGCCAGGATCAAATCTCAGAATACTTCTGTTTTTGTTTTTTTTTTTTTTTGAGATGGGAGTCTTGCTCTGCTGCCCAGACTGCAGTGCAGTGGCACGATCATAGCTCTCTGCAACCTCTGCCTCCCAGGTTCAAGTGATTCTCCCACCTCAGCCTCCAGAGCAGCTGGGACTACAGGCACACACCACCACACCCAGCTCATTTTTCTATTTTTAGTAGAGATGGGGTTTCACCATGTTGGCCAGGCTGGTCTCAAACTCCTGACCTTGTGATCCACCCACCTCGGCCTCCCAAAGTGATGGGATTACAGGTGTGAGCCACCGCGCTGGCCCAAAATACCAACTTTTAAGGGAACAGACAGAGGAAGAGAAGTCCAAGCTGACTTTAGTTGGAAACTAAAAGCAAAACATGGTGATAATATTGTCCTTCCATGATGGAATTACTCTTAGAATCACCGCCCTTGATCATTATACTTTTGAAGATCATTTAAATTTACTGTTTTGCAATATTCCCTTGACTAGAAAATTAAATTCTACCTAGCACTATTATCAACCAAACTCAACTCGTATCTGCCCTCTGAAGTCCTGCAGACAAACCTTTGAAGTTAGAAGCCAGCTGACGTGAACCAATTCAGCTGTCTTCTTGGATTAGAGGTTCCCAGTTCCTCCAACAGTTTGTCTTATGATGATTTTCAGCCTTCATTTCTAGCAGTCATCTCCTGGACATACTACAATTTGCCCACAAGCATTGCAAGCCATCCTCTGGAAGTATTAGAATATTTGTGCACAGGACACTAGAATTATCACATTTCTTGTTTTGGAGACTATGCTTTTATTAATGCAGCCTAAAATTAAGTTTACAAGCAGCAACATTAAACTATGAGCTTTTTGAATACATAGCTAAAATGTACTGCCTCCTCCCCCAACATAAACACGTTGCCAACTCTTCTCCCCCAAACCTGTACTTTTCCTTTTTTTTTTTTTTCTGAGACAGAGTCTCACTCTGTTGCCCAGGCTGGAGGGCTGTGGCCGGATCTCAGCTCACTGCAAGCTCCGCCTCCTGGGTTTACGCCATTCTCCTGCCTCAGCCTCCCGAGTAGCTGGGACTACAGACGCCCACCACCTTGCCTGGCTAGTTTTTTGTCTTTTTTAGTAGAGATGGGGTTTCACTCGATCTCCTGACCTCGTGATCTGCCCGTCTCGGCCTCCCACAGTGCTGGGATTACAGGCTTGAGCCACCGCGCCCGGCCCCCAACCTGTATTTTTCCAATTGATTTTTGTTTAGTTTAATTGTAGGTTTCACATTTCTGCTTTTTCTTTTTACTCATATGAAAACCTTTGGCCCTTTCATCATGGGGCATAAAACAGCCAAGACACCTGATAATAGAAAAAAAAATCATAGACAAACATGTAGCAACCATCACACCACGGTGAATGTAAACAATAGACCCTCATGAGGCCGGGCGCCATGGTTCACACCTATAATCCCAGCACTTTGGGAGGCCGAGGTGGGTGAATCACCTGAGGTCAGGAGTTCGAGACCAGCCTGGCCAACATGCTGAAACCCTGCCTCTACTAAAAATACAAAAAATAGCCAGGCATCGTGGCACGCACCTGTAATCCCAGCTACTTGGGTGGCTGAGGCAGAATTTTTTGAACCTGGGAGGCGGAGGCTGCGGTGAGCCAAGATTGCGCCATTGTACTCTAGCCTGGGCAACAGAACAAGACTCCATCTCAAAACACAAACAAACAGAAAAGAATAGACCTTCATCAAACTCCAGGCCTATGGAGAGTATTTTGATCCAGCTACAAGCTTCTGGTTCTATTGTCAATGTTCAACCTTAATAAGAAAATGGATTAAAGATAGGACATGTGGCAGCCATTGCCTGATCGGTTAATTCTATTTTTCTTGAATTGCTTGCTTATTGATTAGAACTGTTTTCCCATTCCCCTCTGAAATCTCTAAACGATGGAAAAGTTCAAGTTCCTTCAGTGACACATGACAGGGGCTCAGTCAAACCCTGGAATGATTCTCAGTCAAATGTGAAGCAAACAGAAAAATTCTTACACTTAGGAAAGACATGGCATAAAAGTCAACCTCAGAAAGACAGGTAACATTACCATATGGTACCTCCAGCAGAAAGACAGGTAGCATTGCCATATGGTACCTCCAGCTGAAGGCGGAGGACATGAACTCATAAAGGAGGCCATCTGCTCAGTTCTGCGCAGAGGAAGGCTTGCCATGTCCACTCTGTTAAGCCAAGGTTATCAGATTGGTTCTCTGTAGTTCCCACATCCTTGTGCATCTTCCTACCTGTGCCCTATTAATGGACAGGCGCTGTCTGATGCATTTGCTGAAGCCAAAACTGCTTGGGTTTGGGTTCTGGCTCCACAATTTACTGGTACCTGTGGCCTTCAGGAAACAACCTGTCTATAAAATGAAGTTAATAATAGTACATATCTGAGCTGTGAGCAAAAATCTGAATACCTATAAATCACTCAGAGCAGAGCCAAGCACATACAATGGACTCAGTAACTGTTAAGATACTATTTCTTCAGTGTTCCTTGGCTCTAACTCATTTCTAACACAGTTTGTAAAGGTCCTCTATTGCTTGTTTGGCTTCCCCAGCATAGACAAATCTGGGCTGAGTTGTTAGCACGTAGATGGGTGAAGACTTCTTAAGAAAACAGTGTTAAGGTTGTAGGCCACATGGTAAAACATAATTGTTATGGTCCCAAATTTCTACTGATTGGGAAAACAAGGCAACTTCCTCCTGCATACACTTTATTCACACATGCTAAATCTCACTAAACAGATTACACTGTCAGGGGAGATGGCTAAGGAGAACCTAGGGTTGTCAAGGTAATCCTTGCTTCCGCCATGTCTTGCAACAAGGTAATAAACAGCCAGAACAGACTAGGGTGAAGCAGGTAAGGGTGAGGAGAGAACGCAGTGCAGTGCAGGGTGTGGAAGGCAGCTCACAGTCAGGGAGGCAGCAGTTCTAGCCAATCAACACTTTATTTTTCAAGTCAACAACTGCACAGATGTTACTGTCCACTTCCTGACCCTAGTAGGGGGTCCCACTACACTTGGATCACCCAGAGGAGCAGTAAGGAAGCTCCTCATCTCAAGACAGAGCACATGCTCACCAACTCCAGTGCTGGCGCATGTACTGTGGGATCCCTGCTCTCCTGCATCATGAAAGGCCAGGCTGAATGGGGCAAGGATGCAGTGAAGGTTACACAGACTACAGTGACCTAAGAGTGTAACTACTGGCCTGACCCACCGCCCCAGGTTTACCTTTTACTTCCCAGACCAGGAGCCTCCCTAAAGCTTGGCCAGTGCCCATGGGATAGGAGGAGCTGGTGGGGTTGAGCTGCTAAGGACAGGACACAGCAGGGAAATAAAGCAGAAAGGAACACAAGAGAGAAAAATTATAAAGTGCCTTAACTAAACAACCAAGTGGGACATGAGGGCACAGCAGCACAGGTCCCTGAGGATAGGAGGAAAAAGAAAGGGCCAGACCACCAGGGCTTGGGGCATAGTGGGATAATAGAGATGAGGCAGGGAGGCAAGCAAGGCTGTGGGAAGGACTTCCCTAGCCTGTTCACATCCACTAACCCAAATGGAAAATTATTTACAAATTTAAAACCAATCCTAGGCACAGGTACTGCACCATGCCCCCAGGACAGCAAGCAGGCAGGCAGGCAGAGGGTGGAATGGCTATCATCCGACAGCCAGCTTCCCCACGCACTGCCCCTCCCCAGAGTGGTAGGCAAAGGAGGAAACAGCAACACTCCTAGCCAGGAAGCCCTACTGTGCCTACAGCTCCTTCCCCAATGGCTCATGGCTCTGCCACGGCCTGAGCTTCTTGGTCTGACTGTACCAGAGAATGGGTGTCGGGCCCCAGGGGTGGAGCATCAGGGGGTTTTGGGGGTGTCTCTGGCTCCAAACCCAGCTCTGCATTCAGCTGCTCCAGCTCCCCCTGATCCAGCAACTCAAAGTCCTCAGTGGTGAGTGCCTCTTCTTCCTCAGGGGCAGGCAGGGGCTGGGGTGAGTCCTGGGGAACAGGTGGGAGAATGGAAGGGGAGGGGGCCGGGTCACTTCCAGCAAGGCAAAGTGGAGGTGACAGGGTGCTGGGCAGAGCAGTGAGGCCACCACTCACTGTCTCGGGGCTCAGTGTCTCCACTGGTCCTCCAGGGGAGCATTTCACTCCATCTGGGGGGGACCCTGCCCCATTGAAGTGCGTGTTCACAAAGTGGAGGGGGGATGAGAGCCGAAGCAAGGTTTCCTTAGCTGCCACATCTTCTTCCTCTTCCTCTGAGTCCAGGGCTTGCCTTGACAAGGCTTGAGGACGGCCCAGTAGGTCTTCGGGAGGGACCAGCTCTGCCTCCTCTCCCTCCCCTAGGTCCCGGCTTAGGGTCTCCTCTGGTTCACTTGGCAGGCTCTGCTGGTCCAAATCTGTGCAGAGAACAAAGAACTAAGGATGGGCCCGCTGCTGCTCTGATTAGCCACAACAGCCAATGAATTTAAGGATGAGAATTCAAGACATGGAAAGCTGGGCCAAGCCCTAGGTGTTAAGGTCTTTTCGGAGCTGAGTAGAATTAGAGTCAGTGGGCCAAAGAGCACAGCAAGTACCCATGGTAGGGAACACAAAGATTGTGGGGGGGAAGCAGGGCAGCAAAGGGCTCCCCGTACCCTCGGAGACATCAGTCAGCTGCGGAGTTGTGGCCCGGGATACGGAGAAGCCACCACTCTCCAAGATAGAAGCCTCCTCATCTGACAGCTCTGAGTCTGTAATGGCCAAGGCCAATGCTGTTTTCTTCACATCCACCTGGCAGGAGAACCAGGATGAACATGACATGTGAGGGGCTAAGAGAACCAATTTATCAGGAGCATCCCCTCTCCCAAAACCTCTGGCTTCCACATCCTTTGGAGGTGGCAGCTCCAAAGCAGAAATATTTTTCCTCTGGCTTCTGTTTGACACCCCGTCTTCCCTGGACCTCACCACTGGGGAGAAGCCAGCCAGCTCTGCCTCGCTTTCACTCTCTGTCTCTGCCAGTGGCTCATCACCTCCTGGGGGTGCATTCTTCCCTTGCCGCTCTAGAAAAACAAGAGTAGCAGAGCAGTGACCAAGCATGAATGATGGGAGGGGAGACAAATACAGTTAAAGAACTGGAGAAGATCTCAATTCCAGGGCATCTCATGAGCCCCAAGCCAAGGCCCTCCCGCTCTTTCACCCTCCTGGATTAGGGCAGCCCCTTACTCCTCTTGTCGTGTTTGTGATGCAGGGCATTGGCTTCTGCCTTCATGCTGTAGTCCAGCTGCATGAGCAGGGGCTCCAGGCGAGTGTACATCCTCTGGATCAGCTCATGATAAACCACCAGGGGCCACAGCAGGATACTTAACACTATGGGTTAAGAATGTCAACTAAGAGCTCCCTACGTCAATTTCCTAAGAGCCCCCATTCAGCTGGTCCCTAAACTGAAGTGCTGAAGGTAGGCAAGGTCCTTTCCCGAGTCTGTGCCAACCTCTTCTTGCCACATCCACTGCCCTCCTCCCCAGGTTAAGTCTTCCACAGTTACTAATACTAAAGCATCCCTGGAGATCTCCACAAATCAGAAACTGAGCAGAGAGACCACAGTCTTTCCTCTGGGTCAGTCCAAGGAAAGAGGAAAGGAGAGGGCTTTAAATAGGGCAGGGACAGACCCTACTCACAGACAATGTAGGAAATCATAATCCCTGGAACATAGTGTCCCAGCACAGCCAACACAGCACAGCCAGAGCAGACTCGAACACAGAACTGCAGAGAAGAGCACAAGTCTGAGAACAGCACGCTGAGATATGCGCCCCGCTCAGCTGGGTAAAAAACTACTGCTCAGCTGGTAGGATAGGTATGTACTCGAGGAATGGGGTGGTCCAGTTGGCTTAAGAGGATGCTCAAGACCACCAATTCAGGAAGCTGCCAATAGATAGTGCCCACCACCTATAATTCACACTTGTCTGCCTTGGCAAGAGAAAAGCGTCAGGCTATCAGAAGCTTATTTCCTGAGGTGAGACTGCCTCCTGAACCAGGGACTAGCTGTAAATGTTGCCTCAAAAAGGCGCCCAGGCCTCTTCTTTCAGGGTCTTCAATCCAGGAATTTACATCACTCCACTCCCATTCCCCGCCACCTCCATACCCCTTCAGTGTAGTGAACTGTTATATGATGTAGGGGAGGTTACCTGAGCTGGATTCTGCCTCTTGTACTGCAGCAGCTCTTGCAGGTGAATCTGGAAGGTGAGCCAGCTCTCAGCCAGGTATCTGCACAACTCGGGCACACTCAGCAGGTGCGGCCGGGCGCCTGACCCCGCACCCTCACTGGGGAGACATGACATAACCCCTGGAGGCCTCAGATACCAGCTTCCTAGACACTTAAATCCCTCTGAGAATGCCAATGATATCTTTAGTCTAAAAAAGCAAACAACCCCGCCTCCCAAAAGGAGGCTGTCCTGGTCTTAGGAAGCAAAGCCAGGAGGACCCAACCCTCTGCCCCAAAAGGAGCAGGCACAAAACCACCTACACAGGTGCCTAGGACCATGAAAAACCCATGGCTTGTTACCAGTTCATTCACAATGCTGGGGCACTGCCCTGCTCCTTGGTGACACCTGCACCGGCAAGCAGGACAGGATGTGGGCATTTGTCTTCAAGAGGTGGCCTGTACTCACCTGTCAGAGTGTGGCTCCTCTGGGGATGATGCTATAGAGAGCGGAGAGGGACAAATTATTGAGTGGCAGGGGCCCTGGGAGACACTTCCCAAGGCAGAAATAGCTGTCCCTCCTCTGCAGCCCCAGAGCACTTTCTTCAGATACCAATGGGGGAGCTGTTACATGTTTTTGTTTGCGTCTGTCTCCTCCTTTAGACATTAATCTTCTCCAACATGAGAACTACATTTTACTCATGCTTATCTCCGAAGCAACTCACACACAGCCTGTCACCTATTTAGCAAATTATATGGATAACAAGAAAAACAACACTGACATTCTATTTATACAGCTTACATGTGAAGCACTATAAGCACAGGATGTGTATTAACTCATTAATCCTCTCCTCACCTCTCTATGAAGTAAATTCTATCATCCGTGTTTTACAGAAAAGGAAATTGAGGCAAACAGAGATAGAGCTACTTTTGCAAGGTCACAGACATGGTAGGTGGCAGAGCAGGGAATGGAACCCAGGCAACATGGCTGCAGACTTCACCATCTTAACCACTGCACCTACAGTAGCATTAATTTGGGAAAGGAGCAATTTTCATTTTAGGGAATTCCCTACAAAAAGGAAGTGGGCTATGCCTGGGAGGCAGGTGGCCTGCTGTACGTTCCCCTCACCATTTAACCCCACCCAGCGGAATCAGGCACCAAGCAAGTGCCCAATGGGTGCTTACCGAATCAAGAAACACTCACCTGACACGTCAGGGAGAAAGCGAGGCTGCCAGAGATCCAACAGAAAATAGGCCAAAAGTGAGACGCTGAGTAGGAAAAAGGGCCGGAGGGACGAGGAAGACAGCAACCTTAGGGAGAGACAGGCACCTCAGCAGTGAGTGGGTGAGAGAGACTCATGCATCCATCTCAGAAGGTGGAAAGGCGCCTACTGATGGGGGAATGGCACCTCCAGGCCTGACTCGCGACTCACGACTCAGAGACGGAAGAAATTTAAGTGGATGTCAGCCTGCAAAAACTGGGTACGGGTCATGCCCCCCAGGCCAAGTGATAATCCAGAAAGGGGAATGGTGCTCTCGACCCCTCCCTCCCCAGCTCTCCCGCTCATCCCGGCCCCGCCCCCTCCTCCGCGGCCCTTACCAGAAGAGGCCGTTGAGCGCGGCAGCCGTGACCAGGCTGTGCAGCGGCTTCTCCCACACCAGCAACCGCTGCGCCGCCGCCA
>NW_012123487.1:1495663-1496894 GCF_000951035.1 Colobus angolensis palliatus
CCCATCACGTGACGCGGCCTAACCGCCCGGATAGGGCGGCCGGCGCGTGCGCGCTGGCAGCTACCGCTAACGCTTCGCTTGGACAGGTTCGTTTTCTGGTTGCCGAAGTCACCCGGGGTCCAAGTCCGGGTCCCGGTCCGGGCAGTCGAGCCCGTTTTCTTATCCCACAGTGGGCAGGGCGGCTAGGGAGTGTGGTGCTGCCCCGGTATCCATGGTGTGGGGCAGGAAGTGGGCTTCCAGACTCCCAGTATCCCCAGTAGGAGCTGTTTCTGCTCGGGAAGGGCGGTGGCCGTCGCATTACTCAATCCTCATCGCACTGGCCCTTCCAGTTCTCTCCCCTCAGTGGGCAAACAAACACACCAGCGCGTGACTCGACAGACTCGAAAACAGCTTCATCTACTCAGAAAAGTTGTTGATTTCCTATCTCCTTAAACGTTCCCACTTCCACACATCGGAGCTCCTTCCCACCTTGGCCTACTCAAGCATGAGATCGGAGGCGGGAAATGGGTTTAAAAACAAAACCTTGGGTAGATGCAGTTTACTTTTGGGTGGACGTGTTGACACGTTTTTGAGGCCTTAACATTCGCTTAAGATCACATTTCCGCAGTAGCCTTAGGTTTAAAAGTTCAAATTACACTACAAAAAAAAGAAAAAACCCGAGTTTCTCTTCCTTTTCATAGTTCACCCAATGCTAAATGTCGTGTATCCTTTAAGACGCTTTTCATATGCATTGCTGAGTGTGTATAATCTCTCCTTCTAAAAAGCAACTAGGAACAACTTCCTGTTGTGCGTTTCCTTTTATTCACATTAACTTCTCCATTGCTACGGAAAGGTCCTACTGGCTTGTTCATCCTCAGTGCGGCGTGCTCCCCTAGGAAGTGTCCCCATTTCTCAGGGGCCTGGGGTCAGCTCTGGGACTTGGTAACGTTCGGTGAGACCAGGAGTTCGAGTCCGGCTCCTGCCCGCAGGTCGGGGCGGGAGGCTGGGCTAGACTGGAGGCAGGAAGTGCCAGGCGCTGACTTGCGGGCGGCACCCCAGCGGCTTGTAAACGCCCGGCGGACGCGGCAGAGGCGGAGTACGCGCCTCGCAGCCGGGTCTCTTTTGCTCCGTGAGGTGAGCGCAGCCTGGCCGCTCGACACCTCACTTCCCCGGCCTAGGGCCTCGCGCCGCGCCAAGCCCGGGGCGGAACAGGAAGAGGCGCCCGCCAGCCCGGGCCTCGCCTTCCGCTGTC
>NW_012123487.1:1496944-1508311 GCF_000951035.1 Colobus angolensis palliatus
AGGGCCTCGCGCCGCGCCAAGCCCGGGGCGGAACAGGAAGAGGCGCCCGCCAGCCCGGGCCTCGCCTTCCGCTGTCCGGGGAGGGAGCTGCGAGGGCGAGGGCGGCGGCCAGCCCCGGGCGGAACGCGGGCAGGCGCCCGCCAGCCCGGGCCTCGCCTTCCGCTGTCCGGGGAGGGAGCTGCGAGGGCGAGGGCGGCGGCCAGCCCCGGGAGGCAGGCGGGCAGGTGGACAGGCGGGCAAAGACAGCTCCGCGAGCCCCCTACAACTCGTTTCCTTCCGTTCACCTTCGCAGGGCGGCGACTGGCGGTGCGATGGACCTGACCGGGCTCCTGCTGGACGAAGAAGGCACCTTCTCCCTCGCTGGCTTCCAGGACTTCACGGTGAGTGGGCGGCCCGCCCCTTCCCCGGCCTCTCGGCGCGGCCCTCCGGGCCCGAGCGACGCCGCGAGCTCTCCTGACTGCTGTGCCGGGATTGGGCGGCAGCTGCTCGAGCAGTGCCTCCTCGAGGCCGCAGCCGCTTGGGCCCGGAGGGAGAGTCGCGGAGTATAGGAATGGGGGTAGGGGTGGCCACACGAGGGCCCTTCTCGGAGAACTTCTCCCAGGGAGCCCTCGATGGGGGTGAGGGTATTCCTCCCTCTGTGGACCAGGCTGCCATTGGCAAACGATTGACAGAACGCCGGTCTGGCTAAGCCACGGGCCCCCTGGCAAGCGAGGCCGGACTGTGCCCTGCACCGCCTTCCAGCCCGGAGCCAGGAGCTGCATCATACCTTTCCCTGCCCTTCACCCTCCGCTGCCCCTGCCCTGTTCCAGTTCCTCCCAGGACACCAGAAGCTGAGTGCCCGGATCCGAAGGAGGCTCTACTATGGCTGGGACTGGGAAGCCGACTGTAGCCTGGAGGAGCTCTCCAGCCCGGTGGCAGGTTAGGCAGTGTTTTGTGACTGGACAAGTGAGAAGCATGAAAATGGGGTTGTCATCAGCCACTAAAATGACTCGAGGTTTGCCCCGTGGCTGCACTGTCTCTTCATTGCTAGCTTGTTGGTACTTGGTTCAAGAGCGCAGTTTGCATTTCTCATTCTTATTAGCCCAAATGAATAAAAAACATTGCTGCCACATATGTCTATATAAATCACTCTTGATTTATATATTGAAAACTTAATTTTCCAAGGATATCTATCATATGTTTCCCAAATAAACAAGGGATGTTTATGCCACAGATGAATAGCAGTGGTAGACAAATCTGGATAGTTTCCCGTGACAGAGCAATAAGCTTTCCTGTTAGAATGAGCTGAAATTCAAACTTGGAATGGGCTTTTTGTCTCAGTGTAAGAGAATTTGATCTCTATTTTGTTACTATGGTCCTGTCCCCAAGGCCTCAGAAAATATAGATCTGGCTCTTCTGCTAGCAGTGGGGACTGGTGTGTTGTGGATGGGTGCTTGTTTGCTCACTCGGCCTTCCTTGTGTCCCTTGCAGACATTGCTGTGGAACTGCTCCAGAAGGCAGCCCCCAGCCCTATTCGCCGACTCCAGAAGAAATACGTAGCTCATGTGTCCCGGTGAGCCTGGAATTGAGAATAAGATAAGAGTATTTGGGCCCTAGAGAAAGGGGAATCATTTTTTCTTTCTTTTCTTTTCTCTCTTTTTGAGATAGTCTCGCTCTGTCACCCAGGCTGGAGTGCAGTGGCACAACCTCGGCTCACCGCAATCTCCACCTCCTGGGTTCCAGTGATTCTTGTGCCACAACCTCCCCAGTAGCTGGGACTACAGGCACATGCTACCGCCCTTGGCTAATTTTTGTATTTTTAGTAGAGATGGGGTTTCACCATGTTGGCCAGGCTGGTGTCGAACTCCTGGCCTCAAATGATCCACCCACCTTGGTTTTCCAAAGTGCTGGGATTATAGGCATGAGCCACCGTGCCCAGCCAAGAATAGTTTTTTTTCCCAAAGATAAGAGGTAAAGACAGGAGGAAGCACCATAAGACTTGCAAGAGCTGAAGGACCCTTGGGTTTAATTAGTGATCCTTTCTACCACCCAGGGAGGCATGTATCTCCCCGTGTGCTATGATGCTGGCTCTGGTGTACATTGAACGGCTCCGCCACCGAAACCCAGACTACCTGCAGCACGTGTCATCCTCTGACTTGTTCCTGATCTCCATGGTAAGACACCCCCTCCCCATCTCCCTAGAGAGCCAGGAGCTTGCTGTGAATTCTGCTCCACCACTTCTGGTTCCTCTGCAGATGGTGGCCAGTAAGTACCTCTATGATGAAGGGGAGGAGGAGGAGGTCTTCAATGATGAATGGGGAGCTGCTGGGGGTGTGGCCGTGCCCACTCTCAATGCCTTGGAGAGGGGCTTCCTGAGTGCCATGGTGAGTAGCTGTGTTCTCTCTCTTGTTCAATTTCCCTGGCCTGTCTTTAATCATCCTTTAGTCCTTTGTTCTCTCTCAGTCTTCTGTTGGTTCATCATTTCTCTTTCTGTTCTCCTGTGCTTTTGTGTTAGTGTCTTCCTTTCTTATCTCTTCAGTACTAACCACAGGTTTTGGAGATTCCTAGAGCAGCGAGGCCAGGAGCGGAACATTTCCTCACCTCTGTTCCTCCAGGGCCCCACAGGGTACACTCTGAGTCAGAGTTTATCCTATTGGGTTCTGAGTATTTGTGTCCATACTTTCTCTCCCCCTAGATGTTTAGCTCCTTGTGGGCACGGACCATTCTCAGGGTCATTTTCTCCGCTCTTCCTTAGTGGAGGGTATAATGTGAAACCAGGCACGTGGTGATTCAATGAATTAATGTGTAAAAGCTTTTGAGACAGTCTCTGGCACATGGTAAGTGCCAAATATGCATTAGCTATAGTGGCGGTTGTAGTTCTTGCTATGGCTCTTACTATTAAATGACTGTGGCTCATCCAAGTCTGTTTTGATGTCCTCTCTCCTTACTCACAGGATTGGCATCTCTACACTGACCCTCGGGAGATCTTTGAGGTGCTGAGCTGGTTGGAGAGCTGGTAGGTTCTCGGAGTTGGGAAGAAGAGCTCAAGGGATTTGGGGACTGAGGCCTCAGCCGTAGGAGCTAGAGATGAGAGTCTATAACTGGGGGAGGGAGGAGACAAGAAAGAGAATTGCCAAGACAGTGGTTGTCAGCTTATTTAAAATACATGTCTTGGGTGGGTATGGTAGTTAGGTCTGTAATCCTAGCACTCTGGGAGGGCGAGGCAGGAGGATTGGTTGAGCCCAGGAGTTTGAGACCAGGCTGGGCAATATAGCAAGACGCCTGACCCTACCAGAAAAAAATATTAGCCAGTTGTAGTGGTGTACACCCATAATCCCAGCTACTCAAGAGGCTGAGATGAGAGGATCACTTGAGTCCAGGACGTCAAGTCTGCAGTGAGCTATGATTGCACTACTGCACTCCAGCCTGGAAGACAGCAAGATCCTGTCTTAACAAAATAAATAAATAAAAATAAAATATAGGTCTTGGTCTCACCCTTAGTTTCTGATCAGCAGATAGCCTAGGAATCTGGGTTTAACAAGCTTCCCAGTGTTTCCTGGTGAGTCCTGAGTGGTATGAGGATGCCACTGGGCTGGCTGTAGGACAGTTGCATACTCTGTCATTCTCCACTTCCCCCAGTGTGGCTGAGCAGCAGGGACAGCGGCGAGGCTGGTACACCTACACAGACCTGTGTGTGCTGCTGGAGCAGCCAACCTGGCAGTTGGCCCTGGGCTCCCTCTGCCAGCGGCTGGTAAAGGTGAGGAGAGGCTCGGAAGGATAGGGAGCTTGAGCAGGCCGGTGTGTAGGGTGGGATGGTGTGAAGTGATTGCTGAAAAGCCCAGGATACGGGGTTGGGAATAGATGGGCAGAGTGGGGTATAAATGGCTATAGAGACCTCTAGCTGGAACACAAGTTTCTAGAGACAAGGGGTGAATGTGTTAAAGACAGAATCCTTCTTTTTTACCTCCTCTCCTGCAGCTGTCCTGCCTGTTAGCTGTGGCATATGTGAGCAGCGTGGCCCTGGCTGTGGCATCGGTGGCCATAATACATCAGTCATTGGGGCTGTCCTGCACCCCTGCACCTGGGCCGCCTGACCTTGGACTGACCTCCCATTGCCTCCTGGAGCCCTGCATACCTTCTGTGCCACAATGCCTGCTGTCTCCCGCTAATGTCTCCAGCTGCCTGAAAGGCAGCACAGGGCTGCGGTCACTCTGGGGCAGTCTTCTGGCCTCACTGACTCCTCCACCATTGCCTCCCCCAGATCCCCCTGCCCCTCCCACTCTTCGTAACTGCCACCTTTGCCAGAAGCTCCAGAGAGACTCCCCAACCTGCCATGCCTGCCACCACCCCAACCATACAGTCCCCACTGTGCTGTCCAACCCCTGGTACCATACCTATGGCCTGGCTCCCCACTGGCCTTGGAGCCCAGTGCCCCCGTCACTTCCTCAGCCTCAGCAATGTTCCCTTTTCAGTGTCATGGAGCTGGCTCGCCTCAAGTCTTTCATTTTCCCAGGCTAGGTAGGCCTGCGAGGAATGCATTAAGAGGGTTTGGGAGTTTCTGAGAACCTGGAGGAGCAAAGCTTGATTTAGAACCTGTCTGCCTCTCTAGGTCCTTGGCAGGTCCCTTGTCCTCCTGGGTGGGAGCTTACAGGGTGGTGGGGCAGAAGGACTGAAGGTCATTCACTCCTAGATCTCAGTGGCTGGCTGCTTGGCCAGGACAGTGATGGTGCCAGGGAGAACTTCCGCTTGGTGACCAGGGACATGTCCCAGATGGACACAGGAGAAGCCCCTCTCTGCCTCCCTGGGATTTTCTAGACTTTTACTTTTAAGTTCCCTAGGATGGAAGGGTATAGGTGGGAGATAAGGGAAGTGGGGTGAGAGGAGAAAGGATATGTTGGCATGGGCCCGTGTGAATGTCCCTGAAGCAGAAGAGCCAGGGATTGATGGGGTCAGGTGGGAGCTGCTGGGTGAGGCAGGGAACCTTTTCACTCCCATTCTTTAGCTTTAGTCTAATGGAGCCAAGGACTGCTGGGACCTTCAACCCTGACCTTTTGTCTTCCAGTCTTCTCTTAGTGTCCTGCTCCTAGGTTCCCTTCTCTTCCGGTTCCTCTCCCGGGTGTTCTCTTCCCAGGCCTCTCTGGCCACTGCTTTGTATCAGGGTTTTTCACGCTTTTGTAGAACTGAGGTTTCAATAAACAGTTTCAGTTGCATGGCCTGGACTTTTCCTTCTGCGGCAGCCCTTGAAGATCTTTCCTCCCTGTATCTGCCTTCCAAGCCTCCCTGCTTCCTGATCCTGTCATCTCACAAACTCTTTTCTCAGCCTCATCTTAGGACTTTCCTGTCGTTTGATAGGCATAGCCTCCCATTTCCAACTTTGTTCCTGCTCCTAGGACCCTGGGCCCTTAGTACTGCTCAACTTGGGGTGCCATGGGACACAAAGGGTGACTGTCCTGTGCCTGAGTTGGCCGTCTGTCACTTGTTCTGGGTGAGCACTCTCCTTGTGGGTCCCGAAGCACATCTCATGGAGAGGGGCCAGGCCTTGTATCCAGCAGAGCCTTGTGAGCTCCTGAGGGCAAGCCACCAGGACGCTTCTCTCTCCTGACACATGGTGATGGTCACATGGTGCTTAACAATTCCAAGAACTTGAAGAACTCCAAGGCTGGGTCATCACTGGAAGAAGGAAAACAGTCTGGACAGCTTGGCTGAGGGTATTTGGGACTGCTGAGGATCCTTCTTGGAAGAGGTGGTTCTGCCCCCTAGGGAGCATTTTGGAAATTTATGGGTCATTTTTTCATTGTCAAAAGGATTCGAGGGAATGCTACTGGCATTTCATCAACCTGGGCGGGACGCTAGACATCCTGAAATGCTGGGACTTCCCTTACTGTGAAGAATTCCCAAGACAACTTTTGAATGACCAGCTTTATGTATATGAAAACCCTATTTATCTGAGCCTAGAACTATCTGTGCACATGTAAACGTGAAATAGTGTTTGTAGCATTCTGAAAAGACTCGGTTTGCTAGGAATTCATTCCCATGTAAATTAAAACGACTTTGTTTTGCTTGGCACCTTTTAACCAAGAGTTTGTTTGCATTTTGGAAAATCGGGTTACAACATCAGAGTCACCAATAAAGCAGCAATATCAGCTGGCATTGCAGCTGTTGCAACCACAGCGATTCTCATAGGGTGTGGGATTGGACTACTTCATTGTACTTTATTGTCTTCTGGTTTAGTTGTGCTTAAGCCTTCACATAATGAAATACATGTTACTATAAATTTTATTCTTTATAGTGAGTACGTTTCAGGTAGTTGTGGTTGTCACATGTGATGTAGGATATATTATCCACAAGTTTCTTTTCTTTTTTTTCTTTTTTTTTTTTAAGACGGAGTCTCGCTCTGTCACCCGGGCTGGAGTGCAGTGGCCGCATCTCAGCTCACTGCAAGCTCCGCCTCCCGGGTTTACGCCATTCTCCTGCCTCAGCCTCCTGAGTAGCTGGGACTACAGGCGCCCGCCACCTCACCCGGCTAGTTTTTTGTAGTTTTTAGTAGAGACGGGGTTTCACCATGTTAGCCAGGATGGTCTCGATCTCCTGACCTCATGATTCGCCCATCTCGGCCTCCCAAAGTGCTGGGATTACAGGCTTGAGCCACCGCACCCGGCCCTCTTGTTTTCTTTTTTTATCGACACAGTCTTCCTCTGTCACCCAGGCTGGAGTGCAGTGCTGTGGTCTCAGCTCACTGAGACCTCTGCCTTCTCGGTTCAAGCAATTCTTGTGCCTCAGCCTCCCGAGTAGGTAGGATTACAGGCATGTGCCACCACATCCAGCTAAGTTTTGTATTTTTAGTAGAGATGGTTTCACCATGTTGCCAGGCTGGTCTTGAACTCCTGACCTCAAGTGATACACCCAGTTTGGCCTCCCAAAGTGTTGGGATTACAGGCATGAGCCACCACACTCACCCCACAAGTTTCATTTTGAAGTAGTCCAGGGGCCTTGGTACTGCAAGGGGCGAGGACTGTGGATCAAATAGTGATGGTTTTAAATGGGAGGGAATAAAGTCTGCAAAATTTCCCCAGATTATTTTGAAGAGCTCCTCTCCTCCCCACCCTTCCTATCCTACTCTCTACAGCCTGGTCTAGGGGCAGGAAATCTGGAAGAAGATTCTCGGAGGAGGGCCCCAGAACTCAGCTCCCCAGTTAATGGCTAATGGAATTTGCACAACAGCTGGGCAAAGGTGAAAAGGCGGTGCCCTGCCCCAAATTCCTTATACCTTTGCTCCGCTTCATTGACACCCCCACCCTGTCCCCACCTTCTCCCCACCCCAGGCTTCACCCAAACTCTGACCTCTTACTCTCTGCTTAACTCTGGTCCCAGGCAGCCAAGACAAAGCGAGAGGCAGGGCAGCATGAGCCGATCACCCTCCAATCCCAGCCAACTCCGATCAGTGGGCTCCCAGGATGCCCTGGCTCCCCTGCCTCCACCTGCTCCCCAGAATCCCTCCACCCACTCTTGGGACCCTCTGTGTGGATCTCTGCCCTGGGGCCTCAGCTGTCTTCTGGCTCTGCAGGTAGGAGGCAGAGGTGCAGGAGTTGGTGCTGCTGCCTGATGGTGTGTGTGGGGAAGTAGGTGTAGATGTGAAAGCCTCTGGAAGTATTGCAGGTATTTCCACTTCTCTGAAGACTGCCCTCCCCATTCCTCCACCTGCAGCATGTCTTGGTCATGGCTTCTCTGCTCTGTGTCTCCCACCTGCTCCTGCTTTGCAGTCTCTCCCCAGGAGGACTCTCTTACTCCCCTTCTCAGCTCCTGGCCTCCAGCTTCTTTTCATGTGGTGTGTCTACCATCCTGCAAACTTGGATGGGCAGCAGGTGAGAGGAACCTCCCTGGAGAAAGGGGGCAGAGTCCTGGAGGGTGGGAGAGGTTTGGGGGAGCCTTGTTGGCTGCCACATATTTCCAGATCTGCTGGGGCTGCTGTTCCTACAGGCTGCCTCTTGTCCAGGCTCCATCCTTAGAGTTCCTTATCCCTGCTCTGGTGCTGACCAGCCAGAAGCTACCTCTGGCCATCCAGACACCTGGAAACTGTGAGCACAGAACAAGGGCAAGGGGTAAGGGTGGGGGCTGGGTTCTCATCTGAGTGTGCAGGTGTAGGTGGGTGCAGGATTGAGATTGGGCAGTGGTGAGACTGTGAGGCACTGTAGGGGGTCTCCATCCCATTCATCTTTCTCTTCTCCATGCCCCAAACTTTTCCTAGCCTCCCTCATGATGCACCTGTGTAGGGAACCTAGCTGCCATGGCCAGCGGCACTGGAACACTTCTCTCCAGGAGGTGGGTGTCTGGAGGTGAGAAGGGATAAGGGTGGTGCCAGGCTTCGGGGAGCTCTTGTTTCCATTATGCAGAGACTGAGATGCTCCTGGAAAGGAGTTGGGGGAGGAACCCATACCTAGAATTAGGAAGACCAGGCTGAGGCCAGTTTGATTGAACAAATGTTTTCTCTCCAACCTCTCCTCTCTTCTACCAGGTGTCCGGGGCAGTGGTGGTATCTGGGCTGCTGCAGGGCACGATGGGGCTGTTGGGGAGTCCTGGCCGCGTGTTCCCTCACTGTGGGCCCCTGGTGCTGGCTCCCAGCCTGGTTGTGGCAGGGCTTTCTGCCCACAGGGAGGTAGCCCAGTTCTGCTCCGCTCACTGGGGGTTGGCCTTGCTGTACGTGAGTCCTGAGAGGCATGGGATGGTGCCCAGTGGGGGTGTATGGGAGGACTAGGGGAGGGCAGAGCTGCTGGTCCTATCAGATTCAGCAGCGACTGGAATAGGGACATATTTTATATTTGGAATCCAAGACTTTCCCTAGATTCATCTGGTCTCCTTGACTTTCACACTGTTTTCTGCTGTCCCCTAAGGTGACTTCCTATTCCTTCCATGGGAGTTTCTTTCTCTGGGACCACCCCCCCCTTTTATGGTATTCTGCCTACCCCCACCTCATTTCCCATCCCTCAGGATACCCAATGCCTCTTGCTCCTAAAACATTCTCTCTCTTAGGGTTATCCTGCTCATGGTGGTCTGTTCTCAACACCTGGGCTCCTGCCAGTTTCATGTGTGCCCTTGGAGGCGAGCTTCAGCTTCATCAACTCACACTCCTCTCCCTGCCTTCCGGCTCCTCTCGGTATGTGTGGGTCTGGACAGGGCAGTAGAGGTCAGAAGGGCTGGCCTGGAGTGCTCACTCCATCCCCTACCTTTTGGCTTCTGTCTAACCCTCCAAGGGTGGCTCAGAAGGTTCTGGGGGAGGAATTCTTTCCTCAGTCTCGCCGCTCAGGTGCTGATCCCAGTGGCCTGTGTGTGGATCGTTTCTGCCTTTTTGGGGTTCAGTGTTATCCCCCAGGAACTGTCTGCCCCCACCAAGGCACCGTGGATTTGGCTGCCTCACCCAGGTAGGTTTTCTCCTAGTCCTTCATTCTCTTGTTCAAATAAAGGTATCTATTTATTTGAATTCAAAGAACTTAATGGATTTTATTTCTGAGTTAAATGCTGTGTTTTTTCAAAACATATAGGAGAGAGAAATTACCTGTCTGAGAGACAGACAATGCTAGCCCCTCACTGCAGGTGTTTTGTTGTTGTTGTTTGTTTGAGACAGGGTCTCACTCTGTCACACAGGCTGGAGTGCATGGCGTGATCATGGCTCCCTGCAGCCTCAACCTCCCAGGTGCAGGTGATCCTCCCACATAAGCCTCCAGAGTAGCTGGGACTACAGGTGTGTGTCACCATGCCGACTTTTGTTTGTTTTTTGTAGAGACAGAGTTTCAACATGTTGCCCAGGCTGGTCTCAGACTCCTGGGCTCAAGTGATCTGCTTGATTAAGTGCTGGGATTACAGGCATGAGCCACTGTGCCCCATCCCACTGCAGGTGTTTTATTTGGGTCAGTGTTAGGAGACAGACATCTATTGTTTCTGTAACCCCCTATACTCACTACCAATACTCCTTACCCAATGACATTTATGTTACCAGCCCCTATGGACATTTGACTTGGCAACCTATGCATAAAGATTGCTTTTGAGGCGTTGTATGTGAAATTTGCTCATTCTTCAATTTATTTATTTATTTATTTAGACAGGGTCTTGCTGTGTCACCCAGGCTGAGAGCATTGATGCAAACATGGCTCACTGCAGCCTCAACCTCCTTGGCTCAGGTTATCCTTGTGCCTCAGCCCCACAAGTAGCTGGGATTACAGATGTGCATCACTATGCCCGGCTAGTTTTTGTGTTGTTTTGTAAAGATGGGATTTCACCATGTTGTCCAGGCTGGTTTTTCATTAATTTAATAAGGATCTGTTGAGTGCTGATTATGTGCTAG
Organism: Colobus angolensis palliatus; assembly: GCF_000951035.1. Taxonomy (NCBI): domain Eukaryota; kingdom Metazoa; phylum Chordata; class Mammalia; order Primates; family Cercopithecidae; genus Colobus; species Colobus angolensis. The sequence continues at coordinate 1,507,260 of NW_012123487.1, forward strand.
GCACATGGTAGGGGACATAGTGATGACCATGACAGACAGGGTACTTACCTTCAGGAAGCTTACAGTCTATTGGGGAACATAGATACTAAAGAGTCACCCAAAGAAGTATAAAATTGTCACTGTGGGAACTGTAACCAAAGGGAGATACATTGTGTCCTAAGAGCTCATAATGAAGGCCAGGTGCAGTGGCTCACACCTATAATCCCAGCATTTTGGGAGGCAGAAGCAGGAAGACTGCTCGAGGCAAGGATTTCGAGAGCAGCCTGGGTAACAAAGCAAGACTCCATCTCTACAAAACATAAAAAAATTATCTGGGCCTAGTGGCACATGCTTGTAGGCCTAGCTACTCAGGAGACTGAGGCAGGAGGATCCCTTGAGCCCAGGAGTTGGAGGCTGCAGTGTGCTATGATCGCATCACTGCATTCTAGCCCAGGCGACAGACTGAGACCTTGTTTATAAAAATAAAATAAAATAAAATGCCAGGCGCTATGGCTCACACCTGAAATTCCAGCACTGTGGGAGGCTGATGTGGGAGGATTGCTTGAGCTCAGGAGTTAGAGACCAGCCTGGGCAACATAGTGAGACCTTATCTCTATTAAAAGTAAAAAAAAAATAGCCTGATACAGTGGCACGCACCTTTAGTCCCAGCTACTTGGGAGGCTGAGGTGGGAGGATTGCTTGAGCCCAGGAGATTGAGGCTGCAGTGAGCTATGATTGCACCACTGCACTTCAGCCTGGGGAACAGAGCAAAGACCTGTCTTCAAACAAACAAACAAACAAACCAAAAAACTTATAATAGGGAATTTGAATTTATCAGAGAGGTCAGTAAAGATATTCTTTTTTTTTGAGATGGAGTTTTGCTCTCGTCACCCAGGCTGGAGTGCAATGATGTGAGCTTGGCTCACCGCAACCTCCACCTTCCAGGTTCAAGTGATTCTCCTGCTTCCACCACCCAAGTGGCTGGGATTACAGGCATGCACCACCATGCCTGGCTAATTTTGTATTTTTAGTAGAGATGGGGTTTCACCATGTTGGCCAGGTTGGTCACAAAC
>NW_012123487.1:1508361-1516577 GCF_000951035.1 Colobus angolensis palliatus
CTGGGATTACAGGCATGCACCACCATGCCTGGCTAATTTTGTATTTTTAGTAGAGATGGGGTTTCACCATGTTGGCCAGGTTGGTCACAAACTCCTGACCTCAGGTGATCCACCCGCCTCGGCCTCCCAAAGTGCTGGGGTTACAGCCATAAGTTACCGCGCCCGGCCTAAGTAAAGATATTCTTTAGGATGTGGCCACTGATTTGAGATGGAAGACATGAGTAGGAGCTAACTAGACAAAGGCAGGAGGGAAGAGCATTCTAGTTGCAGGATATGCATATGCAAAGGTCCTGTGGTGGCTGGGAGCACAGCATGTACAAAGGCCTACAACAAGGCAAGTGTGGTAGGAGTGAAGGAAGTGAGGCAGAGTGTGCTGGGAGATGAGGCTGCAGAGAGAGGGAAGGGCCAGACCAAAGAGGACCTTGTAGACCATGGTAAAGGGATGGGTCTTTCTCCTTAGAGTTCAGTAGTTTTGTCCTAAGACATTATCTTCAAAGACATTGAGGCATCTAGGATTCTTGTGGCACAGGCTGTTGGAGGCAGGGGGTACTCCTGACTTGAGTCTGGCCCCAAAGTGGCTCCTTTTCCCTCCCCAGGTGAGTGGAATTGGCCTTTGCTGACGCCCAGAGCTCTGGCTGCAGGCATCTCCATGGCCTTGGCAGTCTCCACCAGTTCCCTGGGCTGCTATGCCCTGTGCAGCCGGCTGCTGCATTTGCCTCCCCCACCTCCACATGCCTGCAGTCGAGGGCTGAGCCTGGAGGGGCTGGGCAGTGTGCTGGCCGGACTGCTGGGAAGCCCCATGGGCACTGCATCCAGCTTCCCCAACGTGGGCAAAGTGGGTCTTATCCAGGTATGTGGACCTGGGATGGGGGTGGGGTGGGGTGGAGCTAGAGGGGAAGGAGAAGGAAGGGAACTTACATCGATTGATTGCCAGGTGCGCCCAGCACCTCACATCAACTGTCTCACTTGGGGAGGTGCCTAAGATTAGACTTTGGGCTAAGAGAGTGGGGAGGTGAATGAATCACCATGGAACTCCTGTGCATGAGGCACAGTACCAAGGCTGGGGCAAAGAACCAGTCATATAAAGTTCTGCTCTCTTGGGGACTTCATAGAGAGAGACGCAGACAGTTGAAGGAAAAAAAGTATCTTTTTAAAAAAGTGGGCCAGGCATGGTGGCTCATGCTGTAATTCTAGCATGTGGGGAGGCTAAGGCAGGCAGACCACTTGAGGCTAGGAATTCAAGACCAGCCTGGCCAACATGGTGAAACCCTGTCTCTACTAAAAATAGCTGGGCGTGGTGACATGCACCTATAATCCCAGCTACTTGCGAGTCTGAGGCAGGAGAATCACTTGAGCATGGGAGGCAGAGGTTGCTGTGAGCCAAGACCACACCACTGTACTCCAGCCTGGGCAACAGAGCAAGACTCCATCTCAAAAAATAAAAAATTTTAAAAAAAGTGAAGAAAATTTCAGAAGGTGATAAGTGTTATATAAAAAAATCAGGATAGTGGGATGGAAAGGAAGCACATTTAGACTGGCCAGGGAGGCTTCTTGGAAGAGTAACATTTGAGCTGGGATCCAAATGATGAGAAGGAACCAGTAAGGCAAAGACCTGGGACAGTCCAAGGAAGTGGTTGTGTTTTCCAGTGTCTTTTCTTTTTTTTTTTTTTTTTTTTTGTTGAGACAGAGTCTCGCTCTGTCGCCCAGGCTGCAGTGCAGTGGCCGGATCTCAGCTCACTGCAAGCTCCGCCTCCCGGGTTCACGCCATTCTCCTGCCTCAGCCTCCCGAGTAGCTGGGACTACAGGCGCCCGCCATCTCGCCCGGCTAGTTTTTTGTATTTTAGTAGAGACGGGGTTTCACTGTGTTAGCCAGGATGGTCTCGATCTCCTGACCTCGTGATCCGCCCGCCTCGGCCTCCCAAAGTGCTGGGATTACAGGCTTGAGCCACCGCGCCCGGCCGTGTCTTTTCTTCATGCAGGCTGGATCTCAGCAAGTGGCTCACTTAGTGGGGCTACTCTGCATGGGGCTTGGACTCTCCCCAAGGTTGGCTCAGCTCCTCACCACCATCCCGCTGCCTGTGCTTGGTGAGTGGATGTATCAACAGGGCTGGTATTGAATTGGTACTCCCCAGTGTGGCCCGGTCAGTTCTTTAGGATGGCACCTTTTCTTTCTAAATAGCTTTCCTGGATGGATGGATGGATGGATGGATGAATGGATGGATATGAGCATGTGTCAGTCTCAATTTCTCAGCCTAACATCTTGGTCTCTTGACTGGGCTTCTGGGCTTCCTGAAGAATCAGAAAGCCTCAGACCGGGCATGGTGGCTCACACCTGTAATCCCAGCACTTTGGGAGGCCCAGGCAGGCAGATCACTTGAGGTCAGGAGTTCGAGATCAGCCTGGTCAACATGACAAAACCCTGTCTCTAATAAAAATACAAAAATTAGCCAGGCATGCTGGCTCATGCCTGTAATCCCAGCTACTCAGGAGGATGAGGCAGGAGAAATCGCTTGAATCCAGGAGTAGGAGGCGGAGGTTGCACCATTGAGCCGATTGCACCATTGTACTCCAGCCTGGGTGACAGAGTGAGACTTGTTCTAAAAAAAAATAATAAATAATGAAATCAGTCTTTTGGGTTTTATTTTTTCCCCACTACAACCTGCTTGCCCTGCAATACTCTACACTATGTGAGCCCCCTTGATTTCTCCTGACCCCCTTGATTTCTTCTGTATGAGACAGGTGGGGTGCTGGGGGTGACCCAGGCTGTGGTTTTGTCTGCTGGATTCTCCAGCTTCTACCTGGCTGACATAGACTCTGGGCGAAATATCTTCATTGTGGGCTTCTCTATCTTCATGGCCTTGTTGCTGCCAAGATGGTTTCGGGAAGCCCCAGTCCTGTTCAGCACAGGTAGGTGGAAGGGAAGAGGAGTTGCTCAGTAGCAGGAAAGCAAGAAGTTGAGGCTAAGGCTCCCCAGACTCCTGGCCCCACAGCCTTCTCTGGGCTTTGGTGTAAATACTTCATTCATTTGTTTAATGGGTATTTATTGAGCACTATGCTAGCCATTTGGGATACAACGGTGCCTCCCTTTATTACAGTGTAGTAAAAGAGATGAGATGCGTAGGAAAACAACAAGAAAGGTTCAGATAAAGAGCTATGGTGCTCAGTGGCAAGAGAGATAGCTTCTGTTTGAGGTGATCCAGTAACAGAGCTGGTCTTGAAGGATGGTAAGTTTTAAACATCTTTGGTGAGAAGGTCATTCCTGATGGAGGAACCATCATTTATACAAAGACACAGAAGTGGGAAGTCTTAGGATATGTCCTGAGAGCAGTAAATTGCTTAATTTGTCCCACCCAGTTCTCAACTGGGTGATTTTGTCCCCATGGGGACATCTGGCAATGTCTGGAGACATTTTTGGCTGTTACACATGGAGGAAGAGGGAGTTGTTACTAGGGTTTAGTGCATAGAAAGATGCTGCTAAACATCCCACACTGTACAGGACATCCCCCCTGTACCACCACCCCCAACCAAGAATTATCTGCTCTAAGATGTCAGTAGGACTGAGGTTGAAAAACCCAGGATAGAGCATAGAGGGTAAAAACTGGGAGATGAGGTTGGGGCTTAAATACTAAGCTTTCTAGAGAAAGGGAACCTGGAATAGTCAAAGCATATATGGAGGGTGTGTGGATGATCAGAACATAGGGTGTTGAGCAGGAATCCTGTGAGAAAGGCCTGGATTTGGAAAGTGGAGAGTAGACAGACAAAGGGTGAGAGGGATGAAATGACAATTCAGAAAGATCTGTCCTTAGTCCAAGACTTAGGTTTAGGTCTGGGAGGGTAAGACTCCTGGGCTTGGATATAGGATCAGAGTTCCCTTCCTGCCTGGCCCCAACCCTTCATAGGCTGGAGCCCCTTGGATGTATTACTGCACTCCTTGCTGACACAGCCCATCTTCCTGGCTGGACTCTCAGGCTTCCTACTAGAGAACACAATTCCTGGTAAGTTGAGGCCAGGCCCCAGCAGACTGGGGAGTGGCTAGGAAGCCATCCCTCCCAGGGATGGGCAATGGCCTGACAAACCTCTCTTTTGCAGGCACACAGCTTGAGCGAGGCCTAGGTCAAGGGCTACCATCTCTTTTCACTGCGCAAGAGGCTCGAATGCCTCAGAAGCCCAGGGAGAAGGCTGCTCAAGTGTACAGACTTCCTTTCCCCATCCAAAACCTGTGTCCCTGCATCCCCCAGCCTCTCCGCTGCCTCTGCCCACTGCCTGAAGACCCTGGGGATGAGGAAGGAGGCTCCTCTGAGCCAGAAGAGATGGCAGACTTGCTGCCTGGCTCAGGGGAGCCATGCCCTGAATCTAGCAGAGAAGGGTTTAGGTCCCAGAAATGACCAGTATGCCTACTTCTGCTCTGGTTAATTTAGCACTAACTCTCATCTGCTGGAGAATCTGCTCCCAAACTGTTCTTTCTCATAGGCAGAGGGTATGTGTGTGTGTGTATTACATGGGCCCGCCTATAAGTTCCATTTCCCAGTAGAGTGGGTTGCCTTTCCTTGTCTTAATTAGGCCTAGCTATTCAGAGCAGAGGCCATGATTTAGCGGACCATGAATGAATGAGATTTTGCCTGTGTACTATCAACGCCACTTGAACCCCAGCATTCACTTTAACACGTATTGAGCATCTCCCATGTGCAAGGTCCTGGAACTACAGGGTTAAGACAGGGTCCATGCCCTCTCAAGGCATTTACGGTTTAAAAAGACCTTTGTAATTACTAACGAAAATGCAAAGCAGAAAGCAGTCTGTAATAAAGATTAAAATAATGCTGTGGGAGCAAAGAGGAAGGGATAATGAATTCTGACTGGGGACAGTGGGAAAGGCTTTATGCAAGAAGCAATGAGGATGGCCTTGACAAATGAGGAGGATTTTTGGTTTTTCAGGTTCGAGGTCCAGCTTGAGCAAAGCCATGAGTTGTACAAAGTCCAAGATAGCTGAGAGGTTTCAAATTTCTCAGTAGTGAGGAGCTTAAGTACGGGGATGATGGAGAAATGAGGCAGGAAAGGTAAAGGATGAGATCAGATTATGGGACTTATGCCTGGGAGACTCCTTCCTTCAACAACTCTAGTGCTGGTGAAGGACCTGAGAGAACTTACCCATGGAACTTCAATGCCTTATTTTGTTAAAAAGAGACCGGACAGGTAGCGGAGGGAAGAGAAGTGACTCAAGTTTGACAAATCCAAACCCGGGCTCCCCTTTCCTGCGCCTCGCCCGCTATTCCTTCTACTCGGCCAGCGTGACTCCAAGCCGCCCCACTACCTCTCTACTAGCTGGCCGCCCGGCCTCTCCTCCAGTTACCCTGCCACTACCGCGCTCCTCTCATCAGCGTCCCAGGTCCAGAAGCCCCGCCCATGCCAGGCATAGGCCCCGCCCCTGTGTCCCAAGACCCTGCCTCCTCTTGGGGGGGAATCGGCCTCTTACTCTAGGCCTTTCGGTTTGCGCGAGCGGGCAAGAGAGCGTGCGTGCGGCGAGGAGGGTGGGCGCTCTCGCTGCCGCTGACGGTAGGTGGAATCGCACTCGAGTCCGGGCAGGAGCAAGCCAGCGAAGGGCTGCTCAGACGCGGCGGGTTGGGCCTGGCTCGGGGGTTTTCTCCCTGGAGGGAGCGCGCGCTGCCGGGGACCAAGGCAGGCCTCCAGAGGTAGGCGGGGCCGCGCGTGCGCAGTCCGCCGGCTCCGGCCCGGCGTGGATGGTGGGGCTCGAGTGAGGGTATTCCTTGGCCGCCTGTGTGGTGCGACGAAGCCTCCAGTGGCCGGCTTTGTTGCCCATTGAAGGATCCCGAGCCGCGTCCCAGTGCAGCCAGTGCTGTAGAAATGGGAAGGCGGATGGCGAAGGCTCTTCTAGCTGGGGCGGGTGGAAGCGGGACGCCCGGCGGCTCCTGGGGTGGGGCTGTGATTATGGGAACTAGGGTTCGCGCTCTCCCAGGGGGACCGGGCGGGGCCCAGCCGGCATGCTCTCTGGGCCCCTACTGCCCTCTGCAGGGCGTCGGAGGAACTGCCCAGAGGAGTCACTGCTGAGGAGCGGAACTCGATGCAGATAACGGTTCTCAAGGGACCCCTCCGCCGGGATGCCCCTCAGCGTCCCTCCACTCAAGAGAAATAAACCCGTAAATCTGGTTAATGTGAATGCTAAAGGCAGCCTTGAAGGAAAAAAGAAAAGGGTGAAATGTGGAGGCCTCGGACGCAGGACGGGACGCGTGTGGTGGGAGCAGGCAGCCGGAGTCTGGTGCCCAATGTGTCAGGCCGCCTTTTTATAGGGCCGGTCACTGCTGGCCGCATTTGAAACTCCTCCCCCTTTACCCAACAAACAAACAAAACCCATCAATTTGAGGGTTCTGAACTTCCGGGCTTTCCGAAGGAATGGGCTAGAATAGTAAACCCAATTTTGGCAACTGACTACACTGGGGTGTGCCCGTAAGGGAGATGAAAGGGTTTGGCGACTTTATTTGCATTTGTGACCTTTGGCAATGTGGAGCTCTTGTCCAGCTAGGACTAGCGTAATCATCCCATGACCACTTCTGTCCCCATAAGAGCAGCATGTGGGAAATGTGACGGAAACACCATCCTCCAAACACAAGGCTTTGAGGATGCCGTAAAGAAAGATCACCATATATATGTATATGTATGCATATATGTATGTTATGTCACAAGTCACACTTCAAAAACTGGGGGAAATGACTGTCTTAATCAGACTTAATAGGGAGTTTCGTTATTTACATTCTAAATTTTTCCTTCCTGGTACTTCTCTTCATTTTGTATTTGTAGACTGGATTAATGAAGGAAATTGTCATCTTTTTTTTTCTCCCCCACAGGAAAAACAATCACATTCTCTGTCAAGCAGCCGTAGTTCTGATTGTCTACTAGGTTAAGCCTACTACTTTAGCTGCTGAGATAGAAAAGTTGTTTTGCAGGGGTTCCAGGCTGGGCATGGTGTTATTGGTGGCAGTGCACTGGAGTGGGAATGTGGAGGATGAGGTAAATGGAAGTTAATTCAGTCTTTACCTCTGTGATGTGCTCTGCCTTGTATTCATGATTTCCTAGTCATTCTGGTTCTTGTTGAAATGAAATTTAGGTCTTTTCTGTTGCTCCTGGACACAGGTTCTTAGCTCTTTTTTGTGTTGTGGATCCCTTTGAGAGTTTGATGATAGCTGTAGACCTCTTTCCCCCTCCCCATGCATATATGCATGTATGCATAACATTTTCATACAATTCTAGAGGATTCATATGCATTGACTCTAGATTAAGAATCGCTGTTCTAGAGATTTAAAAAAAAATCCTGAGAGCTTCCTAAACTCTGTTTTTAGATAATGATCAAACACTTTGAATTTCCTGGCCCTGACACTATGACTTATGATGTTTTATAAGACAAGAACTATTCCTTCTCTTCTAGTTCTGGGAAAGGATAGCCGTGACATATTTATTAGCAATGTGATAAAGGTGGAATAAGAAGGGTTTAGGTTTCCACATTATGCTATAGTATTAGAAAGCAGAAATACTAACAGCAACATGTTGAGGCTTAAACACTGTGGAAGAAAGATTTTCTGTCCTCTAGGAACATAATATGGGGGAAAAAACCCTCAAGATTTTAAATATACTTTTAGTGGCCAAAGGTAGTAAAGTCAGTGCTCAGCTGGTTGTATGCTGGGAGAACGTAAATCCATGCCTTCTGTTTTATCAGGGAGAATTTTCATGAGATTTTAGTTGATACAGAGTGGTTTAGGTGGTACCCTCCTTAGGCCAGCATGACCCTGAGGCACTTTACTAAATGAGGACTTTTTTGCAGATGGAAGAACTGGAGCAAGGTCTGTTGATGCAGCCGTGGGCGTGGCTACAGCTTGCTGAGAACTCCCTCTTGGCCAAGGTTTTTATCAGCAAGCAGGGCTATGCCTTGTTGGTTTCAGATCTTCAACAGGTGTGGCATGAACAGGTGGACACTAGTGTGGTCAGCCAGCGAGCCAAGGTAAGTATGAAGAGAAGTACTGCTGTGAGGTGGTGGGGGATACCATTCTTTCCTAGTGAAGGTCGGGGATGTGAACATCAACCAGCTTGCTGGCCTGTAGATTCCCAAGGAAGGTTGAATTGGGTTGAGACAATTCCAGTTAATGTCCTGTACTTCTGCCTGTAGCCCTGGAATCTTCATGTATGTGTGTGTGTGTGTGTGTGTGTGTGTG
>NW_012123487.1:1516897-1521075 GCF_000951035.1 Colobus angolensis palliatus
GCCGAATATATTATTTGATCTAGATAGACCTTTTTTTTTTGCCCCAGGCAGAATTTTGAAGTAGGCCAGTTGATCTTTGTGACTCTCTTCTTTTTGTTTTCTTCTTTCCCGTTGTGATGTTTTTATCTTCTCTCCCCTTCCTCTCATGTCCATTGTCTTCATGTTAACCAGTGCTTTCCTTTGCTGTTACTTATGAGGGAATTAGTTTCCTATTAGCACCCTTACTGTGTACCACTGCTGTCTCTTTAGGAGCTGAACAAGCGGCTCACTGCTCCTCCTGTGGCTTTCCTCTGTCATTTGGATAATCTGCTTCGCCCATTGTTGAAGGACGCTGCTCACCCTAGCGAAGCTACCTTCTCCTGTGATCATGTGGCAGATGCACTGATTTTACGGGTGCGGAGTGAGCTCTCTGGCCTCCCCTTCTATTGGAATTTCCACTGCATCCTAGCTAGTCCTTCCCTGGTAAGTGCAATTTGAATATGGGGTTGGGGGAGGGATGCCAGTTGCTTTGAGATGAAGCTTTAGGTGCTTTTATTTTTTTTGCAAACTTTGTTTGAAATTCTCCAGTCAGAAAACTTTCCTTGACTAGACAGAAGACAAAAAGGATTCTTGACTGTTACATCCTTTCCTTGCAAAAGGAGCAGAGTATTGAGTGTCTTTTTGCATTAATTAATTTATTCAGCTTTTTTTTTTTTTTGAGACAGAGTCTTGCTGTGTTGCCCAGGCTGGAGTGCAGTGGCGCGATCTTGGCTCACTGCAAGCTCCCTCTTCCCGAGTTCACGCTGTTCTCCCGCCTCAGCCTCCCAAGTAGCTGGGACTACAGGCACCTGCCACTGCGCCCGGCTAATTTTTTGTATTTTTAGTAGAGATGGGGTTTCACCATTCACAGGATGGTCTCAATCTCCTGACCTTGTGATCCACCTGCCTTGGCCTCCCAGAGTGCTGGGATTACCGGCACGAGCCACTGTGCCCAGCCAATTTATTCAGCATTTTATAAGCATCTACTATGGGCTAATTGTTGGTTATCCAGACCTGAAACAATATAGCCTCTTCCTGGAGTTCATAATCTAGTGAGAAGACAAACAGGAAATTATGATAAAGTATGATAGGTTCTTTGATTGAGGTAGACCCTGGATGGTTGAGGATTGGAGAAAACCTCTTTGAAGAGACTCTTACTGAGCTGAGTTTTGAAGATGAGTAGGATAAAATAAATAGAAAAGTCATTGTAGGCAAGAGGTGTAGAGATGTGTAAGTGAGGGGCAAGTTCGGGAACTTCATGACTGCTGTGTAGATAGGAAGGCATGAGAAATGAGGGAGGCAGTGGCCAGATCTTGAAGGATTCTAATGAGTTTGGATTTTATCTCAAAGGCAACAGGATTCACTGAAAAACTTTAAACAGGAATTTTATATGATCCAATTCATGGTTTATGAGGAATATTCTGGCAACAGGGTAGAATATGTACCAGTGTTAGGTACCTTTCTAAACATTATCTCATCATTTAATCCTTGCAACTGTCCTTCAGGATAAGTATTATTGTCCCTGTTTTTCAGAGTAGGATACTGAGATTGAAAGTAACTTGTCCAAAGCCATCAGCTTATGAATAAATGAGCTGGAATTAGAATCTCAGAATAGTCTGGTCCAAAGCCTCATTTTTAGAGAGTAGGGGGATAATATCCTCTACTAACTCATAGCTTTATGTTTCCCAAGATATTTTATTAGAAATTAAGAGTGGACGTTAAAGACTAGTTTTCTGGAATAACAGACAGGGTTTCAGTCAGTAGCACTTAGGGGACAGGGTCTTCTTTGCGAAGCCTAAGAGTATAGATTTGTTAGCAGAGGGATCGGAAGACAAGAGGACATCATTTTTTTCTTCTTTAGTCTCCCACAGGGGATGTGATGCTTTGGCATCAATAGAAGACTAGATAGAAAGACTTTGAGAAACTGTTTGCTGATGTTTATTTTTGATCTGGAGCCCAGTAAAACTAGAACTGAGTGCTGAGAGAATTACTTACTCATTTATTAACTTCTAAGGCCTATCAACAGTGCTTAGCATATACTCACATTTGTTTATTTTAATTGAATTTCTTGTGAAATATTCCATCTTGCAAATAAATAAATAAAATTTAAAAAATAAAAAATAAAATTAAAATTTTTTTTTTGTAGAGATGGGGGTCTCTCTGTGTTGACCAGGGTGGTCTCGAATTCCTCACCTCAAGCAATCCTCCTGCCTTGGCTTCCCAAGGTGTTTGGATTACAAGCCTGGCCCCATCCCATATTTTATCTATTTCATTTAAAACATTTAAACTTTCTAAGTAACACCAGGGGGCAGTGTTTCCTCAATAATGTTTGTTCTGGGACCAAACCATTTGGGTGACCTTTGGGGAATCCCTGGCAATAGCTAGTCTCATTTTGCATTACATGGACCTAGAAATGCAGAATACGCAGTGTGATTGTGGAGGCAGTTCTCCTTGGAGGCTCATGGACTCTAATAGTTTCTTCTTTCAAAAGAATACAGTAAGGAACACTTATGTTCCTTACAGTATAATGATATTACAATTATAATATATAATATCTATATTATAATATAGATTAGAATATAAATATATGTAATATATAATACATATTATGTTAAAATATGTTATATTAATCTATATTAACATAATATATAATGATATAATGTAATATATATTATATAATATGTAATGATATAATATAACATGTAATATAGAATACAATATAATATAAAAGTATGTAAAGAAAAACTAGCTATTCTAGGCCAATTCCTCTAATTGGGGAACTACATTAAAGGAAAGAGACATCAGTGTTTAGGGAGGGATGATCTTGGTTTACCATAGGAAGAAATTAGATTTGAGCAATTGATGAACAATTGTGCTTCGAGTTAAAATAAAATACTTACCATTAAAAGAATGCCCCCCTAGGGAAATGCCTGAACCTGAGAGAGCTTTATATGGAAAAAGAGCCAGTGGACACGGGTAAGGATGTAGGTGGATACTATTTCAGGCTTGTGTGTATGTCTGTAAGGTCACACAGTCATAATTTTTGTTTGTAACCCATTCTTGTGATTGTTTTCATTTAATTTTTTTGAATGAGTAATTCTTGAAAAAGGCAAACATTTCAAACAGCATTTAAGTGTATACAGTGAAAAAATAGATCTTTCTACCCCTTTCCCTAGTCCCTCCTTTTCTTTTTCCAAAGCAACTACCAATATCAGCTTCTTGTGAATTCTTTTTTTTTTTGAGACGGAGTCTCGCTCTGTCGCCCTGGCTGGAGTGCAGTGGCCGGATCTCAGCTCACTTCAAGCTCCGCCTCCCAGGTTTACGCCATTCTCCTGCCTCAGCCTCCAGAGTAGCTGGGACTACAGGTGCCTGCCCACCATGCCCGGCTAATTTTTTGTATTTTTAGTAGAGACGGGGTTTCACCATGTTAGCCAGGATGGTCTTGGTCTCCTGACCTCGTGATCCACCCAACTCGGCCTCCCAAAGTGCTGGGATTACAGACATGAGCCACTGCACCCGGCCTGTGATTTTTAATGGCAACATAGCATTTAATTTCATGAATGTATCATATATTTAATTGATCTGCTATTAGTAGACACCTAAGTCTTTTGTTGTTATGTACGGTAACTATCCTTGTATTTACTTTTTCTGCATGTAAATGTCATCTTAGACCACTCGGCCATCCTGACACTCTGCATGTAAATGTGTGAGTAAATTCCCTTAAGTGGAATAGCTGGGTCAAGGAATATATGTATCTTTTAATCTTGCCACATAACATAATGCCAAATTGTCTTTCAGAGACATTATGCAGCTTAACTCCTTCCAGTTATACAGAAAATAGGAGAATACCGGTTCCTCATACTTCTCCAGCATAACATACTCACATTAACAAGCTAATGGTTCCTAAGTCTGCAAGGGTGTTATGGAATATGTTAGGTTTTGGGTCTCTGTTTGCTTGCTTGCTCTCTCTCTCTCCCTCTCTCCCCCTCCTTTTCTTTCTTTTTCTTTCGAGATGAAGTCTCATCATATTGCCCAGGTTGAATTCCTCAGCTCAAGCGATCCTCTCACACTGGCTTACCGAAGAGTTGGAATTATAGCATAAGCCTCCGCGCTTGGCCCCAGGTCTCTGTGTTCTAACACTGAGTCCATCTTCATTTATG
>NW_012123487.1:1521950-1524269 GCF_000951035.1 Colobus angolensis palliatus
CTCAGCCTTCCAAAGTGCTGGGATTACAGGCATGAGCCACCATGCCCGGCCCCAAAGGTTTCTTAGTGGCAGAAAGAGATAGGTTTTGGAACCAGCAGACTTGAATTTGTAACTCAGCTCCACCACTTTGAGACTACTTGTATTAATTTGGATAAGTACTGAATTTTTATGATTCAGTTACTTCATCTGTAAAATAAATCAACCACAACCTTACTATTGAGTCGTGAGGATTAAATAAAGGCACATATGAAATGTTACTTATGTTTAGCATTATAGTGGACCTGTGAGGGCAAATATTTCAACTCCATAACTTTTCATTTTAAAAGAGATGCTGGGGCCAGGCACAGTGGCTTACTCCTATAATCCCAACACTGGGAAGCCGAGACAGGCGGATCACCTGAGGTCAGGAGCTCGAGACCAGCCTGGCCAACATAGTGAAACCCCGTCTCTACTAAAAATACAAAAATTAGCTGGGCATGGTGGCGCATGCCTGTAATCTCAGCTACTCAGGAGGCCGAGGCAAGATAATTGCTTGAACCCAGGAGGTGGAGGTTGCAGTGAACTGAGATTGTGCCATTGAACTCCAGCCTGGCCAGAGGGAGACTCTGTCTTTAAATAAATAAATAAATAAATAAATAAAAGAGATGCTGGGGATGATGACTCATGCCTGTAATCCCATCAGTTTGGGAGGCCAAGGCAGGAGGATTCCTTGAGACCAGCAGTTTGGGACCAGCCTGGGCAACATAGTGAAACCCGTATCTACAAGAAAATAAAAAAATAAAAAAAAATCTGGGTGTGGTGGCATGTGCCTGTAGTCCTAGCTACTTGGAAGGCTGAAGTAGGAGAATCACTTGAGCCCAGGAGTTCAAGGCTGCAGTAAGCTGTGATGGCACTACTGTACTCCAGCCTTCACTGTATCTCCTGATATGATTCATCTTGATCTTTTTGTTTATTTGTTTGTTTGTTTATGAGATGGGGGTCTTACTATGTTGCCCAGGCTGGTCTTGAACTCCTAGGCTTAAGTGATTCTCCCTCTTTAACCTGCAGGGTAGCTGGGATTACAGGTGTGTACCATCACATCCAGCTTGATTCATCTTGAGATGGAGACCTATCATTCTGCTCCCCTGCTCATGACTTATGAACATTTCTATGGAAAATCTGAAGACTTTGGAGAAAATTATGAATAGCTTTTCCTCTGAAAAATATTAGCAACTCCTGTTTTTATATCTATTACACTTCCTAACCTCCTTAACTGTTGTGAGCTCTTTGATGGCAGAGGCCTCATAGGGTCAGAGTACATATTAGGAACCCAGTAGATACCTGTTGAATTGACTGATGAACTGTATATCTTCATATATTGCTGTCTATCAATTACGGGGAGTGTCCCTGACATCCTAAAGCACTTCAAGATTTTTCCTTATAGTGTCTGTGGATTTGCTTTGAACTATTTACACATTATTATCATTATTATTATTATTGTTATTTGAGATGGAGTCTCTCCATGTCACCCAAGCTGGAGTGCAGTGGCATGATCTCGGCTCACTGCAGCCTCTGCTTCTCAGGTTCAAGTGATTCTTGTGCTTCAGCCTCCCGAGTAGCTGGGACTACAGGCGCGTGCCACCATGTCTGGCTAATTTTTTGTGTTTTTAGTAGAGACAGGTTTCACCATGTTGGTCAGGCTGATCTCTCATTCCTGGCTTCAAGTGATCTACCCACCTCAGCCTCCCAAAGTGCTGGGATTTTTTTACACATTTTTATCTAGTCTCTCATATGCCCATTAACACATATTTTCAAAATTTCTATTGATCATTAAGTTAAGGCTATCTGGTCTAAGGGAAATCATTTTAGTGTTCCTATGACTTTGAAATGAATTATACCTCAGTAATTCAGAATGATGTAACCCAATCCTGTGAAATTATTTTAGCAGTTACAGTATTTACTGATAAAAAAACTTTTTTAAAACCAAATAGACATTGGGGTCTGATAGATAATTTCAGTTGCCTGGTATGGCATTATCATATTTAATTAGACATAATATTAATTAAAATCTGTTCCTTGTCATGTTTCATGTTGTTATATAATATTTACTGTCACTCAAAGAAATTTATATTGAGGTAGCTATCCAGAGGGAAGCTGGTTATTAATTTAGGAGTTTCTGTTGTTTCAGTGCTGCCACCAATTGGATGGTGTTGCTGCTTGGGTAGTAATGACAATTATTTCAATTCAACTCATCAAATATTCACTGTCATTTATACAAGTATTTGCCTGTTTTCCTCCTGATCTACTTAAACAGTACCAAACTTTTTTTTTTTTTTTTTT
>NW_012123487.1:1525479-1535980 GCF_000951035.1 Colobus angolensis palliatus
TCTGTCGCCCAGGCTGGAGTGCAGTGGTGCGATCTCAGCTTACTGCAAGCTCTGCCTCCTGGGTTCATGCCATTCTCCTGTCTCAGCCTCCTTAGTAGCTGGGACTACAGGTGCCCACCACCACGCCCAGCTAATTTTTTTGTATTTTTATTAGAGACGGGGTTTCACTGTGTTAACCAGGCTGGTCTCAAACTCCTAAGCTCAAGTGATCCGCCTACCCCGGCCTCCCAAAGTGCTGTGATTACAGGCATGTGCCACCACGCCTGGCTAATTTTTGTAATTTTTGTAGAGACTGGGTTTCATCACGTTGCCCAGGCTGGACTCGAACTCCTAGACTCAAGCAATCCTCCCACCTTGGCCTCCCAAAATGCTGAGATTACAGGCATGACCCACTGTGCCGGCCTAGTTATTTTTTTTGACAGGTTAATGGACACTTTGTGTAGGTGAATTAAATGATTATTCTATATAGCTATACTTTATCATATGAGAGTATTACCCTATTTGTACAGCATTATGGCTGTGTTTGCATTCTTCTTACCTCTTGTTAAAAATGGGGTGTGTGGGCTGGGCACAGTGACTCACACCTGTAATCCCAGCAGTTTGGGAGGCTGAGGCAGGCAGATCACCTGAGGTCAGGAGTTTGAGACCAGCCTGACCAACATGGTGAAACCCCGTCTCTACTAAAAATACAAAAATTAACCGGACATGTGGTGCGTGCCTGTAATCCCAGCTACTCAGGAGGCTGAGGCAGGAGAATCGCTTGAACCTGAGAGGTGGAGGTTGCAGTGAGTCGAGATCATGCTACTGCATTCCAGCCTGGGCAACATGAGCGAAACTCCTTCTCAAAAAAAAAAAAAAAAGGGTTGTGTGTAGAGTGGGTTGGCTTATACCTTCCTAGGCTAGTTCTTGGTAAGTGGCTTGGTTCTATTTTAACAATAACCTTAGACTACACTCCATTTGTGGGAACAGATTGAAACTCCAGGCTCCTTCTGGGCTATTATGAGCCCTGAAGTGGCTCTTAGTGTCTGTATCTAATTTGACTTTCAAGAGTCTTTACCTTCTGTTGATTTTTGTCTTCTGTTAACGCTTTAGCTAGTGTACTCTGTTTTTGCCACACTTACTTTCTTGAGGGCTACTTGGATCTTCTGCTTTTCTTGTTTGTTTTTTTGTTTTCTTGTTGTTGTTTTGAGATGCAGTCTTGCTCTGTTGCCCAGGCTGGAATACAGTGGCATGATCACAGCTCACTGCAGCCTTGATCTCTTTGGCTCAAGTGATCCTTCCACCTCAGCCTCCTGAGTAGTTGGGATTATAGATGCATTCTACCATGACTGGCTAATGTTAAGAATTCTTTTTTGGTAGAGATGGGGTCTCACTATGTTTCTCAGGCTGCTCTTGAACTCCTGGGCTCAACTGAATTCCTACCTTGGCCTCCCAGAGTGCTGGGATTATAGGCATGAGCCATCTCAGCTGGTGGGATCTTTTTTTTGAGAAAGAGTCTCACTCTGTCTCCCAGGCTAGAATGCAGTGGTGCAATCTTGGCTCACTGCAACCTCTGCCTCCTGGGTTCAAATGATTCTCATGCCTCAGCCTCTCAAGTGGCTGGGATTACAAGCACCTGCCACCAAGCCCAGTTAATTTTTGTATTTTTAGTAGAGGTAGGGTTTGACCATGTTGGCCATGCTTGTCTCAAACTCCTGCCCTCAAGTGACCCACCTGCCCTGGCCTCCCAAAGTGTTGGGATTACAGACATTAGCCACTGCATCAGCCACCTTCTTAATATATGTAATTATTGTATGTATGTTTACATTCATGTAAATGGGTTACTTGCCTATGAAACTATAAGTTTCTGTAAGAACATTTATTTTCAGTATTTTTTCTAATACCTAAACTGAATTGGAGAGTACTTTATAAGAGTCTTTTGGCTAATGGATATCTCTTCCATCAAAGGTCTCCCAACATTTGATTCGTCCTCTGATGGGCATGAGCCTGGTGTTACAGTGCCAAGTGAGGGAGCTAGCAACGTTGCTTCATATGAAAGACCTAGAGATCCAAGACTACCAGGAGAGTGGGGCTACGCTGATTCGAGGTGAGAGGACATTCTTGGAGGAGTCGGGTGGGGAGTGGTATAGATAGTCAAAGAGTCTTAGGAAAGAGGGAGACTCATTTGCATTAGAGAGGTGCTTCCCCCAGGATGCGTGCTGAATACTAATCAGAAACTGGAGTCTTGATACTAGGTGACTCTTTTTTGTTTGTTTGTTTTGGAGATGGAGTCTCACTCTGTCAACTAGGCTGGAGTGTGGTGGGTGATCTCAGCTCACTGCAACCTCCGCCTCCTAGGCTCAAGCGATTCTTCTGCCTCAGCCTCCCGAGTAGCTGGGATTGTGGATGCATGCCACCATGTGTGGCTAATTTTTTTATATTTTTAATAGAGATGGGGTTTCACCATGTTGGTCAGGCTGGTCTCGAACTCCTGACCTCAAGTGATCTGCCTGCCTTGGCCTCCCAAAGTGCTGGAATTATAGGCATGAGCCACTGTGCCTGGCCTGGGTCACACTTTTCTCTGCCTCGAATACCTGACTGGAGCCCAAGTGGCCAATAGAAGCTGTAACTGAGTCCAGACATTCCCTAGGCAATGGCGGGGAAAGACTTTGGAAAGGAGCCAGTAGCTATACAGAATTGTACCAGAGCAACATGGACTTAGGAGTTTAGGAAGTTTCATGGCTCCAACTTCAGAATAAAAATTCAATTTGGCCTTTGTTTTTGTGGCAGGAAAAACTCCTAGAGCAGATGCTACCACCAAACCTGCCCTTTGTTGCTAATCACCCTCTCCCATTACTGTTTGCCCACATGCTCTCAGCCCTTCTTCTCCCACTGAACTAGGTGTCTCTGCATGATACACCTTCCTCCTCTTTCCTAAGTAACCCTGTTCTGTTCCCTTTCTATCAGGTAAAAAACATCCTATATGACTCATGTTTCTTTTCTCTGTTCCTTCTTATTACAGATCGATTGAAGACAGAACCATTTGAAGAAAATTCCTTCTTGGAACAATTTATGATAGAGGTAAGGTATTTGTTATTTTCTTGTGTGTCTTTGCCCTACTTCCTCTTTCCAGGTGCCTGGGTGGCCACTTGTATTTTGGGTATTAGGTGGCTTGTGTGGTTGGAATGCCCTTTGTCCAAAAAAGTTGCCCATAGAAAGTCTGATAAGGCTTGAGATGTACTTAGCAAGGATGAGGGAAAGAAGGGGGAAAGAATGGAGGAGGCGAAAGTGGGCTGATTGATACTTATAAAACATCTCTGTTAAAGTACCAGGGATTTCATTTGGAATTCTCTAACCTTGGAAAGGTTGGTTGACCAGTTGTTAAATTTTTGCTTGTTGAGATCTGGTCATAAGGTCTGGACTGTAGAGCAGAAGGGTAGGTGTCATTACTTGTCTAGGCCCTTTCAGGATCCAGCAGGAGACGAAGGTAAAAAGCTTAGGGCTACCATTTGGGAGCTGTCTTGTGGGCACCGTAGGTTGTGGAAAATCACAGTGTTTATACAAGGGTACTGGCAAAGGAATGAATGGGGAGTAGATAATTGTGGCCTGTCAGAAGCTCCTGCCTAGGTTTCCCTTCTAAGGGTTGAGCTCAGCCAAAAGAAACATCTATTAAATGCCAAATAGGGAAAGTATTAATAATAGTGACCTTTGATTATGCCAGTCAGTATTGATCTTCTTCCCTCACTCTTCTATGACTTGTTGGTTATACAGTTAGTACCTTAGTATTATTGCCCCATTTTCTTTTTTCTTTTTCTTTTCTTTTCTTTTTTTTGAGATGGAGTTTCGCTCTTGTTGTCCAGGCTGGAGTGCAATGTGCGATCTCGGCTCACCACAACCTCCGCCTCCCAGGTTCAAGCAATTCTCCTGCCTCAACCTCCTGAGTAGCTGGGATTACAGGCGTGTGCTACCACGCCCAGCTAATTTTGTATTTTAGTAGAGATGGGATTTCTCCAAGTTGGTCAGGCTGGTCTGGAACTCCTGACTTCAGGTGACCACCCGCCTCGGCCTCCCAAAGTGCTGGGATTACAAGTGTGAGCCACTGCGCCCAGCATATTGCCCCATTTTCTAATTATATATATTACCCAAGTTGGTACTTTATCATGTAAGTAAATAATGCTATTATAATCTGGTGTTATATATAGATTATTTATATTTCTGCATTGTCTTCTGGATTAATTTGTAAGCTCTTTGTGGACGGGGTCTCTGTCCCATACCTCTTTTGAACCCTAAATTAGCACTTTTTAAAGGGCTAGGCATAAAGCAAGTATTCTTTATTTGGAACCTCCCGTTCTGCCTCTGCGCATTGACTGAGCTACAATGCTTGGGGTCTAAACACTAAATGCAAAAAATGTGAGGTAGGTGCTCAGTCCAGGTACTGAAGCAATTGTAAGTCTGGAGAAGAAGGAAAACTTGTATTACTAAGTCCTGAAACAGAAAAGGTTCCAAGTCTTTTTTTTTTTTTTTGGTGGTGTTGTTGTTTTGTTTTGTTTCTTTTGAAATGGAGTCTCGCTCTGTCACCCAGACTGGAGTACCATGGCACAATCTTGGCTCACTGCAGCCTCCCTCTCCCGGGTTCAAGCAATTCTTCTGCCTCAGCGTCCCAAGTAGCTGGGATTACAGGCACGCACCGCCACACCCAACTAATTTTTGTATTTTTAGTAGAAACGGGATTTCACCATGTTGATCAGGCTGGTCTTGAACTTCTGGCCTCAAGTGATCCACCCTCCTTGACCTCCCAAAATGCTGGGATTATAGATGTGAGCCACCATGCCCAGCCTAGAAAAGGTTTCAAGTTTTTATGGGTAAAGAGAGACCATTAAACCTAAACTTGTGACTGAGAGAGATTTCTTAGGCCATTTTTCTCTTAGATAGCTTCCCCTATCTAAAAGTTTAGGTATTAAGGCTGGGGATAACATACTGGTTCCCTGCCTTATCCCCTTAGTTAAGCACTGCAAGGCTTGTTCTCAGCTCAGTAGAGAGGTCTCTTCCTGATCTAGTGCCTGCATACCTATCCAGCTTGACTTCTTAACATTTTTCTCTATGTACTTTATGTCTTAGCTATATGGAATGACTTTTAATTTCCCCAAATGCTGTTTTATCTTATCTTTAGATACACATTCTTCCCATGATCTAGAATGCGCAATGTTCTGGCCTTATCTAACTTGTAAACTTCTTTTTTTTTTTTTTTGAGACAGAGTCTCGCTCTGTCGCCCAGGCTGGAGTGCAGTGGCGTGATCTCGGCTCACTGCAAGCTCCGCCTTCCGGGTTCACGCCATTCTCCTGCCTCAGCCTCCTGAGTAGCTGGGACTACAGGCGCCAGTCACCATGCCCGGCTAAGTTTTTGTATTTTTAGTAGTGATGGGGTTTCATTGTGGTCTCGATCTCCTGACCTTGTGATCCGCCCACTTCGGCCTCCCAAAGTGCTGGGATTAAAGGCATGAGCCACCGTGCCTGGCCCTAACTTGTAAACTTCTGTTAATCTTCTAGATGTCAGCTTCACATTGTTTGGGAGACCTTTTTGTACTCTGCTTGTAAGGACTATTCTTCTTCCCTGCTGCTATAGTACCTTGGATTATACCTCTGTTTTACCTCTTATAACATTGTAATATTATTGTTTGTACATTTGCAAGGCTATGACTTTCTCCTGCACTGATCTGTGGACTCTCTGAGGCAAGGACCATGCTGAATGCGTTTCTGTATCCCCAGCACTGTGCATGGTGCCTACAGGTAGTAAGTCTTCAATAAGTTTGGATTAATATTTTGATAAGTCTAAGCTAGGGGAATTTTATAAAAATTATGACAGTGTGGCCTGTGGATACAATGTTACTTTTTTTTGGCTGGAGTGTAGTGGGGTAATCTCAGTTCACTGCAGCCTCTACCTCCCGGGTTCAAGAAATTCTTGTGCCTCAGCCTCCTGAGTAGCTGGGATTACAGGTGTGCCCCACCACGCCCTGCTAATTTTTGTATTTTTAGTAGAGGCAGCGTTTCACCATGTTGGCCAGGCTGGTTTTGAATGCCTGGCCTCATGCAGTCCATCCACCTTGGCCTCCCAAAGTGCTGAGATTACAGGCATGTAATTACAGCCACTGCACCTGGCTCAGTGTTGCTTATTAGACCTGTATTTGGGGTCTTCAGTTATTCTCGTGGCTTATTTTGCAGCTTTGGATAAATCACTTCTCATTTGTAAAATTGGAGGCTCATCGTTTTCATACTATAGGTTGGGAGGAGCCCTGCAGAATTGAATGAGAAAGCATATGGAATTTAGGTGGCAGCACAGGAAGAGTAGTAGTGTTTTGGAACCAGCTACTTCAAGAATACTGGTCCTATAGGTTCTGGGTGGATCAATCTTATAGACTTGTAGAATTTTATTTTATCTGGAAAGGAAGTGAGAGATAGGTAGTTGTAGTTATAGCTTTCTATTTCATAGGTGAAGAAGTTGAGCCTCAGAGAGGTTAAGTGACTTGCCTAAGGTCATATAGCTGTAGTTTTATGTTTAGGACTTCCCACATTTCTTGACACATAGTCTAGGATTATCTCTGTTTTGTTTTGCTACTTTAACTGGTTGTACACACCAGTTAGGAGAGACATAAGGGCTGGGATAATATGGAATTCTTATGACCTCTGGGGTCATTGCACTGTCCTCAGAATGTCCTGTATAGCTGCTAGAACTGAAAGGTTTCCTACTGGGGCTGTAGAACTTCTTATGACTACTGCATCTTTTTAGTTACTCTGCTTGCCCGGGGTCCTACAAACAGGACACAGAAGGGTCATGGGGTCACCCAAGACTGAACTGAAAGGATGTGCCATCAAAATAAGCAACATGGAATAGGAAGATAAACAAACCAGGGAGAGAGCTCGGGATGAAGGCACAGGGGGGCCAGGGCTAGTGTCAGAGGGCCATGCGGTCATTGCCTGGGGTCAGTTTTTAAAATTCTCATTGAGATTATTACTAGGCAAAAGGCTATAGACAATAAGGCACAGGGGACAGTAGGCCAGGCAGGTTGCTAGGATACTAAGGCTCAGGAAAATAAGAAGTGAGCAGGGGTTACTTCTCCCTATTTGGTCCTTTTGTTTTTCCACTCTCTCGAAGAGCCTCTGATTTCTGAATTCTGGGGAACCCAAGGAACCAATTGATAGTGGCCTAACTAGAGGGGGAATACTGACAATATTGACTCAAGTCAAGGCTGGGTGGGGTGCCTGTTGGCATGATCTTCATGGAGGCCAAGAACCCTATATAGGGCATTTTGTAGGACTGGGAGTTGAGAGGCATCTTTAGGAGTGAAAGAAGAGTCAGAGACTTAGGGACTGTTGTTACACGGCAGTAGGAACCGTATGAAAAAGGAAGTTTAGGATGACTGGGCAGAGCCCACTCTCAGTCTAGTCCACTGGAGGGAGTTCCTTCCCCTGGCCCTGTCCATGCCTCGCTCTCTCCATCTGGTTGCCATCAGGCTGTGTGGCTGCTGGCGGACTCTTTATTTATTTATCCCAGTGTAATGGGGTGAGGAGGGAGCTGGCCTAAGGCTGGCATTCCAAGGCCATGCCACTGAGCCACAGGCGGTTTGCATGGGTGTGTGAGTCACTGGGGCTGCATGCTGCTCAAACCAGACGCGGCCAGGCTCAGGGACAGCAGGCAGCCCAAAATAGAGCCCCGCCCTCTACAGCTGGCAACCCCTGGCTAGGAATCGGCTCTTGACACCAAAACCTGGGCAGTTGCATGAAGTTGGCTTCCTTTGGTAGGGGTCCCTTAGCAGAGATGGAGATTTTGCAATTCTTTCCTCCTCTTTCTTCATAGGAGGGTATTCAGCATAGCAGTCGTTCTTACTGCTGCATTCTGAATGCCTTATAGGTCTTAAATATTATCTGTTCAGTATAATACTTTAGCTAAGAAATTAGGGGGCTATAGGTAACGTTGATTTGACTTAGCATCCTAAATGCAACCATAGTTGTTATATTCTGTCTAGTTTTAGTTACTGTCTTCAGCTCCTGTCTGGTTGCAGCCTGATTCTAGAGCAGATACTTTAAGCTATGAAGATAGTCACTGCTGCTCTTATGAAGCAACAGCTTATATCACTTGGGGAAGATGGGCAATGCTTTAACTTGAAAATTGCCATCCTTTTAAGCTTGTTCACAGTTCTACTTGGTTTCTTTGGCTGGCTCTCCATCTTCTGCCTGCCTCTTAAAGGTTAGTGTTTCCCAGGATCAGGTTCCTGATCCTCTGACGCTACACTTTCGTTCCTGTGGGTCGTCTCCTCTAGACACCAGTGTCAACTATTGTTGGTACATCACTGAATACCAATTTTATATCTCCACTGTGTTTTAGGCCCATATTTCTTTCTGCATATTTGGCATTTCCACCTGGATGTCCCACATAAAGCACATCCTGAACATGTCCAAAATGAATTCTCTACTCCCCCAGACTATTTCTCTTATATTCCTTAAATTGGGGAATTATACCATTATCCATTCAGTTTTCTAAGCTAGAAATTTGGGAGTCACCCACTTTCCTCTTTGTCCTTACTTTCAAAGCCTAATTTATTGACTGTCTTTTGAATCTGCCTGTCTTCTCTATTCCAGCTTCCGTTGTCTGAGATTAGCCAATTTTCTTTCCCCTTTGCCCCACTCACCCCCGCCTTTTTTTTTTGAGACCAAGTCTCACTCTGTTGTCCAAGCTGGAGTACAGTGGCATGATCTCAGCTCACTGTAACCTCTGCCTCCTGGGTTCAAGCGATTCTCATGCCTCACCCTCCTGAGTAGCTGGGAATACAGGCTTGAGCTACCACACCTGGCTAATTTTTGTATTTTTTGTAGAGATGGAGTTTCACCATGTTGGCCAGGCTGGTCTTGAACTCCTAACCTCAGGTGATCCACCTTCCTCGGCCTCCCAAAGTGTTAGGATTACAAGTGTGAGCCACTGTGCTTGGCCTTTCTGTCCCTTTTTTGGCTTGACCATGCAGCAGCCTCCTAACTTGTCTCCTGGTCAGTTCTTATTCCCCTGCAGTTGAACTTGTAGTTTTGTCAGAGTGATGTCTTTGAAACCGAAACTTGATTATGCCACTTTTTTGCTTAGAATCCTTTAGTGGTTCCCAGTTTCCTACAGGATAAAGTTCAAACTCCTTGCACGCCACACATGATCATTTATGATTTGATCCTGTTGACCTCTTCAGCCTGCTCCTCTGGCATTCCACTATAGCGCCTTTAAATACCATCTTGTGATGAATCCCACATTTATTCTTCACTGTAGATCTTACCCTGAAACTCCAGACTGCTTGTTCAACATTTTCATGAAGAAGTCTAAAAAATATCTTAAATTCAACATGTCCAAAATTGAACTTCCAGTCTTATGCCCAGATTTGCTTTTCCAACAACCCCTTCCCATCTAAGTTGATGGAAGTTTCATTCTTTCACTTTTAGTTGGGTGAAAAAACCTTGGAGTCATCCTGACTGCTGTCCTCTCACTTCCTACAGTCAGTCCATCAGGAAATCCTGTTGGCTCTACCTTAAAACTATGCCCATATTCCCATCTCTGCTGCTACCATACTGGAGCTACCATCATCTCCTACCTGCATTATGGCAAAAACCTCCCTACTGGTATCCTGCAGCTACTCCTACCCTCTCCTGGCCTATTATCAACAAAGCAATCTTATTAAGTTACAAGGCACATCATGATATTCTTCTGCTCAAAGCCCTTCACTGGCTTAACACTTCATGTATAGAGTAAAATTCGAAGACTTCACCATGGCCTGTAAAACCCTATATGATCTTGTAGAACTCTCTTACCTTTCTTACCTCATCTCCTACAGTTCTCCCTCATTCACTCCACTGCATACACACTGGCCTCTTGCTGTTTTTCTAACACTCTAAGCATGCACTGCCTTTAGTCCTTTACATTGGTTGTTCCCTCCACCTGGAATGTTCTTTCTTCAGATATTTGTGTGGCCAACTTCCTCACTTCCTTAAAGTCTGTAGTAGTTATCCATTGTTGTGTAACAAATTGTCCCAAAATGTAATGGCTTAAAATAACACACATGATTATTGCATGGTTTCTGAGAGTCAGGTATCTGGGAGCAGCCTAGTGGGTGCGATTCTGGCTCAGCATCTCTCATGAGTTGCAGTCAATATGTCAGCTGGTAAATGCAGTCATTGTAAGATCTGGATAATTCATATCCAAGCTTTCTCATGTGGTTATCGGCAGGAGGTGCCATTTCTTGCCACATGGCCTGTCCGTAGGGCTACTCACAGGACCTGGTTTCCTCCAGAGCCAGCGATTCAAGAGACAGAGACCAAGGCCGGTTGTGGTGGCTCATACCTGTAATCCCAGCACTTTGGGAGGCCAAGGCGGGTGAGGTCAGGAGTTCAAGACCAACCTGGCCAACATGGCAAAACTCCGTCTCTACTAAAAATACAAAAATTGGCCGGGCGCGGTGGCTCAAGCCTGTAATCCCAGCACTTTGGGAGGCCGAGA
>NW_012123487.1:1536335-1605141 GCF_000951035.1 Colobus angolensis palliatus
AACCCGGGAGGCGGAGGTTGCAGTGAGCTGAGATCACACCACTGCACTCCAGCCTGGGTGACAGAATGAGATTCTGTCTCAAAAAAAAAAAAGAAAAAAGAAAAAAATGAGAAATGAAACCAAGACCAAATGGACCTGCAGTCCTTTTATAACCTAATTTCAGAAGTTACATTCTATCACTATCTCACTGTATTGTTTTTATTAGAAATGAGTCACTAAGTCTAGGTCACAGTTAAGTGCAGGGTAATTAAACTTCACCTCTTAAGAGGAGCTGTGTCAAAGAATTTGGAGACATAGCTACATAGACTACATCCATCTACGTGGACTATAGCAATGTCTTTGTTCGAATGTTACCTTCCCAATAGAGTGTACCCTGACCACTCATTTAAAGTTGTAAGCTCCATTTCTCCCTCTTGCACCTTAGAACTCCCATTTCACCTTATCATCCTCTACTTTTTATTTTTTCCATAGCATCTAATTTCCAACATATTGCCATAAAATTTACTTATTTTATTATGCTTATTGTTTATGGTCTATTTCCTGTCTGTTAGAATGTAAGCTCAACAAGTACAAAGATGTATGTTTTGTGCACTGGTCTAGCCCAAGTGCCTAGAACAGTGCCTCCACACATAGTAGGGACTCTATAAGTATTTGTTGAATAGATGAAGGACTCGTATCTTCCCACTCTTTTTTATTTTCCTCATCTTATGAATAGGCCATCAAATAATCACCTGTTTGTAGTCTTAGACATAGGCAGCCTCACATGTAATAGATGAATAGCCTATATTCCCATTCTACTGCCTGCCTTATTTCTTTGGCATTTATGTTTTCTGAAAGGCAGTCCCAACTTTGGGATGAAGTATATATAAACCTTGAATCTTTTATTATTGAGAAATCCCAGAACCTCTCTTTTTTTTAGAGCCAGTTAAGAGACTGACACCTCAAAAGTCAAAAGAATAAGTACCTAACAAAATCCTGGAAAGAAAATTAGTCAGAGAGTCACAAGGGCTCCACTTCCACAGTTGGAAGGGCTACTCTTTTACCATGTACCTGTTGTTCAATAGGTAGAGCAAGCCATAGGATTCAGGGTGTTTTTTGGTATCCTTGTGGGCATCGTAAAGAAGGATAAGTCTAGATGCATGAGAATATGATCCCTCCTATTGTGTGTGTCGGTTCTCCGACCTAGAAAAACTTGCAGTTAGTTCATCCTTTCAGTATTCGGTCAGGTGCACGTGGGCTGAATGAGGTTCTGTGAGCATATAAGGTATGATAATATTGCCATCAAAGAGCTTACAGTGCTTAGTTAATGATAATAAGGGCCACAGTAATGGAGTGATTAGAAAAAGCTTTCTATAAATGGCAGGACTTGAACTGGGCTTTGATTGAGGTTTCGATTGAAAACTATGTGGAAGGCATTTTAGGTGGGAAGCACGTGGGCAAAAGATGGAAAATAAGAATAAGAATGGATGAGGATTAGTAGAAAATAAAGTTAGCAAGATAATAACTTGAGGCTAAATTGTGAGGGCCTTGAATGTTGGGCTGGCAGATTAGTGTTTTATTCTGAAAGTGGTTTTTAGCTTTTTTTTTTTTTTTTTTTTTGCCTGTAACATTTATTTCTCCACTTAGTTCATTTGTTAACAACTGTCATTATGTGCAGTGATTCTCAAGCAGGGACACATCTCCTAGCCTTGCACTTATTAATTACTGTTGCAGATAGTGGGAAGCCATTGAAAATTTTGACTGGAGAATTGACATATGAAGGTAATCTTTAGGAAGATTAGGCTCTTGGTCATATGCTTATGTGATTTTGAAGAATAGTGATGCCTTTGATAGACTAGGAAGATCATGGGTGGAGTCGGTTAAACTGTGGGCATATAAAAGAATGGTTTTCCTTATTGAAAATATGAATGTACCAGTATTTGAGCTCTGGAATGAAGGCTTATTCATTCCAGAATGAAATCTGGAATGAAAATCTCCAGGGAGGGAGGTATGGCTGTGCATGTTTCTCAACTACATTTTTTTTTCTAAATTTCGCCTTCTCTTCTGAATCCTGTAGTAACCAGGGGTCACCACTTCTTCTTCTTTTTTTTTTTTTTTTCCTCAAGAATAGCTAAAAAGACCTCTTTCTTTATTTTCCTTTTGCAAAGGTTTATAAGGGCTTATGCTTTCAAAAGGAAATTTGTTAAAAATTTTAAAGTAATTTTTTTTCTTTTTTTTTGTTGAGATGGAGTCTCTCTCTGTTGCCCAGGCTAGAGTGCAATGGCATAATCTCGGCTTACTGCAAGCTCTGCCTCCTGGGTTCATGCCATTCTCCTGCCTCAGCCTCACGAGTAGCTGGGACTACAGGCGCCCGCCACCACACCTGGCTAATTTTGTTTTGTATTTTTAGTAGAGCCGGGGTTTCACCATGTTAGCCAGGATGGTCTCGATCTCCTGACCTCGTGATCTGCCCGCCTCGGCCTCCCAAAGTGCTGGGATTACAGGCTTGAGCCACCGTGCCCAGCATTTTAAAGTAATTTTTAAAAAAAATTGTTAACATTTTGAGAAAGAACAAAAAGGAAATCAATATAGAAAGTACAAATGGGGCCGGGAGTGGTGGCTCAGTTCTGTAATCCCAACACTTTGGGAGGCTGAGGTGGGCAGATCAGTTGAGGTCGCGAGTTTGAGATCAGCCTGGCCAACATAGCAAAACCCCATCTCTACTAAAAATAAGAAAACTAGCTGGGTGCAGTGGTGGGTACCTGTAATCCCAGCTACTCAGGAGGCTGAAGCAGGAGAATCACTTGAACATGGGAGGCGGAGGTTGCAGTGAGCTGAGATTGTGCCACTGCACTCCAGCCTGGGCAACAGAGCAAAACTCCATCTCAAAGAAACAAACAAATCAAGAAACCAAGTAGGGGCTAGGCGTGGTGGCGCACGCCTGTAATCCCAACAGTTTGGGAGGCTGAAGTGGGTGGATCACCGGAGGTCAGGAGTTTGAGATGAGTCTGGCCAACATGGTAAAACTCCATCTCTACTAAAAATACAAAAATTAACTGGGCTTGGTGGCACAGGCCTGTGATCACAGCTACTTGGGAGACTGAGGGAGGAGACTCGCTTGAACTCTGGAGACTGAGGTTGCAGTGAACCAAGATTACATTGCTGCACTCCAGCCTGGGTGACAAAGAGAGACCTTGTCTCAAAAAAAAAAAAAGAAAAGAAGAAAAGAAACCAAGAGGGAATACATTATGAGAAAGACACTGTCTCAAAAAAAGAATGAAAGAGGACAAAGTGGGTAAAAATTATCCATTTTGGGTTTCTGATTCTAAGAATCCCAATAGCAAAGGACTTTCCCATATCTCAAATTCTCTTATCCTAAAAAATCTCAAAACCAGATATTACAAAATCATATATCTACAGGGGCCAGTCATATTACATAAATATGTATATCAGGCTGGATAGAAGACAATAGAGAGTTGTAGGGGCCTGTGGAAAACAAAATCATGCATGTTCCTATATCTAGATCCAGATAGGCTAGCACAGTTTAACAGACTCCGCTCCACGGGGTTGTATATCTTGCTTCACTCAAAGGAAGTTACCAACTCTGCCAAATTGAAAACTCTTTTTTCCTCTGTTTTGCTCCACCAAATCCACCATCAGTCTCTCATCTGGTTTATTTATTTATTTATTTATTTATTTTCTAATAGAGACAGGATCTCGCTACGTTGCCGAGGGCTGGTCTTGAACTCCTGGCTCAAGCAATTCGCCTTCCCGGCCTCCCAAAGTGCTGGGATTATAGGCGTGAGCCATTCTTACTTGCTTTAAATCTCTAGTCTGAGAAATCTGGTTCAGATTTGATTTGTGAGGCAGTGATGATTGATGTTTGATGTCTTACTTCTTTTTTTTTTTTTTTTTGAGAAGGAATCTCACTCTGTCCCCTAGGCTGGAGTGCAGTGGGTGATCTCGGCTCACTGCACCCTCCGCCTCCTGGGTTCAAACAATTCTCTTGCCTCAGCTCCCGAGTTGCTGGGATTACAGGCACTTGCCACAATGCCTGGCTAATTTTTTTTTATTTTTGGTAGAGACAAGGTTTCACCATGTTGGCCAAGGTGGTCTCAAACTCCTGACCTTGAGTGATCTGCCCACCTTGGCCTCCCAAAGTGCTGGGATTACAGGCATGAGCCACTGTGCCCGGACTTGATGTCTTACTTCTGACAAATACCTAGCCCTTTTGGTCCTAACCTATAAGCTTCATGTACCTCCAGAGATTTTTGTGAAGATTTACACAGTTGAGTCTCCCTCCTCTTCCCCCTAGTAGAAGGGTTTCATAAAAATCCATTTGTTACAGTATGGTCATTTAACAATGCCTTAGCCTATTTTTTACAAAATCAATGGCTTATTTATAATTAGACTTAATTTAAAAACATAAGATGAAGATATGTTTTCACGTACACGTTGAATATATACATATATTTATTTATTTATTTATTTATTTTTTCATTGAGACAGAGTTTTGCTCTTGTTGCCCAGCTGGAGTGCAATGGCGCAATCTCGGCTCACTGCAACCTCCGCCTTCCAGTTTCAAGTGATTCTCCTGCCTCAGCCTCCCAAATAGCTGGGATTACAGGAGCCCACCACACCACACCCGACTAATTTTTGTATTTTTAGTAGAGACGGGGTTTCACCATGTTGGCCAGGCTGGTATCGAACTCCTGACCTCATGATCCACCCACCTTGGTCTCCCAAAATGCTGGGATTACAGGCGTGAGCCACCGCACCTGGCCACATGTTGAATTTAAATGGATTATGGGACATACAAGTGAGAATGCCTAGAAAAGAGTTGAAAAAGTACAGTTGAAGCTCAGGTATGAAAAAAGGATCTACAGAAATAGATTTGAAAATCTTCTACAAAGAAGTGATATTTGATGCCATGAGAATGGATGGATCTTTAACTGGGAAGAGTATGGAAAAAAGAACAAAGACCCAAAGATTGAGATTTGGGAAACAGTCATAACTAGAAGGAGTAATAGGAGCCAGTGGTGGAAATGTGAGACAGGAAGATAATCAGAATAGCATAGTAGATTAGCCAAGAAAGGGTAACTAACAAATATAAAGTCCGTACTCTGTGTGTGCTAGACACAGGTGCTT
Source organism: Colobus angolensis palliatus (assembly GCF_000951035.1). Taxonomy (NCBI): domain Eukaryota; kingdom Metazoa; phylum Chordata; class Mammalia; order Primates; family Cercopithecidae; genus Colobus; species Colobus angolensis. Next base: position 1,541,463 of record NW_012123487.1, read on the forward strand.
TATCTAAGTTATAACTTAATCCTTACAACAAACCTGTGGGCTAGGTGATATCTTCAGTTGAAAGATAAAGAAGCAGAGGCTCAGTGGTGAACTAATTTGCCTAAGGCCATTCAGTTGATTTACCCATATTTGTCTTGACTCAAATCTCATGCTATTTCCATCACCAAGGATGGCCTCAGTGTCATGTGCAGGAGAGGGACCAAAGAGAAGGGGTAACTGACTGACAGAGGAAAGGCCATTAGGCAGTTCATGGTCTTGGGCAATATCAGAAGAAAGCAGGCTGTTAAAGAACGATGAATGAATGAGGCAATGGAGACAATGAGCGTAGAACTCTTCTCCAGAGATAGCTGGAGAGCTAGAAATAGTTACACGAAATAAGATGGAAAGATGCATATGTGTTTGAAGGCAAAGGAGAAACCAGTAGAAAAGGAAAATTTTATGCTGATGAAAGGAAAGGAATGGTGTGGAAGCAGGAACCTGTGGTGTTGAGCCAAGTGGAAGGATTAGTTCTTTCTCTGGGATTTGTGGATGGCATGAAGGGATGGGCTGTACTTTGAAGATAGATGACTAGATTTCTGCATACTTCCAGCTTCTTTCCCCCAGGAGAGGCAGCCTTTTCATCCAATAATTTTTAAAGTCTTTTCCAAGGGCATTTAATTTCCCTGACTTAAAAAGAGAGTCAGATAGTTAAATGACCTTTCTGTTATGACAGAAATAGTGAAAGGGACAGAAGTAAAAGCACAAGCTATATTATTTTCCTCTTCTGAACTCTCAATGCTTTCTCTTTCCTGTGTCACTTATCACTTTTGCCTCATATTCTAAGAATTGCTATACTTATCTCCCTGTTAGCTTACAGAGTACTCAAGGGCAGAACTGTCTTGCTCATTTTGTTTCTTCTTGTAATTTCTAACTCTACCTCAGGGCCTTGTAGATAGAAGGTACCTGGTTGTAGCCTTTTTAAAGGTGGTGGCATGAGAGGAATCTCTCACATTGGGACATGTTGTCTCTGGTTGTAGAAATTAGGAGAAAACAAAGAAAGTATCAAACAACTGACCTCTAAGTTTTACCTGGTCTGTTGGCTTCATAATTTTAACAGTATACCCAAAACATTCTCTTATATCCTCCACTTACGGGTGATATTTCTTTTGCATAGTGGGCCACATTGAAAAGTGAGAGTTCTATAAAGACTGAGTCCTGTAGGTTGGCAGCTTAGCTGTCCAGTATTTAGGAAATGAGACTGCAGGATTCACAGACATCCTTGTTATCTTCCATAAGGGAATTGTGAAGGGAGAAATTGCCAGAAGATCCCAGAGTAACTTTTTTCATTCAGTGTGGGAGATCTTTGGTCTATTTGTTTTTCTATTTAGAAGTTTAAACTCTTTGTGGACAGTACTTATTAAGCCCATTGAAGATACGAAACTTGATGGAATTATACTGAAAAGTTAAAACATGTTTTCTGCCCTTAAAAATGGCCTTTTGATGGAGATTAAACTGCTGGAATTTACATATCTACAATGAATATTCTAAATACATTTTATATATATAGTACATATATATAGTATATATATATATAGTACATATATATAGTGTATAGAGAGAGAGAGAGAGAGTGAGAGGAGGAAGAAACAGATTCATTTGGCATTTGGATGGGATCTGGGGTTCATAGCAGGCCAGTTTGGGAAAAGTATTTTTGGAAGAAGTTACTCTTGAGGTAAGAGTTCAGAGGAATATTATGTGGAGAATGACTGCTAAAGGAAAAGACACAGCTAGATCTTTCACTGAGTTACACAATCTAAGGGGCTTTCCTGAAGTGTGGTGGTTTGAGGGAATCCTTTAAAAGCTCTTTGGCTTTTGTTAATCTTATGCTTGAAGCCTGAGCAATTCTGATGCTATGCATTGCTCTCTTAGAATCTTTTACTCCAGAGAACCCCTTCTAATTTGGTATGGGTAAAGCTAGCAATGAAGAGAAATTCTGAGATGGGATAATACTGCTTGGTTTAAAGAAGGAATAGTTAATGGCAACTGCATTCTGTTTTCTGCAGCCACCAGCACTTAGGGGAAGAGCATAGTGAAATTGCTGAGTTTAGTGAGTATATAGGAAATGCAAGTCTTAAGCAGAATATCCCCCCTAAATTTGGGGTAACCTCTCATACTGAGGTGTAAAGAAGAATCAATATAAAATGGATAAGATTAGCTCTCTGCAGAGTAATCTATCCAACAGTTTATAAATACATTGCTCATGAAACTAGATTATAAATCTCAAGGGCCTGGGCCAGTATCTCAATGAAGAAAATTTCAGCCTCTTAAATATTTTGTCCAGATTAGAGCCATGGAATTTTGAAGTGACTTTATCAATCTAAGGCTATATCAAGCCACTCTCTTTTACTTATGTGGAAGTTGGGATCCATAAGGATAAAATAACTCTACATAGACAAACAATTGTAGAATTTGGTACCAGAACCCAGGACTCTGCCTTGCACCAGAGCCCAGGACTCTGACCTTCTGGTCCAATGTTCTTCCATCATGTCCGATTGCCTTGCCACGTGTTATACGTGTTGGAAGTTTTGTGGGCAGTAGGCAAGATTGAGACCAATTTGTGAGCAGTATAGAGACCTAACTTAAAAGATAGGAAAATGGTTCAAAGCTAGAGCGCTCTGCCCCAAGTACTGCCTCTTTTCTTATTCCACATTCCTTTCTTGCCACTTTTAGTCTTGTACACCTCTAGACTCTTACAAGCAATTAAAGAAAAATCTTTATGTAATTAATTCATGATGTGTGAGGAAATGTACTAACAGAGGAACAGAGTTGTATAGAATCCAAAACAAGAAAAACCAAGGAGTAACTATTTATTAATTTATCTAGCACAATGCCAAAACAGTGATACAGTAGAACGAGATGAATGTCTAGCTTGCACAATGTATGTAGACTATTCCCTAAAGCTATTTGCCGATTTTTGCCCTTTTCCTGTGTTTAACAAGTAGCACTCTCAATATTTATTCAGCTTCCCAGGAAAAAGCAGCCGAAGATATTTTAGTAACTGGACTAGACTTCACCTTGTAAACTAATAAACTGGCATTTTAATTTCAAAATTAGTCTCTTATAATTTTTAGTTAACATCAGCCAATCTTCTAAAGTCTGAACATCCCTAAATGAACTAATAAAAACTGAGTTAGAGACTCTGGACCTTTGGTGACCCCTGCAATGTATAGAGTCCCCAGGAGGTGCTACCTGAACAGCCATGCAGGGTCTTTCAATTCATGTATCTATTTCCCTCCCCCAACATGTCTTATCAAAAACACTGAATGCTGGGGGCTCCTCTAACACCATCTTAGAATGTCAAGCTGCAGTTTTGTTTTGTTTTTTTTCTTTTTGAGACACAGTCTCGCTCTGTTGCCCAGGCTGGAGTGCAGTGGTGTGATCATTGCTCACTGCAGACTTGATGTCCCAGGCTCAAGTGATCCTCCCGCCTCAGCCTCCCGAGTAGCTGGTACTATAGGCATGTACCACCATGCCTGGCTGATGTTTTTGTTATTTTTAGTAGATCCTGGGTCTCACTATTTTGCCCAGGCTGGTCTCGAACTCCTGGCCTCAAGCAATCCTCCTGCCTCAGCCTCCCAAAGTGCTGGGATTATATACCTGAGGAACTGCACCCAGCCTCAAACTGGATTTAAAAGCACATCACAGACAAGTATTTGGAGAGTGCTTATTTGATGCTGTGCCTTTTGTTCAGTACCATAAGTAGACTCAACCATGCAACCCATTTCATCCAACCTAACATGTACAGAAAGAAATCTTCCCTTCAGTTCTGGGGCTCTGCACAGCTGGAGAAGCCTTTAGACAGTAAATGGGAGATGTGGAAGTTCTAGCTTGGAACAGATCTCTTCAAGCACTCTTTTAACTCATAACTTCCCTTTCTTTAACTTATCAGCCAGAGAAGGAGAGAAATATTGATGCCCTATTGCCACTCTGTTTTCTTACAGCCATTTTGGGAAATTTTGTGTCAGAGGACTTCCCAGAGTTTTGTTCCTCTGATCTAGAGAGCCCTAATACTTCTGGGTCTGAGGACTGGTTCTAGCTGTACTTACCTTGTCAGAACCACCTGGGAGGACCAGCAGTAATACCGACCAGTAGCCCCTCTCTCCTGAAACTGCTTCTGAGGTCTCAAAGCCTGAATCAAATGACCATTGTACTAGCCTTGTATTGGGGCTCAGAACGTCAGTTTTCGGCTTGTCCTCATATATAAATATAGGTCTCTCTAGATATAAAAAGTGAGAAAGTCTGTAAGTTGCATTTTTTTCTATACCCCCTTTCATAGGACACGCTAATGAGATGCATATCATTAGAGGCCTGATGTTTTGTGGGACGGAGCCTTTTAAACTGGATGTGCCTGGCTTAGTTATGGCAAATATTTACCAAAAAAAAAGAAGGGACATACCATATAAAATTAGAGTTCTGAAAATAGAACTGAGAGAGGGAGAAAGAAAAAAAAAAAAAACCAGGACAGAAAATACAGGCCAGTCTGTTTGGGGAAAAGGGAAAAAGAGATAAAATGAGAGAAACCTCGGCAGTAAAAACAGCATCTTGGTAAACAGACTATAAAAAAAATTGTGACCTGCTTTCTGGCAGCCCTGGCGGCCGTCGAACGGGTAAAGGTGGCGGAGCTGGCGTCTGTGTGGACACACCGTGCCCGGGGCGCACGGCTCCCCTGGCCGCGCAGGGCGTTAAATTTAGCCACATAATGATGGGCCTGAGGAGCAGCCTCTTGTTGACCACACCATAATTACTGCTTCGCTTTATGAATTTTATTTTGCTTATTCTGTTTCCTCCTTCTTTGGCATGAAGGAGGCCTGGAGTGGGGGGAGTCCCGCCCCCACATCCCTCCCCTTACAGGACAAATTAGTCTTCATAGAAACTTGGGCTCTTGGACCGCCAGGATAAAGAGTAAGTTCCCTTGATTAATCAGAGAGGGAAGAAGGTTTGCTGGTCCCCAAGGCTCTTGATTTATCATAGCAAAGTCATAGGTGAGACTTGCTAGCCCCACTTCTCAGAGCTCTTGGAGAAAATGTCCCAAAGTCTTTCGTCTTAGATTAGATGGCACCTTCATGTGAGTCTGAGAGTTGAGACTCTTTTTCTGTTTATGCCTCCAAGAGCTAGACTCCCAGGTTTTGGATTTTTGGTCTTTGGTTCTAAACTTCCTAGCTAACTCTTTGGAAGTTTAGTTTTGACATTCTGCATCATGTATAGGCGTATTGTTTTACATATTTCAGTCTTGATGATAACTGAATTCTTGAAGCTGAGGATCTAATGGAATCAAGTAAATTTGTTTAGGTAAAAAAAATAGTTGTTCAGAATATTCTTTTTTTTTTTTTTGAGACGGAGTCTTGCTCTGTCATCCAGACTGGAGTGCAGTGGCGCAATCTTGGCTCACTGTAAACTCCGCCTCCCGGGTTCACGCCATTCTCCTGCCTCAACCTCCCAAGAAGCTGGGACTATAGGCGCCTGCCACCATGCCCGGCTAATTTTTTTGTGTTTTTAGTAGAGACGGGGTTTCACTGTGTTAGCCAGGATGGTCTCGATCTTCTGACCTCATGATCCACCCTCCTTGGCCTCCCAAGTGCTGGGATCACAGGCGTGAGTCACCACACCCAGCCCAGAATATTCTATTGAAGCCTCAGATATTCTTCTTCTTAGGCACTTGGCTAGATGATGATCTTCTTGGATTTAGTTTGCTACAGCATACCATGGCCTTTGTTAGAGTGGTATTCCGAGACTTAATTTTACCTACACTCTAGGGAAGGGGCCAAAAGCCCTTGCTCTCAGACCAAACCATATGGGGTATAGAAAGTAGGCTATAGGAAGTGCATTAGAAGAGTTGTATGGACTAGGTACTAGGTCATTGGGGGTGAAGTTCTTGAAGGGTGACCTAGGCTGGCAGCTACTTATGGCCCCACAGTGGCCCTCGAACTGAGGAAGTGGTGGAAAAGGAAAAGCAAACAGGGGTTGTGGTCAGGGTTCTGGCTGGCCAGTCATTGGCCAGGACTCTCCTATTTGTGTGTCAGGGGTGGTTGGGCTTCTCCCGAGGCCAGGCAAGAACGTGTCAAGGAGAGACTTCTTGCAGCTCTTGTTTTCCCAAAACAAAGGAAGCTCCTTGCATTGCTGGAAGTCGCGTGCTTGGATGCTGAGTTTGTTATTGCCTGATAACCTGGCCACCAACTCCTGCCCTCCTCTTCACCCCATACAGTCAGTGGCTTGGTGGGAGCAGCTTCCTGTTCCTCATCCGAGGTAGCAGATTCACTCTCTATTGTACCCAGAAGGGGGAAAAAAGAAGAGAGCTAGCCCCCCTACCACCAGACCTATCCTCTTCCCTTCCGAAAACTTTCTAGAATAGTGCGTTTCAAAGTAATCTGACATATGGTCTTAATGTGCCTAACTAGTGTGCAGCATGTACCATATGTGACTTACCATACAAGTTCAGTAGTACTCAAACTGTACTATACTCTGTTCATTGAGATAAGTCCTCTGAACACATGTTTTGATGTCCTGGTAATGTCAAGTTGCTTTAAAAGTTTTAAAATGCTTACACTCAATTTCTATACTTATCACGTCATGGGCTAGTTACGAAGAGTTCACAGACCAGCACTGACCAGTTTGCTGATCATACTTTGAATAGCATTGTTCTAGAAGCTTAAGACCTGGTGGGTTGAGCTATTTCCTAATGGATATAGAGGTCTTGCTCTAAACCTATTCATTGGGGATAAGTAGAAAAAGGAATTCTCAGGAAATTTCAGGCAGTAAAAAGCAATCTGATCTCAATTGCCAAATCATGCCAAAGAGCTCTGACACTGAGGTAGAAGATTGGACTAAAGGTTTATTTTCCAGTGCCAAGGTTCTTTGATTCTAAGGTTAAATGGTAGTGCCAAGAGATAAAATTAATGACCATGATGATTTTCCTGTATGGGATTGATTTTAAACCTTAAACTGCAGTTTAAGAGGAGATAAGGAAGAAAGAAAAGGAATTAATGTTTTCATAGAGTTCATTTGCTAGTTTATCATTATCATCTAGATATGAGGTCTTTCTTATGAGGCCTTTCAGATTGATCACCTGTTTGGTCAGCATATCTTGGTCTTCTGTTAGGAGGCCACCAAATTGTTTTTAGAGGTTGAGAGATCTTGGATTGGGAAAAGAGTAAATATTGGCAGAGTTGGTGGAATTTAAGTAAGAGATAAGAAATGGGCCTTGGATTAGAAACGTAGATTACTGGCAGGGTTACTTGACAGCCCTCTTTGGAGGTTGCTGGTGAGGGGATAATATTCAAGAAAAGAGGCTAATATCCCAGGTCAATAGGACAGCTGATTGGAAAGGACTTGCCACATCATAAAAGGTTTTTCTTTGCCAGAAGAAGAGGGAGGAGTAAGGGGACTGACTGAGAGAGAAGACTGTGTGGAAAGTAAACTAAGCACTTAAAGGACTGGAGAGTCCCATGAGGAAGGGAGTGGGAACCTGCTGGGTTCCATGGAAAGAAAAGAAGTAGGCCATGTCTGAACCTCTGTTTCTTTTCTTTTTGACACCTCCCTAGCCCCAGGGATCTACAGTCGGGAAAAGAAACCAAATAGAAGCTGCTGATCAATGTAAATCTGGTCATGTGTCCCTGCTTAAAACTGTTCAGTGGCTTCCTGCTGTCCTAGGATAAAGTCCAAACTTCTTAATAAGACCGTTAAGGCCCTTATGATCTGGTCACTACTTACATCTTCAGCTTCATCTGCTACTCTTCTGCTAGGCCACACTAACCCTTCCTCCCCAACCCCATCCACACTCTCCACCTTGCTTCTTAGATCTACACTTTTGTCACAGTGAACTGCTGTCAGTTGCTAGAGCCCGTCATTCTGTTATCTCTAGTCCTTGGCACATGCCATTCCCTCTGGAAACCCCCTTCCACCTTTTCACTTGGGTAACTCCTGTTCATTGTTTGGATTCCAGTGAATGTGTTATTTCCTCTAGGGAATTCTCCCTGGCCCTCCGAGTTCAGTTTACTTACCCTTCTTATGTGCCATTATGTTTGCTCTATCGTAGGCCATATCAACACTGTACTATAATTACTGGTTTTTCTGGCTCCTCCTACTAGGTGGTAAGTTCCCCAAGGGTAGGGATATTATGTCTTTAACTTGTCTGATCCATTGTAAATACTCAGTAGATTTTTGTACTACTATGAATTCTGCAGAGAACTTTTGCCTTTTTGATTTCATTTGATTTGCATAACTGCCTGGTAAAATGAGCAGGCTTCCTTGAATAAAGTTCAACACGAATATATTGATCACCTACTCAGATAAAAAGAAGACCAAATTGACATAATTATTGTTTTGAGGATTTGTTTGTTTGTTTTGAAAGCCCACTAGGGCCACTTAAGGATGAGGAGATAGGATGGGTTGGCTCAGAAAAATTGAATAGCCTCGAGCTGCACAAGTAATTGGTGGAAAACAGAACCTTGTCCTTTGACTTTCTAGTGCAGAGTTTTTCCCCATTATCCCATGCTATCTTAGAGACTTTGTTCTAATAAAAGATATTTGAAAAGGGAGAAAAGTCAGAGAGTAAACAGCATTCCTGTAACTCATCCTAAAATCTGCCCATTGAACCACAGGTTCTGAAATTACAGAAAAATGACAAAGCCCCAAAGTGGAATATCATTACACAGAAGGTCAAGGAAAAATGTTAGGACCATGAAACATGGAAATGAGCTAAGACACAGTTGGAGGGAATCCTCTATCTTGGAGAAGGATCTAAGAAACAGTAACATTTTCAGCTGCCAAAATGTTTTCCTTGGGGCTACCCTCAGAACAGAATAGCCAAGTGGGATGAGAGCAGAACTGGGGGGATATTTGCTGGCACTCTTCCAACTCTAGCAATTTCTCAGCCACTGAACAAGTAAGGCAGAGGAGCTAGAACCTTTAGGGCTGCCTCTCAGCCCTTTTTATCCCTCAGCTGTTGGGGGCTGGGTATCACCCAAATCAGTGGACACCTAGTCTGTCGGCAGGGCTGGCCACAAGGCCAAGTTAAAAATTATTCCTGTGCCCTGCCTTTGGTCAGAGAAGAGCATAGCCTGGGTTCTCTCACCGGCAGGGATCAGTAAATTCTAGCCATACAGGACCCAGACACTCTTTGTCCAGCTCTGTTTTCCCAGTGTCTCCTGGGGAGTGATTCAGGGCCAAGGTGACAGTGGGTTTGGAGCCCAGATGAAAGGATCTCAGGGACCACAAGACAAGATCCCTTGTGTGGTGGCCGGCTGGAAAGAGGAGGCAGTGAGTGTGTGTGGAGGTCAGTGACGCAATTGCCCTGACTCGCAGGGGTGGAGGAGGAGAAGGCTCGTGGTGCGTCTCCTTATAAAGAGGCTCTTACCACATGAAGCAGGGGTGAAGGTGATCCCAGTGTGAGTCACTCAAGAAGGGACGCTGTGTGCCCAGAGCCCAGAAGAGAGGACTTGTGGATTTCCCACTCTTTCCTTCTATGATTTTATGCGTAATATGGGTTGCTTTAGTCACTCAAGCTGCGCTGCTTCTCTTTCTGTCCTCTAATCCATTCTTCCCCCTTAACTCTGCACTATCCATGATGTGTATGGGTTTTAAGTCTATCAATTGTTCTTGATCTCTCTAGGTTTTTTATCTTTTTTAATTTCCAAAGTTTAGAATCTATTGATTCCAAGAAACTCAAACCATCCTAATTGTGTTTGCCTTTGAGAAGATGGTCTAGTGGCTCTTTGCCAAGCATGGTCGTTCTTAGATTGTGTTTGCTTTCCTCCTTATCTTCAACCAAGGCAGATATCATATCCTGGACTGGAATCTGAAGGGATTCTAGGGGGCCTCTCAGTTGAAGGCAGCTCAAGTCTGGCCTTTATTGAGGTCTGGGACTGCAGAGAGCTCTGGGGAGTGGCCCTGTAATCAGCCAGCCACCAACCCCACACTGCCTTGTAATAAAGCAGCACTATATTTGTTCTGTTTATAGTCTTCTCTGTAATAATGTCACAGCCCTCACTTCTCTCTCTCTTTGGGGAGATTTTCTGGGTAATAGAAAATTTAAAAATGTTAAAGAGTGTTGTAGACTCCGAAAATGTTTTTATCTAGGACGTGTCTTAAGTTGGGAAGATGCCCAGGAAATGCAGGCAGCCCATGGCCTTAAGAAGGAGCGTGCTGTGGTGAGCGTGTTGTATGTGTGTGCACTGTGGCTGTGAGGACCATGTGTGAGGAGGGGCGGTGTGGGAGAAGCTGTGGGTGTGTGTCGTGTGGTTGGAGTAGGTGTGGGGTGCACTCCTCTCGTGGTGGTGGTGGTGAGTGGAGAGTGTGGTTGGAGTGGGAGTATGAAAGGTGAGCAGAAGGGGACAGTGCAGTGATGGAAAACCCTGTTTGGGCAAATTTCAAAATGGTCAGATATGCTGGATGGTGAGAACTCAAATTTAGCTCCAGAATGGAACCTTTTAAAGCTTACATTCCACTCATTCTTTCAACTGATGCCTGCTTTCCTCTGCTTCCCAGCCTTTTCAGGCCTAGGCTTCACAGTTTTGCTAATATCAATTCTTTATTCCTCTTCCCTACTACTCCCAGTTCCTCACCTCTTTCTTTGTTAACCAGGAAGAAGTCAGAGACAGACTGTTTTAGAGGGAGTGGACAGTAAGCCATGCTGATCTAGGTTGATGACAGCTGGCCTGATGTCCCAGGCTGAAGGCTTTGAGGTTTGCCCAGAGTGGCTAATGCTGGGGGCTGCCATTGCTGGGGTTATTGCTAACAATTTTGATTCCTCCTATTTCCTTCTCCCTCTCTCTGCCTCTGCCCCCACCACCCGGATTCTATAAATACTTTATTATATGGCACTAATAAAACTTCAAGTATTTCTTTTTATTAGAGCTACATAATATGGTAATTGTGTGACAGAACACAGCGCCTGAGAGTAGCCCCCACCCTCTTCCTAGGTGTGGCCTCTCACCACCTCAGCTTGGGCTAGGCCTACAGGCCTCTCTGTTCCTCTTGAGTGTGGGTGAAGGGGGCTGGATCAGCTTTTCAGGCAGAGCTAAGGGGTCAAGGCCTTTGAGTAGGAGCAGGCTAGGCGAGTCAAGAGGCACTTTTCTAGTTTTAAATGTAGTCTGTCTTGGTGGATGAGTACAGCAGGAATCTTATTAGCATTAATTCCAGCCACTGTATGGGGTTACTTAACCTGCTTTTCCTTTTAATAGTTCTGTCATGTGACATAGAAGTAGATTTTGAACTTAGACCCAGGGCTAGGAGTACATGGGTTTCTTTGGTCAACTCTGATTCACAGTACTTTTTGTTTTGTTGTTTTTGTTTGTTTTTAATAATGATCATCATTCTTTCTGATGTTTCCTGGGTTGAGGATCTGTAGGTGCAAAAAGAATCTGACTCCTTCTGTCTCTCACTGTATCAATCCTAGAATAGCTTTCCGCTTAAGTCTCAGTCATTGTTCTCTGTGTCCACTAGTCTCGTGGGAGGGTATGGGGCTGGAAACTCCAGTCTATAGAACTTTACTTACTGTTAATGTGTGATCTACAAAATATGTATTTGTTGCCTAATTGAGCCTTATAATTTGATTCTGGTTTTTGTCCTATGTGATCTGACTGTCAACATTTCCTACCCCTCTGCTGTAGCTATTGAACTAGGTCAGTGTATCCCTACCAGTGTTTTTCTGAGTTATGATTTAGCCTCTACATCCTAACTTCTGCAAAGCTTGAGAATTGGGGATTCCTGCCTGGGTAGCTACTAACAGAGCCCCCCAGTGCCAGGGACGTAGGACACAATGTTTAGTTCTTTCTTAACTGCCTGTGTGCCCAGTGTTTGCACAGGGGCCAAGCTCCAAACTGGCCTCCACTATCCACTCTTTACTCCCCATGGGGATGTATGGGCATATGCGCTTTCTACCTTTTGGGCCTAGCCAAGGTTAATATTAGACCTTCTAGCTGGGCTGCTGTTCCCGAAAGCCACAGGGTGTTGTTAATATTCATGTGACCGCAGAGGCTCATCAATATTCATGAGGTATCTGCAGTCTTCCTTTAGGCCCTTAGTTTGGAGAAAACAGGAATGATTAGAGTTTCTAGAACTTAAAACTAACCCTATTTCCTGGAGTCTATTGAGGAGGAGGCAAATCTTAAGAGTAAATGTCTGGGCCAGGAGAAAAAGCATTTTTCATGCCAATATCCTAAACTGGTCTGGCAACTTAGTGGAGTTGTGCTGAATGGCTGTTATTAATGTTATCATCCTTATCCCGCATTTACTGAATACCACTGGGTTTAGGTTCTTGTACCAGTGCTATGGGGGATAGGAAACTAGCATATTTAAGTACTTACTGTCCCAAGGGTACAGAGGTAACTAACATGATTCCTGCCCCCAAGAAGCATATGGCTTAGAAAGGGAGATAGGTGTACATACACTTATCTTACCAAAGTAAGAGTGCTATAATAAAGACAAACATGAAGTGCTCAGTGAGGACAGATGAGGAAGTCATTCCCTGGTGGGGATATTAGTGAAAGATTCCCAGGGAGCTCTTGAAAGGTGCATCGATCTAAGGAAAGTAGAGTAAAATTTTTGTGACTTCTTGAATAACCCCCCACAAGGCTGTAAATACCCTCCTGGGCTCCCTACTTACCAGCCATGGCTGCTGCCCCTGCTGTCAGATGCTTCCCCTCTGGTCTAGTCGCTTGTTGAAGAGAACTTCTGCTTATAAAGTGGTCTTCTACTCTTTAGGTGGGAGATGTTGCCCCACCTTTTTTCTTGAAAGATTTAACTAGTAAGAGCTCCCAATTGTGATATAGTTCTTGGTATATTTTGGGTGTTTAAAAAGATGAATATAATTCCAGACTGTAATTAAAAGAATAGCATGAAAACCCCAAGCCACCCTACCATTGTATTTAGCATTAGTTGAACTTTTCAGGTTTTAAACAATTTTCATTATTTTTATTTATTTATTTATTTAAGATAGGGTCTGTTGCCCAGGCTGGAGTACAGTGGCGCAATCAGGGCTCACTGCAGCCTTGACCTCCCAGGCTCAACTGATCTCCCACCTCAGCCCCTAGAGTAGCTAGGAGCATAGGGACATGCCACCACGCCCAGCTGATTTTTTGTATTTTTAGTAGAGATTGGGTTTCACCATGTTGCCCAGGCTGGTCTCAAACTCCTGGACTCAAGCGATCCACCTGCCTCGGCCTCCCAAAGTGCCAGGATTGTAGGTATGAGCCACTGTGCCCAGCTGCTCTTGAGGTTTTAATGTCTCGTGTGAAAGATGCGTGGAGATCTTAATGCCCATAGAAGGAATCAGAACAATAATAAAAGAGGTGGACATAGAATAAAAAAGAAAAATCCAAGGACAATGGAATTATTTAATTCAGAGAGTAGATTGAATGGTAGTTCATTCTTTTAAATATGGAAAATTAACACATGTAGGATAGTAAATAGCTTTCCTGCATTTCGCTCACGATAGTACAAGAAAGGATTAACTTGAATTATAAGGATGTAATTGAAGTGGAGAGAAGAATTTTTTACCTGACCTGATTATGTTACTGTGTTACTAGGGAAGCTTTGGGAACTCCTTTCCTAGATTTCTTTCTTTCTTTTTTCTTTCTTTCTTTCTTTTTTTTTTTTTTTTCAGATGGAGTTTTGCTCTTGTCGCCCAGGCTGGAGTGCAGTGGCGCAATCTCGGCTCACTGCAACCTCTGCCTCCTGGGTTCAAGCCATTCTGGTGCCTTAGCCTCCCACTAGCTGGGATTATAGGCATGCGCCACCATACCCGGCTAATTTTGTATTTTTAGTAGAGGTGGGGTTTCACCATGTTGGTCAGGCTGGTCTCGAACTCCTGACCTCAAGGGATCCACTCGCCTCAACCTCCCAAAGTGCTGGGATTACAGGCATGAGCCGCTGCGCCTGGGCGATTTCCTTAAGATTCTTTACATAATGATAAGTATAGTATAGTCCTGCTTGGAACGATTAGAGGATGAGGTTAGGAGAGGACATGGCTAGCCCTAAGATTTGGTGGCTCTCTATTCCCCTAGATTTATTCCCCTCATACTAGGGTCGATCAGAGACTTTTTTCTCTTCTACAAATGGCAGTATACTTGATGGAGCCCCACATATTTCCCGAGTTGACATTTCTGGAAATACTTGCATATAATTTAAGCTAACAATCCTAGGTATTGAATAAATATCACCTCTTCTTCATTCTTTCTACAAAGGCTTGTAAATCTTGAGGTCTGAGGAAGCTGACCTTGGACACTGGCATGCAGTTCCTAGAGTTAGGTCCAGGAATGGGGTTTAGGGAAAAGCATAGCCAGAAAGAATAATACTAACAATTTTTTATATACTCATTAATTGTCACCTACTCTGATTCCTTCTTACATTTCTTTATTTTGCCTTTTTCCAGAGCCTGTTTATATTTTTGTCCTGATCTTTGCTATTCACATAGATTTTCTTTAAGATGAATGAGAAATTGCTACACTACCTTGTTGGGTCAGATAAGTGATCATAGAATGTAGCCTTTCTGAGAGTATGGACCTTGTGTGACTCACTCCCCACTGTACCTCCAGTTTGTGGCTGGCATATAATAGGGGCTATAGAAATTGTTAAATGAATGGAAAAGTATCTTTGTGAGATGAAGTGACTGCTCAATGAACTTACTACATATTAGAATGTTTGCCCAGAGTGAAGATCATAGGAATGATACAGCAGCATAATATATCGAAGTCATTGCTTTTTGGGTGATACTGCATTTATTAGTGCTTGATGACAAACACTAGATCATGTCCTCTCAGTGCTAAATTAGAATTTCTGCCCCAAACCGAGAAAACCAAAACAATGTGATATGCTAATTTCAAAATATGTGGACTCTATTAAGTAGCGAAAAGGTTTGTTGAGTATTGGTCATTCTCAAATCGGCCAGACTCTCGGAGAAGGAACTTCACAAAGAGCTGTAGGACTGGATGTAAAAATCCTATGAGAAGGTTCTGGCTAGTTAGGGTCCAAGGAAATAGGAGAAGATTGGAGCACTGGATTTCTCCAGTGTGCTCCATAGGAGTACTCCCTTTAATAGAAATTATGGTTTCTGTTCTCTTGGATTAAGTTCCTTTAGGATTTATGGTGAATTAAGGAAGGTAAGCTTGAGGTCCACTCAATTCAAAGATCTATTCTACTCAGTTGTCGTGAAAGGACAGCAGGTGGCGCCAAAACATTGTCCTACTTGTGCTGGGCCAGGGGCAGGGTGGCGGGGAGGACTCAGGTTTGTGAGGGGGAGGGATTCTCTTCTGAAATAGGGATGGGGGAGTGGGAGATTGGTTACCCTGGCTGTTGCTCAGGTAAGAAATTCTTGTGGGCTTAATGTCTTCTAGCTCCCCATCACTGGGATCTCTACCCTTAACGTCCTGATTTGACAGGAAGGTTGATGGGGAAGGGGGATCCCAGCAAACCAGAGTGGAAGACAGTTCACTTTCTGTCCCAGGCAAGACTCCTTTAGGGCCAATTCCACCAGATGCCATAGTTTCTACACTATTGTCTCATTCTGTGAGCCTCTTTTTCTTTTCTGTGAATTTGTTTCTGTCTTTTGACAGATGTCTGTCTTGAAATACTTTCCTTGCTTCAGGACACTTCTTTACAGATAGGTTTCTTATTTTCACATGCCCCCAACTCTCATTTCTGCGGGAGACTGGGAGTGGCGTTAAGGGAGTGAGTCATGGAGAACATTGGCCCCTCGACTAATTTAAACTGCAGGTACTGGTGGGGATGCAGAGGAAGAAAACAGGGAAAGCGGTTTGTTAGAGGCTTGTTGGTCCTGAGAAGGAAGCAGAGCACTGTCAAGACTGTGGGACACCAAAGCAGATGGTTCAAGTCCCCCCAGGATCTGCTGAAACTCCGAGTCTGCCCTTTAGCGTCTATCTGTGTGCTGGAGCAGGCCCCAGCTCCCACCAGCCACCATTGATTCCCACAGCTCAGCCGTTAGCTCTCTTCCAGCATTGTCCCTGACGCCCCTAATTTCCCCACTCCCTTCGTAAGCCCGCCGGGCTGTCTCCAGCCTTCATTCCTTCAGCTTGTTCCTTGGGCCTCCCCCTTCCCTGGGGCGGGTTTAAGGGCTGGGCGGAGCTGTCCGCCTGAATCCCCTGTGGCCCCTTTGGTTCCTGATTCTATATATATCCCTGTCCTTCTCTGCACAGGGTTTGATATGGCTTTATGGGCATTTCCATCCGCTTTACAGACACAGCCATCACAGAGGCGTGTTTCACCCGAGAAACCTCAGCGGAGCCTGGCCTGTAGCGGACTCAGTCTGGCCCCCTGAATCAAGGCTCTCTTCTCTTCCTGCCCTCCTCGCCCCTCCCCCTCCATCTTCCCACTACCTACCCCCAAGTGAATAACGGAGCTCTGGGGAGCACTCAGTCTCCTTGGCAGAGCATTTTGGACCCCCAGAGACTGGAGAATTCCTTAGTGTCCATTCTCCACTATGTTAGTTCGGGGAAGGTATGAACCCTCACTTCTGGCTTAGAGTCTGTTGTAATAGGGCAGTCCAACATTTCATGAAAAGAATGAAATCCATTGGGTGCTGGCAGGTTCTCTTGAGGCGTCTGAAGAGAAAGAAGAAGAGCCTTGATAAACTGAGGCTGAAGAAGCCAATGGGGGCCTAGTGAGAAGGGCCAGGAGCAGAGCTAGGTTATGTGAGTTCAAAGTCATGAAGGGGCAGGGGTCCTCACAGCAGTGGGTAGGAAAGAATACTCCCCTAGGAAATTCTCTTTGGCTCTTTCCCTGGCCAGGAGATCAAACAGTGGAATCTGGTGTAGAAAGGGAACTGCATAGAATAAAGGGGAAACCTATTAAAAAGGCTGTATTTGCATGGAGAAGGAATAGGACCTGTTCATCCTTACCACATCCCCATTTTAGGATGTCTAACATCCCAAATAACAATTAATAGCGCCGGGCGCGGTGGCTCAAGCCTGTAATCCCAGCACTTTGGGAGGCCAAGATGGGCGGATCACGAGGTCAGGAGATCGAGACCATCCTGGCTATCACGGTGAAACCCTGTCTCTACTAAAAATACAAAAACTAGCCAGGCGAGGTGGCGGGCGCCTGTAGTCCCAGCTACTTGGGAGGCTGAGGCAGGAGAATGGCGTAAACCCAGGAGGCGGAGCTTGCAGTGAGCTGAGATCCGGCCACTGCACTCCAGTCCGGGCAACAGAGCGAGACTCCGCCTCAAAAAAAAAAAAAAAAAAAACAATTAATAGCTACAACTTTTTATACCTATTGTATGCCAGGCATCCTGGCTGTAAATCTTATTAATCTTCACAACCTTTTTACAAGTTGGTATTTTTCTATGATACAGAGTAAAACTGAGATTCAGAAAATCTGAGTTGTCCAAAGTCACATAGCTAATAAATAAGTGATGAAGCCAGCTTTCAGACCCATTCAGCTGAATTGAAAGCCTGTGCTCCTTCCACTATACCATGTCACCTCCCTTTGAAGCCCATAAGAAGGCGACAGCGCTGATTCTGAGTTCGTGGTTTGAAAAATGTTTAGTCTCTTTCCGCTATTTAAAATTTCACATTTCCACATGGTTCTCTGAACCTGACACCTGTGTTTACTTGTGAGTTTCCCCAACATTCTGGCTGATTCTCTGAGCCTGGGAACTCCCAGGGCACCAGGATACTTGGCTGTGCCCCATGAAGGATTGGCATCTGTGTGTGCATCTCTTTGTTACTGACCAGGTGAGTCCAGGCAAGAAGGTAGCTCACTGTTGCCTAGAGGCCTTCATCCCTGGCTTAGAGACATCAGTCCATTTGTGACTCTGCTGTCCAGAGTAGCCTGGCTAGGTATTTTCTTTCCCCTGCAGTGTTTACTGTTCTTTCGTGGGATTTCAGATTTCCATGATGGCGGAAGGCTTGTAAAATGAAGGGGTGGAGAAGGGTTACCGTGGCAGGAGCCTGGGCCAGGCCAGGTCGAGCCAGCAGCACAGACAGCTTTTATAATGGTCTGCAGGGCTGGGAGGCTTGTAAAGGCGATGCAGGCAGATAGGGGGATAAATCATGCAAGCAGTGGGCAGGGTGGTGAAGCCGAGGTTAGGAATTAACTTTGTGTTGGATGGAGCCCAGGTTGTGGGATGGGAAGAGAGGCCTCTCCTCTTTTCCTCTCCTCTCAGCTCTGTTCTTTGCCTCTCCTTTCTGTTGGCTCTATTCACTGCAGGCTGTGACATGTTTGCCCTAGCCCTTCCTGTCCCTCCTCCAAGTTGCCTGAACTAAATCAACAAAGGAGAGGGTACCCCAGAGCAAGGGGAAGAAAGTATTCCATGCCTCTCCGAATCAAACTGGTTTGTTTATTGCAAACGTGGAATGGAACCAGCTGATCTGTTCCTTCCTATAGCCATATACAAGGGTACCCATCCCCAGTTTCTTTCTGCTTGTTCTCATGTATTATGGCCTTTACAGAAAATGGACCTGAATCTTTTGGGATCATAAAGAAAGCGGAAAGGCTGGGTATGGTAGCTTACGCCTGTAATCCCAGTGCTGTGGGAGGCCAAAGCAGGCTGATCACTTGAGCCCAGGAGTTCGAGACAGCCTGGGCAACATGGCGAAACCCGTCTCTACAAAAAACGACAAAAACTAGCCAGGTGTGGTGGTGCATGCCTGTAGTCCCAGCTCCTGAGGAAGCTGAGTTGGAAAGATTGCTTGAGCCTGGGAGGTCAAGGCTGCCGTGAGCCGTGCTCAGCCACTACATTCCAGCCTGGGCTACAGAGTGAGACTCTGTTTCAAAAAGAAAAAAAAAAAAATCTTAAGAGATATATCCACCAATTGCAATGTGTAAACCTTACTTGAATCTTTTTTATTTTTATTAAAAAAAGAAAAAGGAAATCAAGAAATGCTCTTTCAGCTGTTCTAAGTTTCTCCATTTTGATGCAGTGTCTCAGCTTGCCTGAGCCAGGGTATAGACCTTGACTGGCTTCTTTTGAGGGCGGAGGCAAATCCAAATCACTTCGTTCAGGAATTATATATTTTTGATGTTGTTTGAGATGGAGTCTCACTCTGTCACCAGGCTGGAGTGCAATGGCATGATCTCAGCTCACTGCAACCTCCGCCTCCCAGGTTCAAGTGATTCTTCTGCCTCAGCCTCCCGAGTAGTTGAGACTACAGGCACGTGTACCCACGCCCAGCTAATTTTTGTATTTTTAGTAGAGGCAGGATTTCAGCATGTTGGCCAGGATGGTCTCGATCTCTTGACCTTGTGATCTGCCCGCCTCGGCCTCCCAAAGTGCTGGGATTACAGGTATGAGCCACCGCTCCAAGCCAGAAATTATATTTGATGTGATAACATCTTTTTCTTACGGGGTCTCTGTATGTCATAATTGCAAATGAGTAGGGAGCTGGGAAAAATGCAGAGACAGCCCACATGAGTTGTTGGAGTGGACTTTGTATATGAAAAGAAGTCAAGGTTGAATTTTCTCTGAAGACTGGTGCATGTGTATACAGTGACTGAGTGTTAAGAGGTGGGTGCTTTTTACAGGGACAGTATTTATAAGTCTCCTTAGGTCAGAGTTATATCTATTGTGATCTTTGTTTCTCCTTCTAGCCCTTTGTGTAATGTTTGCAGATTGTGGCTGATCAATACATATTTTTGACTATTTGCTCAGGCTCTTGACTTGCATGATCAGTCAACCCCCAGGCTCTCTTCTTCTGTTCCTCCCTTCCCCTCTACCATCTCTCACCATAAATTATCCCTCTAATCATCATAGCTTTCAAGTGGATGGCTCAGCCCAAACTAAAGTCATTGACTGCATTTCTTCCTTCCTAGATCTGTAATAGCATGGCCACGTTTCTTTCTAATTAGGCCCTAATTGAAAACTGGTTACATTTGGACTTTTATTCTTCTTTTTTGCTTTTTAGTTCCACTGGTGGAAAAAGATTAAGCTGAGGTTTGGGTTTTTCCTCCCCCTGCCCCCTTTCTTCTTCTTCTTCTTCTTTCTTCTTTTTTTTTTTTTTTTTAAATATGGTGGGATTCTTTTGGAAAAGCTGTCCCCAGTCTGTTGGAGCCCCACTCACAAATCCCAACCTCCTAGAAGACCGGGTCTTTTCAAGTGGTTTGCATTGAACACGTCGGAGGCCCCCAATGCCTGTGACAGTTTCTGTTAATTATAGAGGCTCTTTCCCCCTCTCACATTAGTCAAAGGAGTTTTGTGTGTTTTAACAGCGTTTTCCCTTGGCTTGAATAAGACTCTGTTCAGGCATTTCCTAGGCCTGGTAAGTCGGCAGCACTCACTGGTACCCGGTAGCAATGTTTCCTTATTTGCCTCTCTAGGGGCTTCAGAGACTACAGTAGAGGGATGCTTCCTAGCATGCTCGAAATTTAGTTGTTTCTGGATTACAGATATATTTCTTATAAAATCAGAAACCTCTGCCATGTCTGGGCCTCAGATATAGAATTAGATGGGCACTGGTGTGTGGAGATGTTCTCCAGGTCTGTGGGTCACTTCTTCATGCTTGCAGTCTGCTCCCAGCCTTACCCAGTTTCTGTGTAAGAGTCCCCTTCTTGTCCCTCTTGTTGGGCTGCATCAGAGCATTTTCCTGGGATCTTGGCTTCCATTTTCTATTTCTTAGGCCTGTGTAAGCATTACCTCTTGTAGGCCTGTGCAGTACTTATGCTACTGTCATCTTCAATATTGGAGTGCCCTTCTGTCTGGAAGCCCCCAAGAATGACATTTTGCTTGCTTAGGCCAAGACATTCTAAAAGGAATCAGTCCACGCACATGATCTGCTTAGGGACTTCTCTGAGACCGATATACGAGCTTGACTAGGAGAAAGTACAAGATCACTGAAACAAACAATATTCAACTGGAAATCCTATGTGGGGTTGCATTTTGCTGAATCGAGTTGAATGTAGGCAGCCTGAATTTAGTCTGGGAGGTGATCAGCAGATGGAGCTATGGGTGGAGAGTGAGGAGACCCCTTCATAAACAAAATGTCCTTAGACATGTCACTTCTAATTGCTGGATGACAATTGTTTGTCCCCTTGTGGGCTTTTGTGTGTGTATGTGTTTTCATAGATTTCCTTAATGTGCTCAAAGCCATGAACTTCTCCCTAAGAATATTTTGCTTTTGAAGATGCTTGTTTTTAGCCCCTGCCCCACTTTCCTAGCCTAGAAACCTCCCTGCCTAAGGCATTGGTTTTATTTGGATGAGAATATTGTGGGAGGAGGATCCTGAAGAGTGATAGACTGAGTTCTGTTTCGGGCTTCTCCTGTGAGCATTGTTGCTGAGAATGAGAGGGAAGAACTTTTTTTGGAGTATTAAATGGGTGACGGTCATCATTATGATAACTCTCCCTTTTCTAGAAAGGTATTCCAAGTATGGCATATCTTGGAAATGATAGCAATTCTGGTTGTAGCTTCATAGGTTTGCCAAGGATCTTAGGCTCATACAGGTAAGGCCAGCTAACTCCACTTCTCTATAGTTTATAGAAGGTGACACTAAGACTTATGGAGGAGGAGAAAAATGAGGGTGGACTGAGAAAAGGGCTCTTTTCTATGTCAGAACAAAAGCCTTGGAGGCCCTGAGTGGCTAAACTTGGAGGCTTATCAGTTATCTGGAGCCTCTGAAGAAGGACAAAGCCAGAGAAAGAGGGTTATAGAGATAAATAATGATTACTTTTTTTTTTTTTTTTTTTTGAGACGGAGTCTCGCTCTGCCGCCCAGGCTGGAGTGCAGTGGCCGGGTCTCAGCTCACTGCAAGCTCCGCCTCCTGGGTTTACGCCATTCTCCTGCCTCAGCCTCCCAAGCAGCTGGGACTACAGGCGCCCGCCACGTCGCCCCGCTAATTTTTTGTAATTTTTAGTAAATACGGGGTTTCACCATGTTAGCCAGGATGGTCTCGATCTCCTGACCTCGTGATCCGCCCGTCTCGGCCTCCCAAAGTGCTGGGATTACAGGCTTGAGCCACCGCGCCGGCCAATGATTACATTTTAAGATAAGTTCTTGATGGTAAAAATGTCAGATTACAAAAAAATATATATATTGAATCAGAATTCAAGGAAGCTGGTCCCTACCTGGAGGATAGTTTCTCCATTTTCCTCCCTTTTCCATTCCTGTCTATCTCTCCCTCCTCAATTCGTTTTGAGTTTGTGCTTTAGCACGTATTTGGTGCACCAAATGCAAATCATCTTGCCCTGTGACCACAGAGACTGCAGCGCTGGAAATTCTTCCTGAATTGCTGACCTGGTTCTGCTGTACATTGTTTATATTTTATGACACACGTTTAACAATATAAACTGTAATATATTAAGGTAAAACATTGAACAAGTGAAGCAGAGTCAAAAGATGCTGGTGACATGTTTGGTTAGCACTGAGGAGGTAAAGTACTTTGACTTAGTTGTTGCCTTTTTCATATGCCATGGTAGCTGCCTGCCTACCCCATGATTTTAAGATATATAGCATAAACAACATACCACATAAAGGCACAAGAGCTTTCTGTAAAACTGGACAACTAATTTCAGCAAAATCTTTTCGTGTTTATTGGAAATACTTTCAGAATTGTGATTCTTGGTGGCACAGTGCGTGTGTGCATGTGTGTGTGTGTGTGCATGTGTCATGTCCTACCACATGGAGATGGATCCGGTCTTTTTCTGCTTACTCTGATTCATTGTGAAAGTCATGAGTGTAAAGGAGGGCATAAAAGAGGGCAAAGTTTCAGGGGTTTGGAACAGAACTAAGTTGCCCAGCATCTGTGATGTTTGTTCCTGAAAAACTTCAGGTTGCTAGAGATCAGCTTTCAGGGAAGTAGTATTGATTAGTCCTTTCTCCTCCTTCATATCTGGACCTTTTGCAACCCCAGTATGGCTTTTGGGGCCTGTTTGAGCAGGTTGGCCTCCCTGTTATCCTGCAAGAAGAGAAGGGTCTAGGTGTGTGCCCCTAGGGGACTTTTACAAGTTCAAGGCAAGGTCAAGCTCTCCTTTCTAGCCCTTGACTTTGTTCCTGGAGAGACTGCAGTTTGTTGGCCAGTTTGGAGTATAAAAGTGCACAGTTAGCTGGAATAGAATTAATAATAATGATGATTTATATATGTGTGAAGTTTATGGTTGGTCCTAGTCTTTGTGAATTAGGACAATATTTTTGTATTATTATCCCTGTTTTATAGATGAGGAAACTGGGGGTCCTTGAGTTTCCCAAGGTAGCATAGCAAGTAAGCAACAGAGCCAAAACTCAAACCAGGTCAGTTTAAATTGTTCCATTAGGTTACTTAAATTGGTCACCTGGTCTTCTACCTTATGACTCTTGCTTTGACCAAGGGCCAGGGTTCAAAAGGATAAGCTCCCCAGTGCTCTCGCCATTTAGTTACAATCTGTGTTATATTTCTCATTCTTTTTAGCAATTTTTTCCTCTCTGAAGCTTTCCATTTCCACTCTATTCCTATTTCTCTGACCCCCACTTTCAGAGACTGCCTTATTTGCTTTCCTAGAAATTCCCCTTTTAAGGCTTTTGGGAACTTTGACCTACCAGTAGTAACTACATTTAAGAGAGTGTTTAAAATGTCTCCTGCACCTCTCATTCATCCCCCCACCCCGAAAGCGTGGCCTCGCCCCATCCTGCCATGATGCTGGCCAAACGCGTGGGGCAGCTGTGGTCAGTCCCATTTATAAAGCTGGTAAATATGGGACCGGTTTCTGTCCCCTCCAAAGGTCAATATTTGTACAGAGTTTAATTTTAACTTAACAAGCAGTTGTTTTCTGCAGCTGCCCTGGTGTGTTGTGTTGTGTGTGCTTTCCTTTCCCCTTCCTTCCCACTGACTGTATGTGTCTCTCTGTGTGTGTGTGTGTGTGTGTGTGTGTGTGTCTATATTCACACTGTAGACTTAATTCTGGTCTTCAGAACCTGCAGCCCACTGGCTTGGCCTACTGTCTCATGAAAGACATTTGGGGCGAAGGGATCTAGATAAGGGGAGTGGGCCTAGCGTGTGGGATAACTAGATTTTTTTCTAGGCGTCAGGGGACAGAGAAGACTGTTTATTAGTATTCTGTAATGCTAGTGTCATCACATATCTTCTTTCCCTTGTAGGAGAGTTTCTAGAATGCAGGATTTGAGAGCTGGTCCCCTCTTTTAAAAGCTGTACCATCCCCTTATCCCCTTACTTTGCTTTTTAAGTAGTGTTACCCCTTATCCAAGAAACCTGGGTTCTAATTTTGTCAGCTGCCTTTTGAGTAAATGAGGAGAATGGGTGAGATAAATCTGGCTTCTACCTTTTAGTACTATACTTTTAGGAATAATAGAGCATTGGTCTGGGTATCAAGAGTAAATTCTATTCCAGTTCTAAAATCATCTTTAAAATGATTTCCCCCACTCTGGTCCTTAGTTAAGGAATATGACCTTTATTCCCTACAAGGATTTTGTGAGGATGGGTGATGTTTTATTTAAAGGAACTTTGAGCTGTTTTAAGTAAAGAGAAATACTTTAACACTAAGCTCATCTTATCTACCCATGTCCCTTTTCACCAAGCTATTTAAGTTCTTTCTGCTTGCGAGCATGTTCTTGGCTTGGCCAATTCAGTCCAACGTGCAGTCAGCCCAGACTCCTCAGAGCCAAAGGGTCTGAAATGGAGGAGGAGCACTGTGATGAACAGTAGCATATGGACTCCATCCGCAGTGGCTGCCCCCTTCCTGTTCCCTGAACATCTGAGACCGGTGCCCCACCTTAGGACCTTCTCACTTGCTGTTCCCTCTGCTAAGAATGGTCTTTCCCAGATATCTGCATGATTCATTCCTTCACTTCCTTCAGGTCTTTTTTCAAGTGATACCTTCTAATTGAGGACTTCCCTGCCACCCCATCTAAAATTTCAGCCCCACCTCCACCCCCACCCCACCAGCACTTTCTGTCTCTGTCTCTGCTGTATTTTTCTCCATAGCACTTACCATAACTCAATATACCACAGATTCTACTTTTTTTTTTTTTTTTTTAGACAGTGTCTCACTCTGTTGCCCAGACTGGAGTGCAATGGTGCAAACACAGCTCACTGCAGCCTCAACCACCTGGGGTTCAAGCAATCCTCTCACCTTAGCCTTCCGAGTAGTTGGGACTACAGGTGCACTTTACCATGCCTGGCTAATTTTTATATATTTATTTTTGTAGACATGGGATTTTTCTATGTTACCCAGGCTGGTTTCGAACTCCTGGGCTCAAGCAGTCCTCTTGCCTTGGCATCCTAAAGTTCTGGGATTGCAGGGTGCAGTGTGTACCCCCTAGATTCTGCTTTTTAATTACGTTGATTTTACCCCCTGTGAAGACACGGATTCTCAATGAGGGCAGGGATTTTTGTCTGTGTGTTCATTGCTATCTCTCCAGTGTCAATAGAACAATGCTTGGCACATGCAAATTCTCAAAATGTATTTGTTGAATACATGGAAGGAAGGAAGGGAGGGAAGGAAAAGTAGGCTCTTTAAGCTCATGATTCTTCATAGGGGGTACATACTCAATCGGGGAGATGGTTAGAATTATTTGGAAGTTTTTTCAAACTATTCATACCCTTATCAAAAAATGTTTGATATGCACATATCAAAAAACTATCCACCCCAAGATAGTTAAGGATTATTGCATAATATGCCATTGTTACTGATGAAAATCTGTGGTATGCCTGTCTGACAGGGCCTGTTTCCTCCTGGCCTGTGAATTACAGGCAGTCCTGAGGGCTAGGAGGAGATTTGATGTTTTTCTCTCCTTTCTCACCTTTCCCTACCTCATATATACTCCCAACCCACGCCTCCTTGCCCCTCCCCTTTCCTTTATTCTCTGCCAACCCGCCTCCAGCATGCAGAGTCTGCCTACATTGTGAATGGTTGTAGCTGGGACACAGAGAGCCCTTGATGCAGCAAGCGCTTCTTGTGACATCAGCTCTGTGGCTTTAGGGGGAAGGCTGTGGCTCCGGGTCCCCAAGGGAGGGGGCTGTTTTTCTCTTCTTGATCCTTCACGTTGGTGCCCGTCTGACTTATAAACTTTAATGGCCAGTTTTAAAGGTTACTGCCATGGGGCACCTTTGTTGCCAGTTTTAGTTTTTTAATTTGGAAACTTTTTTTTTTTTATCCTTTGTGGTCTTGGGAGGAAAGATTTGGGACCATTTGGGGCTGGGAATTGGTATTTGTGGGTGATGATGAGATAGCACAGCAGCATTCTGGTTCTGGCTCCAATAACCAGAATCCCTGGCATGTTATCCAGTTGCCCAAATGAACCCCAAAATGAGAAGGGAAAGACTGGCATTGGGATGTGTAGTCTTAGGCAGCATCAGTCAAAGATATAGAGGGTTGGGAGCTTATTGTTCTGTCTGAGAATGGTAACCATAGTTTAGGTGCTGGGGCACTGGAAAAAGAAAGAGATATCTCACTCTTAGTCTCTTAACTCTTCTTTCATCTCTAGTCCCAGTCCTTTGTTCTGAATATAGATGTCATTGACAGTGGTTAAGTTTAATTGGGATAGGAACAAGGGTTCAGATGTAGAACTGACAGCAGGGAATGTGGCCCATGGTGGTTGCCCCACTGTAGCACAGGTACAGAACTAACAGAGTAAGCTTCACTGAGTCTTTTTGCCATTAACTCTTATGCCTTATAAAAACTTTTTTTTCCCCCACCCAGGATAACTTCACAAAGCCTCATATGCCAAAAAAAAAAAAAAAAAAAAAAAAAAAGAAGTATCATTGCCTATCTCAGTCATCTGTATCTCTAGGGGGAAAACAGTATTATAGAATAATACTCAAATAACAGCATCTTGGATTTATAGCACTCTCATAAAACTATCTTATTCAGGTCCTCTCTCTGAAACTAAGAATATGTGGGATTTAAAATGTATTTGGTGAGTGCTAGAAAAGAATTTTTAGAAGTTTAGTTCTGAGTGTGCCTCCTGCCTGGGTACTTCTTTTGTGGGTGACTAGTAACACAAATAAATGGACAGATAATCTAACAAATAGACCCCAGGAAGAGGCAAACACATGAATCCATGGGTGCTTAGATGCTTGCTCAAAGACTTATGCTCTTTACTTAACTGTTGGCTGGTGTCCTTGATAGCCAAAATCCGTCTCTCGCTCTCTAGCATTTGTATGGGTTAGACTGAACTCAGGATTCAACTACTGGATGAACTTAGAGAATTCAGGAAAGGAGGTTGCTGTGGAAGGAGGGACACTCAGCTCTTCAAGATGTGTGGAACAAGGGCAGAGCCTTCTGGATAGTTTTGATACTGTTCACAAGGCATATAATACAGGGTCTTGGATTCAGATCTCACTCCTGGCTATTCTTCCTGGGCTGGACAAAGCTAGATTTTCATCTTGTTCCCTGTATTACAGGGCGGGGGAGGAGGTGTGGGGGTTGGCTCGGGGCTGGGCCACAATTAGTGACCTGGAAGCTGGGCTGGGCACCCAGAAGCTATAAATAGCAGTCATGGCGCAGTCGCTGAGCAGACTCGAAGCCCAGCCAGACTAGCCGCGTTTCAAGTGGTCTGGGTGGGATTTTTTTTTTTTCTCTGTTAACCGTTTGTACATCTGGTTTCCTCAGTGTTGGTGGGGCAAGGGAGGAGGGTGGGGCTGTAAGCAGAACAAGAAGTTCATATGTAGAGTAACTTTTTGGTTAGTTTTGCCATATGTATATCTTGGAGCTTCTAGGGCTCTTAGAACCAGTGCAGACTCTGGGAGTGAGAATTGTGGCCCTTAGGGGGAGATTAGGCCCCAGAGCAGGGCATGTGGTATGGGAAATACAGAAGTCCTGCAGGGCACCTGCCGCTAATTTAAGGTATGGTGAATGTTCCTGGAGAGAGGGAGAGAAGTGGGGTCCATATGGAGCAACTAAGATTATTTGGGAGTAGCCTGGGGCTTCTTATTTCTCCTTACTCTATGAAACAGTTCCTCTGTTCCCACCATGCCAGTCTGCTTACCTTCTTCGTGATAGACATTGCTGTTTCTTGCTTCTCTGCATTTGTTCCTGTCACCTGCCCTGGATTTTGAAATCAGAATACTTTTATTTGAATTCCAGTTCTTCCACTTTTTTGATTTGTCACCTGGGCATATTATTATGCTCCCTGGGCTTCATCTGTCAGATGAGCAATTTTGATCGGATATACCCTGAGGTTCCTTCTAGCTTTTGTAAACCATAAATTGGTTTCAATCAATCGATTTCTATTTTTCCTCTTTAGGAAGAAAATTCACTTCTGCTGGGAAGCCCTCCCTGAATGATCAGTTCAGTTATCTTCCCCTGATTTGACAGATCATTAGCAGTTATATAGTTTATTTATCCTCCTTCCTCTTGCATATATCATACGTTTCTTTGCAGTTAATTTTTTTTTTTTTTGCTGTTTTCACATACCTTTTTTCTCTTCAAGTAGATTAGAAGCTTGTTGAAGCAGGACACCATATCTTCTATATCTCTCTCTCAGCACTCACTGTCAAGGTTGTGGGCACCATTGAAGCCCACTCAAGCTTACTGGAAGGCAGACTTCGAGTAGAATGGGAAATAGGAAAAAAATGAATATTTTTTCAGCAGATGCCAGTTTGAGAGGTGTTTTTGTTAGAGTAAAATGGAAAACAGCAAATGAGAACACAGGTAAGAGATTTCATGCATTTTACCAAACTGTGGGATTCCAGTTCACTGCTTTGCTGACTCTCTCTACTTTTTCTTTTCTCATCTTCTCTTGAAGGTGCTTTTACTTATGAGCACAGCCTGAGTCTGTGGGTTTTTTTGGACACTGTTTAATAACACTGAGTATGGAGCTACATTTTGCATAACGGTAAAAGGACTTTCTGTTCCAAGCATAGGCTCTTTGTATTAAGTTTCAATAATCCATCTGTTGTAGGCCCGAAGATGAGGATATAACACTTGTAGATATCTGTGAAAATGTATATGGCCTTGTTTTCTCTGAGTCCAAGGAGAGCAATGTCTCTTTTGCTTGGCTTTCTGTCGCAGGGCTTTGATCTCCCGTCCCTTGTCTCATCCTTTCTCCTACTTTGAGCCCACTGGACCAGGCTAAACAATTCCTCCCCTCTTGGGTGTTTACACTCTCCCAGTGTTAGCAGAAGGTTATCGTGTCTGGTCTCAGACGTCACTTAGGCCATCTGTCTAACTTGAGCCCCTAATCGCTCCTTTTTTATCCTTTCCTCCCCCATCCCAAGTCAATTATGTGACTCTCCCTGGAACTTCTTCAAACTTATCTCTACAGTTTTGGTGCCAGGGTGGCTGACATTGAGCACAGGAGCCAGGCAAGGTCTTCTTAGAACCAAGAGAAAGAGACCATTTCTCTGTCTTCAAGGCATGATGCCTCCTAGTCCTGGGATTTGAGGCAGCTTAGTTTTGCTGGTATTACATTTCTTTCCATTCATTCATGGAATGAACGTTTAGTGAGCACTTAGTATATGCTGGTGCCTTATTAAGCACCAAGAATATAATTCTATTTTATTAAACTTAAAAGACATTTAAGTAATTACTATATGCGAGGCATTATGTTAGAGGATGGATGTTCAAGGATAACTGAAACCAAAACCTTGCCTTCAAGGAGCTTGTAACCCTGTGGAAGAATTGGACATGTAAATACTGAATTGAAATACAGTATAAAATGAAATGAGAGCAAATATAGGTCCAAGTAACATACCATGAGAAAATGAATAAAGAAGATTTAATTCTGGCCATTTGAAGGAGGGAGGATTGTAGGCGGCAGAAAGGAATCAGGGAAGACTTTAAGGAAGAGAAGAAATTTGAGTTTGACCTTCATAAATGAGATTTCCTTAATCAGAGGATAGGAAGATGGTGTATTAGACAGAATGAACAGAATTCATTCTTTATGTCAAGAGGTTTTTTTGAAAGAATGAGAAAAAGGCATATTAAATGGAACAGCATTTGTTAATATTTCTTCTTTAAATACTTTGTGAACACCTTCTATGTGCCAGTCACTGTTCTAGAGGCAGTGGCAGAGCAGTGACCAAAGCAAAGTCCTTGTTCTCATAGAGCTTGCAGTCTAGTGAGCTGTCAAAACAGATGTGGCAGGGTTTCCCTTCTATCCCATTGCTGTGATAATTAACCACATGTCTTACTGTACAAGTTCTTTGAATTAAAAAACGTCTCTTTCCTGTCTGGGCAGTGGAAATCTCATGCCACCTACATCTTTCTAGGTATTTCTTCTTAGCCAGATCTTTGACAAGTCAATAACAGACCGAATTCTGCACAAATCTTAGACAATAGTGACAGTTGATACTTTTGATTAACACCCTATGTTACTGGAAGATTATGAGGTGTATTATTTTTATTTTATAATATACTTTCTAATTATTTGAAAATTAGTAATTTGCTTATGGAACAAATGGTAAATACTAAACTAGAAGATGTGTTTAAGCAGAATATCCCCTCTCAATCAAGCAGTGACCAGCACTCAACTATGATCAGGTTTACCTTGGTGAATCCTCTTCATTTCCCTCAGTTACTGTGATACATCTGAGTGCTTGTCTTCCACCCCAGCTGATGTGTGTTTCTGTTTTACCCATGATCTCTTCATGGCTTTAGGCCATTTTAATTTGGTCAAGTTAAGCCTTTCTTCCCAAGTCTGCAATTGCCTTTGCCTCAATTCTAAGAGAGGCTGACAGTAGGAATGAGTCCAAAATTCCATTCATTTTATATTCACCACATCTGGGTTTCTTTTAGCATCATTTTCCCTCTTGAGAACATTTTCAAGGTTTTCCTAATTTTCTAGTGGTTTCTTCTTTTTTGTTGTTGTTGTTGGGGGGGTGCCTTTTGGAAGATTACTGCGAAGTTTCCAGCATTGATTATCTAGTCTTGAGTCTATTTATGTATATCCCTCTTTCTCTACCACCTTCTCTCATGTAGTAAAAGTTGTTTTCTTCTCTTCGTTTATTATGTAGGCGTCTTATTCTTGAGACCTAAGTTGTGGGTGATACCTCTCCTCTATTCCCCTTTGTTTCCTAGGGAACCTCTGATTCTTCAAAGAGTAGCCTTGATAGATCTTGCACCCTCTTGTAAGGGAACACCCTGGGTAGAGAGAGCAGCAATTAAAGTTTTCATGTGTGCTGATCTCACTGCAGCAACTACCCTAATTCTGTCAGTTCTGGAGCTCTCTAGCTAGACATTTGCAGCTGTCACTACTGTTCTCAACCACTAGGGGACACACTGTTTCCCTTAGCTCTTTTGGCATAGTTGCAGGCAGAAATCCCTTTTTTCCTTCAGTCAGTCTCTGGGGCCACCATGTTTGGCCCTGCAGGTTGTGCATGGCACAGTGCCAGTGAGTTCCATTCTCATAAAGTAGGATGCTCCTGGATTCATGCAGGGCAGTGACCCTGACTTTGTTCAACCAAGGCAATGTCATTTTGTTTTTTAAACCTGAGACAAAACAAACAAACAAAAAAACAAAACCAGAAAAAAAAAAAGGGTAAGAATAAATTATTACCAAGACTATCATAACATTATTCATACAGATAATATAAATTCTATTAAATACCTTACATATGTGTGCTCTAGAGTTAGGCAAACTTGTGTTTGAATCCTGACTGTACCACTTACTGGCTATTTGACTTAGTTGAGCTGACTTTGGTATCAATGGAGGCTCCAGAGTCTGGTGATCTGAGTTGAAACCTGGCTGTACTTAATTACTAGCTGCGGGACTTTGAGAAACTTACTTAACCTACCTGACTCCAGTTTATTTTGGTGTAAAATAGGGATAATGTTCTCTTTAGAGTTGTGAGAGCTCAATGAGATATACTTGAGTGCTTTTTGTAGTGTCCAGCACATTAGAAGCATTTGAAAGTATTAGTTATATGTGTAATATTGTTATTCTTAGGTTTCTTTCCATTTAGCAGTCATTCTGTTTAAAAAAAAAATGATGGTCAGGCACGGTGGCTCACGCCTGTAATCCCAGCACTTTGGGAGGCTGGGCGGATGGATCCCTTGAGGTCAGGAGATCGAGACCATCCTGGCCAACACGATGAAACCCTGTCTCTACTAAAAATACAAAAATTAGCCAGGTATTGTGGCGCACATCTGTAGTCCCAGCTGCTTGGGAGGCTGAGGCGGGAGAATCACTTGAACCCAGGAGGCAGAGGTTGCAGTGAGCCTAGATGGCGCCACTGCACTCCACCCGGGGCGAAAAAAAAAAAAAAAAAAAAAAAAGTTAAAAATAAATAAATAAAAATAGTATCCTCTTGGTTCAATGTTTGTGTATATAACCTAATCTGAAAACAGTTTTCAGGTTTTTTTTCCCCCATTTTTGCTTTTTTTTTTTAAAAAAAGTGCAATGGTGCAATCTTGGCTCACTGCAACCTCTGCCTCCCAGGTTCAAGAGATTGTCTTGCCTCATCTTCCCAAATAGCTGCGATTATAGGCACACACCACCACGCCTGGCTAATTTTTGTGTTTTTAGTAGAGACGGGGTTTCACCATGTTGGCCAGGCTGATCTTGAACTCCTGACCTCAAGTGATCTGCCTGCCTTGGCCTCCCAAAGTGCTGGGATTACAGGTGTGAGCCACTGTGCCCGGCTTTTTTTTTTTTTTTTTTAATGTTGCCCAGGCTGGAGTGCAGTAGCTATTCACAGGCGCAATCCTACTACTGAGCAGCATGGGAGTTTTGACCTGCTCTGTTAACAGCCTGGGCTGGTTCACCCCTCCTTAGGCAATCTGGTGGTCCCGCGCTCCCGGGAGTCACCATACTCATGCTGAGCTTAGTGTGGACACCTGATCAGCATAGCTCACTACAGCCCAGAACTCCTGGGCTCAAGCGATCTTCCTGCCTCAGCCTCCTGGTAGCTGGAACTACAGGCACACGCTGCACCCAGCAAGTTTTCAGTGTTCTTAAACTGAAATATTCCCTGCTACCAAAATAAAGAAAACCCCAAAAAATAGTTCACATTAAAACAAGAATGAGTTGATCTTCTCCTATCAGTTGGCAAAAATTAAGATTATTATAGCTCTGACTAGAGTATGAAGAATTGGGCACTTTATACAATTTTGGTTGGAAGGTATATTGGTACATTTTTGGAGGGCATTTTTTTGGCAGTGTCAAATATGTCCTTTAGCCAGTGGGTATGTACTCTATAAAATTATTAACATACAAAAATACCTAATAAGCATGCTCAAAGCAGCATTGTTTATAATACAGAAAATTGGAAACAGTTTAAAAGTCCATCATTATGGAAATATAAATAAATTATGGTTTATCCATATAAGGTAATGCAATGACAATATTAAAAAGAATGAGGGCCGGGTGCGGGGCTCACGCCTGTAATTCCAGCACTTTGGGAAGCCGAGGGGGGCGGATCACGAGGTCAGGAGATCAAGACCATCTTGGCCAACATGGTGAAATGCCATCTCTACTAAAATACAAAAAATTAGCTGGGCGTGGTGGCACATGCCTGTAATCCCAGCTACTTAGGAGGCTGAGGCAGGGGAATCGCTTGAACCCGGGAGGCAGAGGTTTCAGTGAGCTGAGATCGCGCCACTGCACTCCAGCCTGGCGACAGAACAAGACTCCGTCTCAAAAAAAAAAAAGAATGAGATAGTCCAGGTGTGGTAGCAGAGGCCTGTAATCCCAGCGCTTTGGGAGGCCAAGGCAGGAAGATCACTTGAGGCCCAGAGTTCAAGACGAGCCTGGGAAACATATCGAGACTCCATCTCTAAAAAAAGTTAAAAATTAAAAAGTTAGCCAAGCACAGTGGCATGTTTCTGTAGTCCCAGCTACTCAAGAGGCTGAAGTGAGAGGATTGCTTGAGCCCAGGAGTTTGAAGCTGCAGTGAGCTATGATCCTGCCACTGTGCTTCAGCCTGGCAACAGAGCAAGACCCTGTCTCAAAAATAAATAAATAGGCTGGGTGCGGTGGCTCATCCCTGTAATCCCAGCACTTTGGGAGGCCAAGGCAAGCAGATCTCCTGAGGTCAGGAGTTCGAGATCAGCCTGGCCAACATGGCAAAATGCCATCTCTACTAAAAATAAAAATTAGCCGGATATGGTGGTACGTACCTGTAATCCCAGCTACTCAGGAGGCTGAGGCACGAGAATTGCTTGAACCCAGGAGGCAGAGGTTGTAGTGAGCCAAGATGGTGCCACTGCACTCCAGCCTGGGCAACAGAGCAAGACTCCATCCCCAATAAATAAATAAATAAATGGCCTTGAAAAGATGACCATAATATACTGTTATGCAAAAAAAGGCAAAATGCATAAGAATATATGTACTATGATCCCATTTGGGATGTTTATACCAAATAGAAAAAAAGTCTGGGAGCATACACATCAAATTGTTCACAGTGGTTTCCTCTGAGGGGGGAATTGGAGTTAAAGAGAATAAGTCTTTTATTTATATACATCTATAGTGTTTAAATTGACTAGTATTTTAAAAATAATTTTGTAAAATGCCCATAGAGGAAGAAATATAAATGGGTGAATTTTCCCAGTACCAATTCTTTATCTAGAGTTCTTTGCCACTTCTTTGCTTCCTGGGTCCAAATTGCTTTCCTCAACCCTATCTGGCTTGGTGGGATTCTTGGTCCCTGTGGGAATCTGCATTCTAATTCTCTTCCAGAGTGTATAAGCACTAGATCAGATTCTCTGGATTCTTAGTCATATTTCATTGCTGCTTTTTTTTTTTTAAAGACAGTCTTGTTCTGTCACCCAGGCTGGAGTGCAGTGGCACAATCTCAGCTCACTGCAGCCTCTGACTCCTGGATTCAAGTGATTCTCATGCCTCAGCCTCCCAAGTAGCTGGGATTACAGGTGCGCACTACCATCCCCAGCTTTTTTTTTTTTTTTTTTTTTTGCATTTTAGTAGGGACTGAGTTTCGCCATGTTGTCCAAGCTGGTCTCAAATTCCTGGCCTCAAACAATCCACCTACCTCAGACTCCCAAAGTGCTGAAATTACAGGTGTGAGCCACCATGCGCAGCCAAGTTTCACCATTCTTGAAGGTTTCCTTAGCTCCTGGACCTTTGAAGACCCTGTTCTCACGTCCTGATAGATTCGTATCTCTTTGGTCGACTTCCTTATATTAAAGCTGTTGACGCTTAGAAAACTATCCTTTTGTTCTAAACTAGTTCTAGCCTAGGGTTGGTAATTACTGCATGATTCCTGACTATAGTGTGAATATGTCATGTGCCATGTTCCCAGAAGATTCTTACTTTATGTCCACCTTCTTGCCACAATAACCGAAGGCTTCCTTCTCCTATATTAAAGATGTGCCTCCACTATACCACCCCTTCCCCCAGTGGACCTCCCACTGGATGCCACCTACCAGTTTCAGATACACACCTTGCATTTCCCCATTCTGTCCTCTTTTCCTACCCTTCCCTGGTTCGTGGGCCCTACCATTGTGCCTTCTGAAATTCATAGTTTATAATCAGCAAAATCTTCTGTATCTTCAGTCTCTTCCTCAAGCATTACTTTCTCCTTCTTGGTCAGAAACTTGGCCTCCCCCTAAAGACTTTTCCTATGTCTTTTCTGCCGCACTCTCACACGGTGGCTGTTTCTTCTTTCATAGTCCTCTAACTACTGAGTATGGAGCTGGGATACACGTCTTCCTTATTTCTAATTGCTGGTTTCTGACCATGTCCACTCCCTCTTTAAAAAGCCCCAGCTTTGAGTCTAATGCATCAGAACCTGTCACCCAGGACTCTTCACTGTTATAAAATGCACTGACTTAGTAATTCCCACTCATTTCTTGAGGAGTTTAGCTCCTGACTCACTACTGCCTTCTCCAGTACTTCTCTAATTATCTTGACTCTTGCCCTATCTCATTCACTGACTTCTCTGGACATACCCTAGAGCAGTGGTTCTCAACAAGGGGAGGTTTTGCCCACAGGGAACATTTGGCAAGGTCCAGAGACATTTTTGGGTCTCATAACTTGAGAAGTGCTACTGGCATCTGGTGTAGTGAGTAGAGTCCAGAGACACTGTTCAATGTCCTGTAGTGCACAGGACAGCCCTCCAGCATGAAGAATTGTTCAGCACAAAGTGGCAGTAGTGCCACTGTTAGAAGCTCTGTTCTAGAGTCTGCTCTAGGCCTTGTAATCACCAATCATTGCACTCCTCCATATTCTCAGTTTTATACATCCTACTTTCTGAGCATATCTCCATCCTGTTTTTCCAGCTCTCTTCTACCTTGACTCAACATTCCTTTAATCCTACCGAGAGCTCCAGCCCATTGATCTTACCTTCCTTTTCATTGTCCTGACTCCTGTGATATCCTGCCTCCCTTCCTTACCCAGCTTCTGTGGTCAATTATAACCACTCCCTTGCACATACTCCTGATTTTATTGCCCATTTCTTGTGTACAGTTAAACTCAACTTTCTACCTCCTCCATACCTATGCAGTCAAATGTAGTCAGAAAGCAAAACGTAACAACCATGCTGACTAGTTTTATCATTTTATTTATTTATTAAAAAAATTTTTTTAGAGACAGGGTCTCGCTGTGTTGCCCAGGCTTGTCTCGAACTTCTGGGCTTAAGCAATCCTCCTACCTTGGCCTCTCAAAGTGCTGGAATTACAGGAGTGAGCCACTGCACCCAGCCTGACTAGTTTCAATTTAAATTCTTGACCCTGCCTCTCAAATGCACCCTTAATGCTGCCAGACAATTAAATTTCCCTAAAAAAGAAGAATCAGTCAGAAATGAACTTTTGCAGACTTAAACCATACTTCTGCTTCCTGCTAACATATGTACCCTCAGACACTGCCTTTCCACCTGTGTGCAAAGATAAAGTAGCCTTGCCTCTGTCTAAAGGCTGTCTCTCCATTTGTGCAATAGATTCTATCTCACCTATCAAGGAAATTGCTCTAGTAATTGCCCTCTCCCTAAGTTTTTGTTTTCTATAACATTGTTATATTAATATTCAAGTGTACTATTATTCTTCCACCTTAAAAATCCTTCTGATACCCCAGTTTGCCCACCAATCACCACCCTACATCTTTACTCCCCTTCACAACAAAACTCCTTACAAGTGTTGTCTGTTTTTACTGTGATCTTACCTTCCTTTTCTTCCGGTTCTGTCTTAAAACCATTTAAATGGGGGTTTGGGTCTCATCATTCCATTGAAATTGTTCTTGAAAAGGTTACTAATGACTTTTACGTTGCAAAATCCAGTAAATAGTTCTCATCTCTCATCTTATTTGGTCAAACAGCATTTGATAAAGTTGGTCGCTCAGTCCTTCTCGACATACTTTCATTTGGTTTCCAGAGCAATACACTTTCCTGGCTTTATTTTCTGCTTCATCAGTTACTTCTTCACAATCTTCTTTGCTGATCTCTTCTCTTCTGCACTACCTCCAAGGCTCAGTCCTTGGCCCTCTTCTATTCTCTACCCACGTTTGCCCTGTTGGTGATCACTTTCAGTCTCATGGCTTTAAACATCATCTTTATCCCTGTATCTTCAGCCCAGTTCTTTCTCCCAAGCCCCAGACTTGTATATTCAACTACTTGTTCAACATTTCCACCTGGAAGTCTAATAGATCAAACTCAACATATTCATATTGGACTTCTCGTTTCTTCCCCCCTCCCCCCAACCCCCACATCAAGCCTGCTCATCCCATAGCCTTTTCCTTGGTTAGTGGCAACTTCATCCTTTCAGACTTGCTCAAGTTAAAAATCTTGGAGTTGAGCCAGATATGCCGGAGCACATGGGTAGTCCCAGTTACTTGAAAGGCCAAGATAGGATGATCTCTTGGGCCCAGGAGTTTGAATCCAGCATGGACAATATAGCAAGAGTCTGTGTCTGAAACAAACAAATCTTGGAGTCATGTTTGACTCTTGTCTTTCTCTCATACCCCACATCCAATCCATCAAGAGATTCTATTGGCCCTTCTTTCAAAATAAATACAAAATCTGCCTCTGCTCTAGTACCTTGATCTGAGCCACCATCATTTCTTGCTTAGGGGACTACAGTTGTCTCTGGGTTTCCATCCTTGTTCTCCTATACAGATGTCCCTTGACTTATGATGGAGTTACATCCTGATAAACCCATCATAAGTTTAAAATATCTAAGTTGAAAATGTATTGAATACACTTAACCTACAGAACATTATAGCTTAGCCTATCTTAAGCATGCTCAGAACACTTATATTAGCCTACCGTTGGGCAAAATCATCTAACACAAAGCCTATTTTATAATGAAATGCTGAATATCCCTGAATCTACTGAATGCATATCACTTTCACACCATTGTAAAGCCAAAAAAATCATAAGCCAGGAATTGTCTATAATCTCTTCTCAACCTGGAAGCTGGAGTGATTCTTTAAAGTTCTGAGTCAGTTCATGCCACTTCTTTGCCCAAAACTCTACAAGGGATTCCATTTTACTCTAAGTAAAAACAGTTGTCACAGTGGCTCACAAGGCCCCTTCTTATCTGATCCCTATAATCTTTCTGACCTCATCTCTTAACCACCTTTCTGTCTCTTATGTCACTCTAGCTACATTGGTCATCTTACTGTTTTGTTTAACACCCTGGGCATACTCCTATCTTATGCCCTCTGCTTCCAGCACTTGTGCCCCAGATATCCATAGGCTAATTCCCACACTGTCAAATCTTGCTAAATGTCATCTCATCACAGCCTACCCTGATCACTTTATTTAAAATTGCAACCCACCTTTTCATCCCTACATTACCAGTCCTTTACCCTACTCTTTTTTCCCCCCATTGCATTGAACATTTCCTAACATAACTAATATTGATGGCGTTCTACTGCTAAAATATAAGCTCCTCAAGGGCAGGAATTTTTGTATGTTCTATTGACTTCTGTGTCTCAGTAGCCAGAAATAGTACCTGGAACATAATAAGGCCTCAATAAGTACCTGTTGAATTAATACTTGTCTACTTTTAGGCATGATTGCAGAGCAAAAATGACTGAAAATCTGAGTCAATTGAGTAGTAATTTCATATATCTCTACAGCACTTTATGTTTACAGAATCTTTCCCAGGTCATTACTAACTCTTTCTCCTGCTTCCTCAAGTATTCTTCTCCTGAGGGATTAGTCTTGCAATGTTCTATCAACTTTATGCAATAAAAATTCAAAGAATTAAAAAATACATAAATAGCAAGAGATAGGTCCTCTCACTTTCCTCCTGCCTTGAATTATTTAGAAAGAAGGAAATCTTAGAAAGCCATGTATCCGTGATCCAAGTGGCCCTCTCTAAGTTTGATTCCTTGATTTCTGGGCTTTGATGTTGAGTTTTAGGAAATGTTTCTATTTGAGGTAGCATGCTTTGTATCTAGGAGCTCCTTAATATTAGTCTCCACCTCTCTCCCTGAATCTAAATTTTGGTTTGTCAAACCTCTTACTCTTTGCCAGGTTTTTTTTTTTTTTTTTTTTTTTTGAGACAGAGTCTCGCTCTGTCATCTAGGCTGTAGTGCAGTGGTGTGATCTCGGCTCACTGAAAGCCCTGCCCCCCGGGTTCACGCCGTTCTCCTGCCTCAGCCTCCCGAGTAGCTGGTACAGATGCCTGCCACCACACCTGGCTAACTTTTTTTTGTATTTTTAGTGGAGACGGGTTTTCACTGTGTTAGCCAGGATGGTCTTGATCTCCTGACCTCGTGGTCCACTGGTCTCAGCCTCCCAAAGTGCTGGGATTACAGGCGTGAGACACCGCTCCTGGCCTGCCAGTTTTTTTTTAAAGCTTCTCTAGGCCCAGTTCAGATGTTGTCAAATTGATACATTTATTGCTTTGCCAGCTTTTATCTGGTTTTCTGCTTTCAGTCCTCCTCATTACCTTGTGGAAAATGTTTTGAATTTTGTGTGTACTTTGAAACCTGCCCCTTAGCTCTCTGATTGCATTTATAATAGTACCCATACCCCTCCTCCCTGAACTAGATCCTAGGCTCTTAAGAATTTAATCAAGAAACTAATCCCTGCTATGGATGGTGCTCTCCCCATTGGCTGTGAGCTCTCATCCCTGTGGTAAGGGCTTCCTTGAAGCAGTCCAGGCCTGGCCACAAGAAGTTGGCAGAGGCTAAGGAGTCTTTAACTTAAGTTTCAGTTGTATGGGGAATGATATGGGAAGGAGACAGCTATTAAGTGACCATTAGGTTTAAAGCATTGTACAATATCACCCAGAAACACATGCTAAGAACCTGATGGTAAGATCTTTTAACAGTCAGGACTACTAGTAACCAAATAATTTATCATCTGTCAGTTAAAAGATATACCCATCAAAACTGGAGACCTGGCATATTGGCCTGGAACTCTACATACTGCGTCGGTCTCTTTTTATCATGGTAGGCTTTTGTTTCCATTGTCTTCCCTGACTTACTCTCTCACAGATCTTTCAAAAGCCACCTCGATAGTTAGGCTGAATGGAAATGGGAAAGGAAGAAAGCTGATTTAGCCAAGTGTTTCCTTAGCCACACCCACTGCCCACCTTCTAGGATGGGACCAATATGGTCTTCCACATGCCTTGGTCAGTCTTTTCTTTAGATCCTCCTAGGTGCTCTTCTACTCTGGCTAGTGGCCTTTGGGATGGAGTGGGGGTTGTTATTACCTGGGGTGAAAATCAGAGGGACTAAAATTCCTCTCCCACCCTCTTCCTCTGTTTTGGTGGTTTGGAGGGTCAAGGCCTTGACAGATAATGTTTTATTATTAGCAGGTGTTCAAGATGCCCTGTAACCAGAGCCTAGATTTGGTCTTTCCTTCATCCCCTCACCTGGAGATGAACCCTGGAGTGCTGTTCTGTTGCCTAGGGTCAGCCTGGTGTCAGGGCTGCCTGTTTGTTCCTCCTAAGTGAGCCTGAGTATAGGGGGTTAAGCACACTCAATGGAAATCCTACACGCACAGCTATGATTTCCTGCAAGGAAGTGGAGATCAGTTAGGAAATGCTAAATTAAGTAACCGGGGCATTCTCTCCTGCTTAGTGAAACCTAGACCCAAAAGAGTGTGAGATGTACTGTACCTAGAAATGATCTGGACATTTTAGAGTACCTGGACAATAGCCAGGAGTGAGGACAAGGATGCAGAAATTCTGAACCGGGGAACTAGAAGTCTCAGGAAGTAGCTCTTAGCCTCAAGCCTGATCATATCCATTTAGGAAAACTTCTTCCAAATCAAGCCATCTTGACTCTTCTGCAGATTCAGACTTCTCTCTTTCTCCAGTCCCCTTCTCCCAGCACCCAGCCACACCTCCGTTTCCACAGTACTGTCAGACTCCTGCTCTGAGTGGGGAGTCTGAATTGAAGTATATCTTAATTTCCAGTTCTTTTTTTCTCCCTACCCTCCATCTTTTTCTGGGATCTTTTTAATGGCTAGTAAGTCTTGCTTAATTTTCCCCAGACACTGGATGTTAGGGTCATCCTAACATTTTAGATCAGATCAGATCCCTCCATCACCACCCCAGCCATGGGTTAGGCAGGTACCCTGTTGAGAATGAGTCTTCTAAGTTGAACTGGTGGCAGATAACTCAGGCCTAGCAGTTGACCTTCTGCCCTTCAACTTCCTAACCTCAAAACCTGCCAGTCTTGATTTCCTGGAAAGTGAATTTGTATCCAGAACTTATTTTTCTCTAGAGCCTCTCCTCAGAATCCTTGCCTATCTTTAAACTTGGAGTCTAGTGGGACCAGGCATTGACACAGGCTGGAGATGTTCCTCAACACACGTTCCATGCTTGGACTTCGGTAGTCACTGCTGATGTTGTATTAAGTAACTTCATTTTCCAATTGTGTGTTTGGTTTGATTTGGTTTCACTGTGTCTTTTAAAAATATTTTTACTATAAAGTATTTAATACACACAAAAGAACATATAATAAAACAAACACTATATACCCACTATTCAACTGCATTTTTAAACAATTAATAGTAATATTCAGTTCCTTTCCCAGTCGCTTCTCCTTTCCTGTTTGCCCTTAGTGGGATTAAAAACAGTGGGAAGAGCAGCTGGAGAGGCCTGCAAGGTCATTCTGTTCCCTTCTCCACAGAAGTGGCCCCAGATCTACGTCTGTCTTGTGGGAGTTTAGGCACTGACCATTCTGTGTTCAGGACACAGTTTATCCCCCTCAGTTTTTCCCTGTCAGTAGTATCGAAAATCTGTTTTAAGACACATTTTGCAAGAGGACTTCTGATAGCTTAGGATTCTTCTTCTGGCCATTTATATATCCCTCTTGTCCTTGTCTCGTTAAACCTAAAGATGCACAGTTTCAGGTAGTGCTCTGGCTTCTCTATTGATTGTTCATCCTGCTCCCTTTCTTCTGGCTCCTATGAGTTCACTGTCTACCTGTTGATTAGTCACCCTGCCTGCCAGGGTAGCCCTCTATGTAGAGGACAGGCAGCTTTCCCTCCTCCCTAAGGTATTCGACAGTGGTATCTTCTACAGATTTATGGAAATCAGCCGCTGTGGGCTTTACAGAATCTGGAGTATACATACCCTGAACTGATTATAAATTAAGGAATTTCTCATCTGGAAGGCTGTTAATATACACAGATATACATAGTGTATTACAAACATGTTTCATTGAGTACTTTTGTTTGAAGTATTAGCAATTAATTGTGAGGCAGAAAAATCCCCTTAATTAGCTTAAGTGAAAAGGGGATTTACTGAATAGGCACAGGGTGTTCTCTTGGTACCTAATTGGAGATGGCTACCCATGCCTCATAGGAACTGGACAGGCAGCTTCTTTCTCTGGGATCTCAAGATCTCTTATCTCTACCCCCTACAGCCAATTTGTTTCTACTCCTGCAGACCACTGACTGGCATCTGGCTTTGGCTCCCCTTACTGCTAACTCTGAACTGACTCTGCGTGGTCTTTCTGATTATGCATCCACTGTTACCCAATGAGAGTCTTTACATCTTTACAGCAGGGGTTTTTACCCTGGGGTCTATGGATGCCTTGGGAATTCATGCTTAGAGTTCAGGGTTTCATGAATGGAATGAGGGAAAGTTGCATTTTATTTTCATTAACCTGTAACTGGAATTTAGTATTTCCTTCAATTATAAATGTAAGCAAAAGACACTGTGTATTAGAAGTATCTGTCACCAGTAGAAATCACAGATACTTTCATATCATTCTATACTGCTGCAGATATCTTGAAATATAGTTTTTGCTGATTACTGCTTGAAATTATGTTTATTAGACTCATTGCTAGATCTCATGATTTAATGTGTTAATAAAGAAGCTCGTATGTTATAATATTACAGATTAGTTTAAAAATATTTGAATAATAACATTTCAATTAATTGGTTTCCTTTGTAATCCTGTAATTTATTTTTTATTTTATTTTATTTTTTTTTGAGACAGTGTCTCACTTTGTCGATCAGGCTGGAGTGTAGTGACACAATCATAGCTCACTGCAGCCTTGAACTCCCAGGCTCAAGCAGTCCTCCCTTGTTAGCCTCCTGAGTAGCTGGGACCATAGGCATGTGCCACTCAGTACACCTGGCTAAGTTTTCACTTTTTATAGAGACAGAGTCTCACTATGTTGCCCAGACTAGTCTGCTCTTCTCTCAAAGCAGACTGTACATAGACCTGTATCATAGAACTGAACATGTTTTGCTAAACCCACAATCAGTAATTTATTTCTTTGTACCTAGAATAATGTGGCCCAGAGAAGGTGTCAAGTAAATAGTTCTTGAATGAATAGGTCTGTTTGCTTATGTGGCTTGAAACTTTGTCCCTGATTCTGCTCTCAGGACATTATCTCCTGCTATTAAGCAAGGATTTATTCATTAATTGTATATACACACACACTTCATATACGCACATACCCTTGTTCATTTAATAACAAATTTAAAGAAGCTGTTTCAACAATCCTTTGAATTTTGTTATCACCCAGTGCTGGAAAACAGTGTTCCCTTGGCATTTCCCCAGAGAGTTTGCAGCAGAATGTATTTCCTAGAGTTTAATTCAACATTCCTAGACCTCAGGTTAGCTTAGCAGGAAGTAGCCTTTAGGACC
The DNA here is from genome assembly GCF_000951035.1 of Colobus angolensis palliatus. Lineage (NCBI taxonomy): Eukaryota > Metazoa > Chordata > Mammalia > Primates > Cercopithecidae > Colobus > Colobus angolensis. The sequence continues at coordinate 1,585,336 of NW_012123487.1, forward strand.
AAGTCAGACTTAATGGTAGAGAAGCTTAGACTGTGGGAAGCAGCCATCTGAGAAATCCAGGGCATCGAATTTGAAAGGCGCTGAGGGCTCAGCACTTCCAGTTCAGTCATTTCATCTCTACAGGACTTTGGGAGACTCTTGCCTCCCTATCCCCATCCCCACCCCACCCTCCACCCCAGCCAATGTGTTTCTTGCCTGATACCGACCATGTTTGCCCTTAGAATGCTGATAGGAATAGCTTTATAAGGAAAGAACTTGCAGAAATGGCTCTGAGGTTATGCTATTTACCCTAGCTTAAACTCCACAGGAATCTAGGACTGCGGAAAAAAGAACTGAGAAGTCACCAGAGTTTCAGCTTCTGGCTTTTTGGACTCAGTGAGAGATTGGCAGCCAAGGGCTCCTATCTAACTGGGCTAGTCATAAGAGAGTCCTCAGCCGGAACTGGGATAAACCTGCATCCTAAAATTTTTTCCACAGATACAGACTGTAAGCTCTATGAGGGCAGTGGCCATGCCTCTCCCCGGAAATTGAATTCCCAGCACATACTTCAGTGCCTGGCACATAGTAGGTACTTATATTTGCTGGAAGAATGGTCCCTGAACTCGAGGTCCCTGAACTCACAGCCTAATGGGGAAGACAGGAAATGAGTAAATGAATAATGGAAAATTATTATAATTACTTGAGGAAAATGAATAGAATGCTATAAAAGCACTTCAGATGATATGGTCAGGGGGCCAGAAGAAGTGACATTTAAACTGAGACTTGAAAGATGAGAAGAAACCAGCCACTTGAATGAGTTGGAGGACACAGTGGCCCCTTAGTAGTAATTCAGAGGAGGAAGTCTATATACCTATCTAGATTTTTGTAGGCTATTTGTGGGAAAAGAAGGGCCTACTGTTGATTCACGGTTCGTCTATTCACTGCTGCCCCCACCCCACACTGTTCCTTACATATCCGGCTTTGTTTAGTAAGGCCTCAGACCTAGTGCTGTTGCCTGGGAATCAAAGGCTCCAGTGTGTGACTAGCTGTGAAGAACAATTATTTGTTTATGTGTCTGACTCTTCAACCAGACTATGAGCTCCCTGAGGACAGTGAACCCTGTCTTATCCTTAGGACACAGCATGCTTTAGTGTATCCTTGGCAATTTTGTTTAATGATTGAATTAATAATAGCAGTTAATACTTATTGAGCACTTCCTATGTGCCAGGGAACTTTGTGATAGGGAGAACTTTACTTGCATTATCTCATTTAATCCTCATAATAACTCTATAGTGCAGGTAGTAATATCATTCCCATTCCACAGCTGAAGAAACTAAGGCTTAGAGATGAAGTAATGGGTCAGGGATTTGAGTGTAAGCAGTTGAACTCCAGAGCCCACACTGTTTTTGCTGAAATAAAGTGATTTTCCCAGTTGCCTTCAAATAGTTGAGAGTGCATGGGACTCTCAAGGGAACAGAATTAATATGTTACATACATTGTCTCATTTAACAATCCTTGGACAACCCTCATTAGTAGGAATTCCTTTACTCATTTCATAGAGAGAGAATTAAGGCTCAGAAAATTAAGTCACTTGGCCAAGATTAAGATCATAAAACAAACATGTAAGTGGTGGACTTATTTTCAAAACCAGGTCTGTCTGACTCTAGATCCTGTGATCTTTCAACATGCCATGCCACCTCCAGTCTCTCAGCCACTGGTAGGTATCTGCTTCACTGACTGCTTAAAGTTCTTTAAAAGTTGTCCAAGCCTGTTGGGAGCCTGAGCATCTATTCGTAAAAGAGGAAATAGAGTGGAGAATAGGCAAAAGAGATGGGGAGAATAGAGACTTTATCTATTTTAAAACTTGTTTTTAAAATTAGAGCTATAATCCACATACCGTGAAATGTACCAAAAAGTATATACCAAAAGTATATACAATTCAGTGGTTTTAGTGTATTCACAAGGTTATGCAACCATAATCTAATTCCAGAACATTTTCATCACCCCAAAAAGAAATGCCATACCTATTTGCAGTCATTCTCCATTCACCCTGTCTCCTAGCCCCTGGAAATCACTACTCTTTGTCTTTATGGATTTGCCTATTCAGCGTATTTCATAAAAACGGAATCATACAATATGTGGTCTTTCGTGTCTGGCTTCTTTCACTTAGCATTATGTTCTCAAGGTTCATGTATTAAAGCGAATATCAGTACTTTATTCCTTCTTATGGTAGAACAAAATACCATTGTACAGATATACCACATTTTGTTTATCCATTCATCCGTTGATGGACATTTGGGTTGTCTCTACTTTTTGGCTCTTATGAATAATGGTATTACGAACATTTGTGTTCACATTTTTGTGTTAACATATGTTTTCAATTCTCTTGGGGATGTACCTAGGAGTAGAATTGCTGGGTCATATAGTAACTCTATGTTTAACATTTTTAGTAACTGCCTTGCTGTTTTCCATAGTGATTCATCTTTTATTAATAAACTTTTAAAATTGAAGTATAAGATGCATGCAGGAAAGTACCCATATCAGAAGTGTACAGCTTGAAGAATTATTACAAAATTAACATAGCTGTGTAACCAGCACCCAAATCAAGAGCTAGAAAATTTCCAGTACTCAAAAGTACTCCCCTATTACCTGCCAGTATCTACCACCTCCAAAGGGTAACACCACTATCCTGACTTCTAATATGATCATTAAGTTAATTTTGCTTGTTTTTGAGCTTCATAGAAATGGAATAATATAGTATATACTCTTTTGAGTATGACTTCTTTTACTCAACAAAATGTTAATTTTTTTTTTCTTTTCTTGAGACAGGGTCTCACTCTGTTGCCCAGGCTGGCCTGCAGTGGCACGATCATAGCTCACTGTAGCCTCAAACTCCTGGGCTCAAGCCATCCTCCTGCCTCAGCCTCCCAAAGTGCTGGGATTACAGGTGTGAGCCACACACCTGGCCCAAAATGTTAATGAAATTTATCCATGTTGCTCTTTGTAGCCATATAAAATTTTCACTTCTGTGTAATATTTTATTGGAAAACTATACCACCATGTATTTACCTAGTTGTGTTGGAGAAATACATAGAAGTGGAATGTCTAGGTCATAGGTGTGTATATTTTTAGATTTAATAGATACTGCCAAACTGTTTTCAAAAATGACTGTATCAATTTATAACCACACAAGCAGTTTAGGAGAATTCTGGTTGTACTATTTCTTTGTCAACACTTGATATTATCTTCCTTTTTCCTTTTAGCCATTATGATGAATATGTAGTGATATTCTGTTGTGGTTTTAATTTTCTCAATGAGGTGCTGTACATTTTCATGTAATTATCAGTCATTTAAATATGACTAAGACTTAGGTATGACTAAGTCTTTTTCTTACTGATTTTTTTTTTTTTTTTTTTTTTTTTTTTTTTTTTTTTTGGAGACGGAGTCTCACTCTGTCTCCCAGGCTGGAGTGCAGTGGCTGGACCTCAGCTCGCTGCAAGCTCCACCTCGCGGGTTTACGCCATTCTCCTGCCTCAGCCTCCCGAGTAGCTGGGACTACAGGCGCCCGCCACCTCGCCTGGCTATTTTTTTGTATTTTTTAGTAGAGACGGGGTTTCACCGTGTTAGCCAGGATACTCTCGATCTCCTGACCTCGTGATCCGCCCGTCTCGGCCTCCCAAAGTGCTGGGATTACAGGTTTGAGCCACCGCGCCCGGCCTTTCTTACTGATTTTTAAGAGTTTTTAATATATTTTGGAAATGAGTTCTTTGTTGATATATGTATTGCAAGTATTTTCTCCTACATTGTAGCTTGCTTTTTTGCTCTCTTAAATGTCTCTTTCGATGAACAGAAGTTCTTAATTTTAATCTAGTCCAATTTATCAATCTTTTCCTTTATGGTTTGTGTCCTGTTAAGAAATCTTTACCTCCTCAAGGTCATGAAGATCAGTACCTTATATTATTTCCAGTGTGTGTGGCAGGTAGGGGAGGTGGTGCATCACCCTATAGAGTAAGATTTCTCAGGGCAGAGAGGACACCCTCCAGAGAGGTGGGCAGCAGGCGGGATGGGGGCAGGGAGTCCATGAGAACGTGGCTGTTATGGGCTGTGTTCCCAGCTGTCAAGCGTGTAATCTGGAGTGAAAGAGAATCCTTTTGGTGGTGGAGGTCCTACAGAGGATACTGCGGGGTACTCTAAATCAATTTTGTACCCTACACACCCAGTTGACTGTCCTCTCTTCTCCACTAAGATAGGAAAAAAAAAAAAAGGAATCTGCACTCTGCACAGTACCAGTAGCACAGGGCAGGGATGAAGAGCTTTCAGAGCCAGACTATCTGCCTTATAGCTGTGATTTTCTTTTTGTTATTAAATCTGATGCTTTTGTTCTTTCCAGTTTCTACCACATTGTTTCATTTCCATTTGGGAAGAGGATGTTGAGGTGGCTGAATTTGAGAGAGGTACTAAAATAATGTTCAAACTGCTTGTTCCCCTGCTAGGCTGGTCGGAGCCCCTTCCCTGAGCCAGAGCTGACAGGAGCTGCTTGTTCTTCTTGGAGAAGGAGTGGGAGTAGAGAAAAGAACGAATGAGAGTTGCTCCTGCACTTTCTGAGGGGCTCTGAGGATCCGTCCCCCCCAGGAAACCACTCGTTCCCCAAGCCCCTTTGCTGCTCGTTAGTTGCCCTCCAGACTAGAAAGCCATGGTTTGTGCTGGGGCTGGGTGGGGCTCCAGGGACAGTTTAGGCTCTGGCCCTCCAAAGGGGAGGGGGTGGCTATAGAGCAAGCAGAGGGTCACAGCTCAGTCTGTAGCATTTGCTTGTCACCTTGAGAAGTTCCACCTTGTCTAGCAAAACCTCCTTTCAGAGGCAGCCACCACAAAGGCCTCTTATGAGAGCTACTGCCCCACCCCCACCTTCACTTCCACTCCCTTTACCATTATTTTTCTTTGGGGGCAGAGCTGAGGGGCCTTCCTGCTATGACTCTGAGGGGCTGTACTTATTTTAAAAGGAGATTCAAGTCTAGAGACTTCCCATACCAGAGATTCATTTTTCTGATTTTCCAGTATACTTGGAGGACACTCAAGGGGTGAAGTAAGGCTTTCCTTTTCTAGAGGGCATTTTGTCTTTTCCCTCTTTCAGCCTCTTGAGCTATTTGGAGATTTAAGAAGAGAAGTGAGAGCCAGCTTCTGGTACCACTAGACCTCAGAACAGGGACCACTTTCTTACAGGGGTAGGAGATGGGAGGGAGAAATGGATGTCTCATTGGTAAGAGGCATTATAGTGTGGAGATTCAAGTGTAGGTTCTAGAGTTCAACTTCCTGGGCCTTCTGTTTCCCCATTCTGCTGTGACCTTGGTCAAGTTACTTAGTCTCTTCAAGCCTTTGTTTTCTTATATATAAAATGAGATTGGGCTTCAAGTCATGACAAATAAGTAAAAAAAAAAAACAAAAATAAATAAAATGAGAATGATTTTGGAGCCCAACTGATAGGGTAACAGTGGAGGTTAATTGCAGTAATGTGTCTAAATGCATAGCCTAGTACCTAGCACATAGAAAGCATTTACAAAACTAATCTTACTAATATTTTTCAAGCCTTCTGTTTGGACCTCTTTTCATAGTCTTTCTTCCCATCCCCCTCCTCTTCTGACCCTGCAGTCCAGAGAGCTAGCCAGGCCTCAGACTGAACCAGAAAAATCTGAATAGTATACGTAGGACTCGGACTTTGTCTCAAACTGTTTTGAACTCTGCATCTATCTTACTCCATTGCATTTACAGCATCGTGAGAGAGAGGCAGCAAAATTATCTCATTTTGAAGGGAGGCCACAAAGAAAGTGATTTAGTAACTTGACTAGATTGCATACATGCATGTTTGCATATATGACTGTATGGCTCTATCCATTCTCCCACCTTGCTTTTAAAGGTCGCGGGGGCAAGTTGGACTATGACTTAACTAATTTGCAAGGTCCCTAAACACAAGATTAAGTTTGGGTTTCTGTGTGTTCTTTTTCCTTATAGCCCGGCACTGAGTGGATGCTCAGGAGCTGGAGGCTAATCATAGAGCATGGCGAGGTCGGCTGCAGCAGGGCAGGATGATCAGGGAAGACCTTGTTGCAGGCACAGACCCAAACAAAGCTAAATCAGACCAAACACAGGGGCAGTGTTAGCTCTCTCTTCAGTTTCACATTTGGACCTTCAAGGGCAGTGTGCCTTGTGTATTTAGGGTACTATGTGTTCTCCCAAATCACCAAGGTTTCTGATCAGTGAACTGATAGAGGGGTATTCTGTGAGGACAAAGAGAGGGACCCAGTATCAGAGTTGGTTATTACCTGAAACTCAGAGATAGCTCATCCAAGTGAGCTGCTATGGAAAATTTGAAATGAGGAGAAAGGAGAATGAAACAGTTGTCTTCTAAAAATCCAGATATCACCACCCTCTCTCTTTTCTCTGTCCTGAGAATTTTTTCTCTCAGACTCTGAGGAAACTGTGAAATTCATCCCCTCAAAAACCATTTGGCTGTTAGCTATTTTTATGATCTGTATCTGCAGGTTGTATTTTTGTGTTTTCCAGATAGCCCTTATTGAGTGTATATTACTTAAAAATGGAAATGACATAGCAGAGCATTTGCACAAGCCACATTAGGAAGCAGGAAATGGTGGTGAGAGAGTTCTTGGTTCAAGCATTGTAGGATCAGTTGGGCTGTGCAGAATACTCTTGCTAAAATGTTGTTGGAAGCAAGCTGTTTGTGCTTTGTGTGCTTCTGGAGAGAGTAGGAGCTTTACTCTTTACTGTTATACTTGCCACCCAGAAAAGAGGGTGGAGAGAATGAAGATGAAACCTTGGCTTCTTGGGTAGGTCCTGAAGAATTGGAGAGTAAAGGAGAGCTTTGAGAAGCAGGGGCTATTTGGGGGAGGTAGGGAGACAATACCTACTGAGCAGGCACCCTTTAACATATCATCCCACGGAATCCTTCCATCAGCCTCATCAAAGTAGCTGTTGGTCTCCTCATTTTTCTGGTAAGGGAACAGAGGCTAAAAGGGGTTAGTAACATACCTGGTAACTGGCAAAGCCAGGATTTAAACCCAGGACCTTCTGATGCAAAAGCCATGCTGCCTCGGTCATTACTAGAGACCGAGGAGTTGGCTAGTGTGGTGATGGTGGGCAGTGAACTACCCACAGGTTACTGGGTAGATTTCTGTGTCTCCCTGATCTGGACCTTGACTGGATAATAGTATGCTTTGGGACACCAATGGAGAGAAGTTAATACAGATGCTCCTCAACTTACAATGGGGCCGCATCCCAATAAATCCATCCTAAGTTGAAAATAGTAGAGCCAGGCGTGGTGGCTCACACTTGTAACCCCAGCACTTTGGGAGGCCAAGGTGGGTGGATCACCTGAGGTCAGGAGTTCGAGACCATCCTGACTAACCTGGTGCAGCTCCATCTCTATTAAAAATATAAAAATTAGGCGGGCGTGGCAGCAGGCTCCCATGGTCCCAGCTACTTGGGAGGCTGAGGCAGGAGAATCGCTTGAACCTGGGAGAAGGAGGTTGCAGTGAGCGGAGATCGTACTCCAGCCTGGGAGACAGAGCAAGACTTCATCTCAAAAAAAAAGGAAAGAAAGAAAATATCCTGAGTTGAAAGTGTGTTTTTGACTTATGAGACTATCCAAAGATAGCCCCATCATAGGTCAAGGAGTGTACTGAATGCCTATCACTTTCACATCATCAGTAAAATAGAAAAATCCTAAGTCAGGGACCATCTGTAATTGGATCAGACCTGGTTTCTCTATGTACTTTATCATTAGGGCATTTCTTAAGTCCACTTAGCACTCACTGGAGTAAGGCCAGGCAAGAAAAGTCTCAGTGTGCCTTGCAAAGGGAAGGAACAGACATTTCTTGGGTACTTACTCAATTCTCTAATTTAATTCTTTCACATATTCTGTGATGTAAATGTTGTTAGTCTTGATCCCTCAGTGCCTGACTCCCAATGCCTCTCTCCTTTCCCTCCCCTCTCTCTCAAAATAAACCATTAAGTATGATGGCTTGCCCACAGTGTCACAGCTAGCAAATAGAAGACCACCTTAGGTACAAATCCACATCTTTGAGACCTTAAGGCCAGAACTTAAAGTGTATTTCTTTTCTTTTTTTTTTTTTTCTAATTCCTGAATAGGCTTGCTTCTTTCTCTTTGAGTGAGAAGCTACTTTGGGCTTTCTTTTTTAAACCTTGATACTATCCTCATGCATTGGGTTCATCTTTCCTTCTGACTCTCAGCGTTTTACTACTGCAGTTGGGTCTGTGTCATGGATCCAGGGCCATTTCAGATTATCTTTGATTTAGGGATTTCATTTGGATGGTAATAGTACCATCTCACAGAGTATACATTTTAATTAGCTATATATTTGTTGGTGATCTCCCCTCTAGAATGTAAACTTCAAGAGAGCAGGGAATTTTATCTCTTTTGTTCACTACCGTATTCCCAGCATCTAAATAGTCCCAAACACCACAGTAGATGATCAGCAAATATTTGCTAAATGTGAATGGACAAATATTTCCATTTTTGGCAGAGGGGGAGTTACGTTTCTTGAAGAGTCCTTCTCTTTAGAGTCTTCTTCCTAAACTACATTTCTTGTTCCTTTCTCTTTATTCTGGCGAACTCCCTGGCCATTTGAGACCTTAGAAGAGTTTTCTAATGTGCTCTTATTCCTAAGGTTCACAATGCCGTGATTCCCTAAGTGGAGACCTGGGCTCCTGAGGGAAGGAAGTTTGTATCCAGACCAGCAATGTTTACCACATTGCAAGAGGGAGGGGCGGAATTCTTACTCTTAGGGAAGTCACCTGTTGTGAGCCCTGCCCTTGCGATATTGTGATGGTTAGTGCCAGGGCCTTGGGGCTGTGCCAGTTTCTGGGGCGGGTGCCAGAACCAAAGACATGCTCAAAGGCTGACTCTGGAGAGCTCCAGTTAGCTTATTTTCCCTGTTTCTTCATTAAACCTGTATCCTCAGACTGTGGGCCCATATTTATAGGGTGAGCAGTAGATCAGATCTAGCCTTTCTTACCCAGGATTCTAGAAGTTTCTTTTCTGAAACTCAGAGGAAAGTAAGGCAGGGAGGAGAGGCAGATTTTGTATTTGTAGTTGAAAATGCTAATTGGAAGCTCTCCAGAAAATCCTGAGAGAGTCTTGGGCTTTCTGGACCACTGGGAGTGAGTTTAGACCTCATGAAGATGAGAGTTACCTCTAAAGAGGGGAGGTTGGGCCCTCAGAACCAAGATGGGCTGCAGCAGGGACAAGAAGGGGAAATAAAATGCCCTACACGATTTCTGTCACTTTGGTTTGCCTAAAGTTTCTGGTATGGCTGTATACCAGGGTCCAAAGTCCCAGCAAATTGGACATGGGAGAGTAATATAGCTCTTGTGGCTGTTGAAAAACCACACTACTAGAAGTAAGTAATGAGGAAGTACTAAGAGTTTAGGTAAATGTAACAGAAAGTCTAAAAAGCGAAGCCTGGAAGCAGCTCTGGATTCCTTGTTGTTCCATCAATACTAGTTTGGAGCCAAGGAAGCTTTGGCAAACAGTTGTAGAGCAGAGAAAGCCACTTTGTGAAACAAAAGAAAATTTCCTTAGGCATAACCTTAATTCAGAAAATGAAGTCCTTTGCAAACTAGTGAATGTGAACTTAGCCTTCTAGTCTTGTTTCCCATGAGACACATCCACATATCCTGTCTTCACACCTTTATGCTTCACTTACTTCCAGCACATCCAAAGTCTAATTTTGCAAGGCTTGTCTTGATGTTACCACCTCTGATGCTTTTTGCAGAACTCTGTGTCAAAATTCATCCCTTTCTTCTCTCTGGTTCCCTATTACCCTTCGTTTAGAACTCTGTTATAGCAAATCACTTGAAAAATAAAACAAAACAACATATGTCTGCCTATCTCCCACATGCAAATATGAACTCTTTGAGGTAGGGACTCTGAGTTACTATTTTTTTTTTTATTAACTCAGACCTGTTATGAGGGAAGGATTGATGCATCTGTTTCCCCTGCCTTGAATCCTGTAGTGCCTGACACATAGCAGACTCTCAGTAACTTTTTTGCTTACTAGAATTGATTCTGGGTTAATCAGATGAACACGTTCTACAAGTAGGCTTACCTGACTCTTCTTTCCCTCCCCACTTTGGGCAGTGACCCGCATTGTGGCTGGTACATCGTGCTCCTGGCTCGGTCGCACCTATAGCAGGGGGCACTATTTACTTTACTTACTCCTGACTCGCATTCTCCCTTTGATCTCTGCTGCCTGCCCCAGATAGCCACTACCATTGTCCTGCCCCAGGAGCTAATGTTTCTCTTTCCCAAGCTCCTGCCTCTCCACCTCTCTTCCCTAGTATATTTTGAGAATGAGGCCCAAGGAATCTGTGATAATGGGGAATGGCTAGAATGGGATTAAGAGTATGATCTCTCAGCTCCCACGGGTTCCTGTCCGGTCCAGCTGTCTCCTTTTTATCTGCTCCCTTTTCTTGACACCTTGGGGAACTTGTTCCTCAGCTGGATGGCAGGTCATCTGGGATGTGAAGGATTGCGGGTTGTGATCCTCGGAGAAGCTGGATTGCCCTTTTGACTAAAATTTTGCTGTTCAGGGAAGTAAATAGGATAGTAATTATATGTGTGGGCCCTGAAGCCAGACTGCCCGGACTCTAACCCTGTGCCACCGCTTACTAGCTGGGACCATCTCAGCCAAACGAGGTCATGCTAGTGCCTACCATGCTCATTTATTCACACATAGTTACTGAGCCTCTACCGTGAGCTCAGGGTTCTTCTAGATGCCAGGGAAATAGTAGTAGAAAACAAAAAAATGGTTTAATGCATTTTAAGTACTTAGAGCAATGTCTAGCATATATTAAGTATTCGACAATTCTAGCAATATGCTGTTCCTAGGACTTTTCTGAGAATAGATAGTCAGGTGGAATAACTTTGCCAGCAACTGCAGGACCAGATCTCTCTGAGAAGGGGAAGGACAGAGGAAGGGCTTAGATTAGTTTCCACATTTAGACGCAGGCCCAACATTTCTGGCACTTCATTTTGAGGTTAAATACTTGAGCTGAGTGAAGGTCACCCTGAAAAATTGATGAATCTGTTTGATTCCATGGAAAGGGCAGGAGGAAATGACTCTGGACTGCCTCATTCTGCCTAACCCATTTGTGTAGGCAGCACAGTGCCTACCAAGTCATGTATGAGTGACCCTAAGAGAGGCTACATTTCTTGGGTAGTATGAAGGGAGATGCTAGAGGTCAATATATAAGGAAGGAGGGCAGCTGTTTGCCTCCCCACCATCAGGGCTCTCTGGCTGTGGAGGAGAGAACCCTCTTTTGAAGGCAGTGTCTTGAGAGTTAGAGAGCTGAACTTAGGAAGGAGAGTGAGGTAGGGTAGAGGTGGTGTGGCCTGATAGTTTACCTTCCCTGTTTCAGTTCATTCCTCAGGGAATGCTGCCAGAGGGCTGTTAGACTCCTAGTGTGATTACTGGCTAGAGGCAAAGTTTGGACTCGGGGCACTGATTCATTGCCTGTGGTTTCCAGTGAAAGTCCAGGCCTGATATAGTCTTTATGGGGATAGGGTTGGAGTAGAAATGTATGTGACATTTCCTGGTAATCAACAAGGTTTTCAGCTATCCTGACTGGTTCAGCATCTGCTTTCCTGTTTCTCACACTTTCTCTTTTCTATCTTTCTCCCAGGAGGGGCTTTCAGAAATGAATGCCCTTATAGCACAAAAAGGTGCCCTTGACCCACGATATGGGCCAATCCAGGATTCTTGGGTTGGTTCCCGTGTGAGCTGCTGGCATGGCTGCTCTTGGGGACCTGCTAACTTGGCTGGGAACCATGGTGATTTGCACGCCTAGGGACAGATGAAATAGTTCTGGGCCCTTTCCGTGATTCCGAAGTGCAGCCAGGTTTGGGACCACTAGATACCCTACTCTTTCATCTCATTTTTATTGCACTTTGTTCAGTCTTCAGCCATTCCCTCAACCAGTTCAGCCAAGTGTATGAAACTACAACTAGGCAAAGCATTTTGCTCTGGATATAAGTCCACAGTTCATTCTGTAGTGAAGGAAACAGATAAATATAATGTAAGCATAACAGTGTTTCTCAGCCTTTTAAAAATTATCACTTCCCTGAGGAAACTTTTAAGACATTTTTTGCCTAATCACTCCCTCTCAGGAAATTTTAATGCTACAGATATACCAAAAAATCTATGTACTCTGTGTGTGTGTGTATGTGTGTGCACACTTTATGCTTTAAAAGAGTAAATTTTTTTTACCCCTCAAGAACAGTTTTCACCCCTTGGAGGAATCTCAGCCCACTGTGAGCATGTGGGTGATAGTAAAGGAGGATGGGACAGCAGTGGGGAATGGAAAATGGCAGGGGGCCTCAAAAGTTTTGTCAGCTTTGTTTTTCCTGTCTCTTCTGCCTGAACATCATAGCTCCATATTTTTTTCTTGTGTTTCAGTCTGTCATTACCATTTTGCTCTCTCCTTTATCCTGAATTTTATCATTTTTCTCTAGTTTAGGAATGAATTTAATGAAAATAGTAATTTGTTCAGCTCAGGGAAAATTTAGGGGAAATAATTTCCTAAAGTAGCCCTCTAAGAAATCATCCCTTTGGAAAAAGAGCCTAGAAATCTATAGGGTATTCATGGGAAAACATAATAGACCTAAGGATTAGGGGAAATAAGATATACATTTGGAGTTGCCCTTCAGAGGAGATGTCCCAAGAAATCTTTATATTGGTGCCACCAGGCTTGGATATGGACGCCCCCTATTGGATCTAACTGCTTTATATTAATTCATTTGGGTTTGATGCCAGTTCTGCATGTGGGGTATTAGATTGCTTCTCCAGCAGTACAGTGTAACCAATGACAGTATCTCCTCTCTCTTACAGAAACTGCCAGAGGCATGCAGCATTGGTGATGGAAAGCCCTTTGTCATGAATCTGCAGAATCTGTATATGGCAGTCACCAAACAAGAGGTCCAAGTGGGACAGAAGCATCAAGGCACTGGTGAGCACTCCAGAGGTACCTGGTCTGTCTGAGGATACAATTAGGATCTAGGTTTATGCTGTCCAATATGATAGTTTTCTAGCTGCATATAACTATTTAAGTTTAAATTAATAAAAATGAAATAATACTAAAAATGTATTTTCTCTTTTGCACCAGCCTCCTTTCACGTGATTAGTAGCCACATGTGGCTGGTGGCTACCAAGTTAGTGCAGACACAGAACATTTCCATCACTGCAGAAAGTTTGATTGGGTGGCTCTGGTCTAGGTGCTTAGAAGGGTTAGCAAAAGAACCAGGAGAAAGATTAGTTTCCCTGGCTGGGCGCAGTGGCTCACACCAGTAACCCTAGCACTTTGGGAGGTCAAGGTAGGAAAGGCTAGGAGTTTGAGACCAGCCTGGACAACATAGCAAAAACCTCATCTCTTAAAAAAAAAAAGTTAATCTCCATACCTGAGACATGTCAGGGAATATGTAGAAGAACAGCTGGCTATTTTGGGTAAAGGAAACTCTCATCCTACCTGCTGAAAGTGGGCCTGGGGAAATCTTCATAGCAGAAACAGGGCTTTCTGAAAGTCAGCTGGAAGTTGGACTTGTGGCTACTTCTGTCTACTTATATATTTGTACCAAACTCTGGCCTTTATCAGAATGCTTGGTGAATACCAATGTCTTCCTGGTAAGAAGAAGGCATTTATCACTATCTTCTCTTGATCTTTCTGATTTCAGGAGATCCTCAGACCTCAAACAGTGCTTCCCTGCAAGGAATTCATAGCCAATGTGTAAACCAGCCAGAACAACTGGTCTCCTCAGCTCCAACCCTCTCAGCGCCTGAGAAAGAGTCCACAGTAAGTCATGAGCAGCTTCCTGGATGGTGTTCTGAGAGTTGGCACCTATATCCCCCAAACCAGTGGTCCCTGGAATTGCTACTTCATTGGCACTGCCTCAACAATATTGAGGGATATTTGTGACCAGGCTCCAAATTGTAGGTGTCTAGATGGAGAGTCATGGTCTTGCACATCTTCCCTTGCTGTCTCTTCTCTGTAGTTCTTGTACGAATGATGTGCCTCGACTCCTCTTTCACCTTATCCCACTTCCAGTGATGGCCAGTGATGACCAGTGATAGTCAGTGAGGCTGTTCCTTGGGGGAGAAGAGACATCTCCATCTCCTGCTTAGGGTCTTATATCACATTTGCTGCCTGACATAGACTTCAAAATACCTATGTCAGACACTTCCTGAATGCCTCTTCTTTCTAGCTGGGCATGGTGGCTCACACTTGTTATCACAACCTGTGGGAGGCCAAGGCAGGAGGATCACTTGAAGCCAGGAGTTTGAGATGAACCTGTGCAACAAAGTAAACCCTATCTTAAAAAAAACAAAATTAGCCAGATATGGCGGCCTGTGCCTGTGGTCTCAGCTACTTTGGAGGCTGAGGCAGGCGGATTGCTCAAGCCCAGGAGTTCAAGGCTGCAGTGAACTATGATTGTGCCCATGTACTCCAGCCTGGGCGAAAAAAAAAAAAAAAAGAGGGCCTCATCCTAACCAGGAGCCATGAGAGGAAGAAAGTTCCTTTCCTAATTTCAGTGGAACTATTTCAAAACCCCTACTAACTTGGGTTCCCTTTTTTCTAGGGTACTTCAGGCCCTCTGCAGAGACCTCAGCTGTCAAAGGTCAAGAGGAAGAAGCCAAGGGGGCTCTTCAGTTAACCTGTTGTGGCCTCAGCTGCTGAGGATGGACTTGGAGAATAGTGTCCAAGATTCACCTTGAAAGAAGCTTGCATGGCAGCAATATTTCTAAAACAGTGATCCAGTCAGAGGCCTACTGTAAGGGCAAGAGAACTGAAGTTCATGTTGACAGGCCCACAGGGAATTGGCCTTCCTATTCAAGTGGAAGCCAGTCTCTGAGAATCCCATGCTCTCCTCTCTTTTGGTGGAGGTTCTGTAGATTCAGGTTTCTACCATGGACTTTAGGTATATAGGGCAAGTCAGCAAGAAAGCACCACACACTCAGGAAGCCTTGTCTACCTTTCCCTAGAGTCTCTAGCCAGCCAGCCCCCAACACTCCTCAGAGATCCACTTCTGTCTTTTGCATGGAATAAGAAGCACTCACACTCCCAAAAGTGCTTTTGGGATTACTTATGCTGTGGAACTCATAACCCAATTCACTTCACTGGGTCCCACCCCATTGTTGTCTCTGGATGAAGTCTAGCCATCAGTCCAGTCCTCCAGATTCTTCTTAAACTTCTCTGCAGTGGCCAGAGCTAAACCTCCATTTGGAAACTTCGATCTTGAGAACTCTCTTCATGGTGGGCACAAGATAGATAGATGATTGCTGCTTTCCTGTGTCAAACTTGAATGCATTTTTCTCTTTGTTTCCAAAGTATAGGCAACAGGTTAAACTATCATGCGGGGTAGTTTATCAATCCTCCCACCTCATCCTCCTGAGTAACTGGGACTAAAGGCACACACCACCACACCTAGCTAATTTTTGTATTTTTTGTGTGTGTGGAGACAAGGCTTTGCCATGTTGCCTAGGCAGGGCTTGAACTCCTGGGCTCTAGTGAGATCACTGCCCACCTCAGCCTCCCAAAGTTCTGGGTTTACAGGCATGAACCACCATGCCTGTCCCATTTCTGGTTTATTTACTTGTGATGGTTAAATGCCTCCTTATTCATATATCCTGTATATATACTGGTGTTTCTGTCCTGATGTCAAGTCTCAAGAGAAGATGATCAAACAATAATAAAATAATTATAATAAGAAAAACAATAATAAATAGCTAACATTTATTGAGCAGTTAATGTATACCAGGTACTCTAATGAGCACCTGACATTGATCCTCATGGCATCATGTGAGGAAGATGCTGTTAACCCACTAAGAAATTGGGTCTTGAAGTAAGTGACTTATCAAAGGTCATACAGCTAATAAGTGACAGCCAGAATTTAAGCCAGACAGCTGAGTTCTTCGCAGAATTATTATATACACTAATGAGAACATTTATTTTCCAGAAAGGACATTAGGTCCTTCTTTCCAGTCTCCCACTGTAAACGTCCATATCCCATGACCTTGCCTCCTTTCAATAGGATGTTCTACTCCCCTGGGGCTCTTCAAGGAAGGAGCTCTTGAGGACTCCAGGACTTACCCTCATGCTTTTTCCTGCTAGCAGAGTCTGAGAGCTCCACCAAGGCTCCTTACCAGTCACTGCTAATAACTTTTCTTTACCCCCAGACCAGAGGACCCTAGAGTGTGCTGTGTGGTAGTGACTGTCATCGAAGTGAATTGGGAGCTATATAAAAACAGCCTATCAGCTAGCTTACTTTGCCCTTTCGTTTCTTTCTTTCTTTTTTTTTTCTTTGAAATGGAGTCTTGCTCTTGTTGCCCAGGCTGGAGTACAATGGCACAATTTTGGCTCACTGCAACCTCCACCTCCTGTGTTCAAGCGATTCTCCTGCCTCAGCCTCCCGAGTAACTGGGATTAGACACCCACCGCCAAGCCCAGCTAAGTTTTGTATTTTTAGTAGACACGGAGTTTCACCATGTTGGTCAGGCTGGTCTTGAACTCCTGATCTCAGGTGATCTACCTGCCTCGGCCTCCCAAAGTGCTGGGATTACAGGTGTGAGCCACCACACCGAGCCGATCTTTTGTTTCTTTTCAGCATAATTTAGATAGTCAGATGTCATTATCTACAAGGCACATGGGAAATGGAAAGGCTTCCCAAGCAAGCTTGGAGAAAATACGGGTTCTTCACCCTGGGCATTCCCTGTACTCTTAAGAGCACAGACTCAAGACATTTTTCATCACAGCGGGGCCAGAGGCCTGTGAATCCCTCAAAATTGTAGGTAAAATCTTAAGACCAAAATGTTGTTGATGTTCTCAAAAAGAATCTGTGACCTTCTAAAAAGGTTAAGTAAGAGTATAGCTAGTAACCTTCCATCCACTGCCCCCATAATCCCCAAAGGTTGCTGTCTCCATGAGAGTATTGCTTAAATACGTCCTTAGAGAAACATTGCTACCAGAGGCCCTGCCACAGGCATTCTTGCCCTGAAGCCCTTACCCCCAAAAACTAGGGATAGTGGTTGAGCATCATTCATCCTAAGGCAACTCCAGGGAAATCCCTGCTTTGACAAATTGGCCTAGCCAGGCTGTATTCCAGCCCTGCCCCCTGGCTTGGGCCCCTCCCTGAGGCCCCCAGCCTGGCCCAACCCCCACTCTACATGCACATAAAAGGGTCGAATTCTCGTGGCTGCTCCATAAATTTTATTCCGTAAATATTAGTTTTCCCTGTGTTTAATAAAGCAGTGGCCCACCTCCCCGCCTACCCGCCCGCTCCCCGGGGCTGGGGCTGGGGCCAGAGCTGGCTGGTGGGAGAAGGGACTCTTTCAATTGCTTTGGAGTATTTTTAGAAAAAAAAATAATATAAGGTGGTTTACACGAGCAAGCCAGCAAACCAGGAGCAGGACTTGGGACCTCGAGGAAGTTCCTGCAGGAACTCGACCTAAAAAGTAGAGAAATAGCGCCACCTAGGTTGCAAGGCCTACTTGGCCTTGCCGGCTGGTCCCCCGTAGTTAGCTAGGACAGGCATGCTCTTTGCTTGGAGGGAAAGCCTCATCCCTTTCCACTCCAGCTGGATAGCACTTCCTTTTCTCATGCCTCAATGGGAACTTCCCCAGCAACCCTTAAAAGCAAAGCTCAGGCTGGGTCCCGAAAGATATCACTAGGGTCATTCTCTTCTCTTGTCACCAGGCAGCCAGTCTCCCAGATCAAGGAGAATTTCCAAGGGATAGTAAAGTTATTGAGAAGGCAAAAAGAAAACTTCTAGTCTCCATCTTTCCCTGACTCCTGTAGAGCTAAATGCTATGGTGTAAGGTGGCAAAGAGTGAGATCTGTGCTCCTATGCTCTGAACTGGAAAGAGTCTAGCCTGTTGAGACCAAAATCCTTCCACAGGCCTGGTGTAGCGCACCCACAGTGAGCACTGGGGGAAGGAGAGATGCTCACATTTCTTGATACTCAGCCCTACTGCTGCTTGTTTTTATCCAGCAGTACATTTGGACTCCCTTTTCTTTCCTTCCTTTTCACTTAGACCTCCCATTTTCCCAAACCCTTACCTCCTCCTTAGCCCACGTCTGTTGGGAGATAAGCAGGGGCCCCTTTTATACTCTGTACAAAGCTGGCGGAAGGAGTGGGGAGTGGAAAAGGCTGTGCTGCTCCTCCTGGTTTCATTCCTTACATTGTCACCAGGAACATTTTCCTCTCTCCATTTATTCTGTCTCTCATTTTCTCCAACTTACAAAACTACACAAATTCACTCCAAAGAGTATAGGGTAAACCTAAATTCTCTTAATAGCCCTTCGTCATGATGTGGTAAGCTCACTTTGTCTGTACTGCTTATGCTATTAATGTAGACTGTGTTAATAGACGCATTTCTTATGCACTTTTCTGTTTTCATCCTTTCGTTAGATTATACTCTTTGAGAACAGGGTCAGTGTTAACCCTAACTCAGAAAATATCACTGCAGGGGTATTGTACCATTAAATAATATAATTTTATGTTAACTAGGTTTTGATACAATCAGAATATGTTTTTCTAAACTGCTGTGAAATAGTTTCTGTCTTCTAATTTTTCTTGAAGAAAAATCTGTTTGAAAGGAATAAGTGACATACTGCAAGGAAGCTACCAAACTCAGAGCTCAAGAACCTTGGTTCCTCATCTCTGTTACTAACATGCATAAATGTATGGGCTAGCAAAATTGTAATGGATTACGCTAGGCTCTTAGATACAGAGGGGAATGCAGGAAGAGAAGGAAGCCCACACTTTGTAGGAGGGGGGATTCCCAGCTGCGGTGACGCCCTGGAAGCTGCTACAGGGTACTCTTGTCCAGGGCAGCTCATTGCTCTGTGTTTTTCCCTTGTGTTCTTGGCCAAGGCCTCAGAAGACCTCACCATGAGTGGAACATCCAGTGCGTGGAGGGTATGAGGTAGCTTGTGTTATGTGAGGAAGAGGGACCATAGGGAATCCTTCTCTATTTGAGGATCTAGAAGTCCATTTGTTCTTGATCTTTCATCCCATCTTCTGAGACTTTTTTTTGTGGTGGCCTTTTATGTATCCTCTCAGCTCTGGGCTCTCAGTTCTCTATCCTAGCACATAGGAAGTCATTAGGTGGCACCCAAGTATTCTAGCAAAGGCTTCATCACTCTTCTCAGCTATTAAGTCCCACCCCGCTCAGTTTCTCTGTTTGGAGTCCAACAGATTTTGCTACCTTCCACCCACTCGGCACCCAACTCTCATGGGTTCTTGAGAATCTGGGTCGCCGCGCTGGAGGTGATCAGGAAAGAGACGGCCGCCCAGCAGCCCGTGGGCAGGCGCGGCAGAGCGAGCGGGGCCGGCAGCAGGCGCCGAGGGACGCCGAGGCCTCGGGCGGGGGCCGGCCCGGGGTTCCAGGTCTCCAGTGGGGGCTGCAGACTAAGCAAAATGAGGCGGTTCCTGAGGCCAGGGCACGACCCTGTGCGGGAGAGGCATAAGCGGGACCTGTTCCAGTTTAACAACACAGTGGAGCACGGCTTCCCGCACCAGCCAAGCGCCCTCGGCTACAGCCCGTCCCTGCGCATCCTGGCCATCGGCACCCGTTCTGGAGCCATCAAGCTGTATCCTCCGTCCCCTCACTCCCACCTCGGCAGGGCCTTGGGGTGGGTGAGATTTGAGGAAGGACATCTTTTTTTCCTTCCTTGCCCATGGGCTGTTGGGATAAAATGAGAGACTTTCCTGAAAAAAAAAAAAAAAAAAAAAAAGAAGAATCT